>NW_026062060.1:0-370572 GCF_023897955.1 Schistocerca gregaria | reverse complement strand
ACAGACATCTTCCTTGTGGGGTATGTAGACAGACATATTCTGACAGGGTGAGGCAGGCATATACCGTGGTTCGGTAGATAGACAGGCATCTTCGAGGGGGTGCTAGGTAGACATACACCTTCCGAGGGTAGTGGTAGGAAGTCATACATCTTCCAAAGCGGTTTTTTCGGTTGTCAAATGTCTTCCAAGAGGGGGGTCTGCACACATACATCCTCCGGGGATGGGAGGAGGGTTTGACAGAGATCTTCGGAGGTGGGGTAGTCAGTTACACATCTTTTGAAGTGGGTGTAGGTAGGCAGACACCTTCTAAATGGCGGTACCTAGGAAGATAGGCAGACATCTTCGTGGGGGGGGGGAGGTAGGTAGGCAGACAGTTTCTGATTGTGAGAATGGTGGTGGTGGTGGTTAGTGTTTAATGTCTCGTCAACAACGAGGTCATTAGAGACGGAGCGCAAGCTCGGGTTAGGGAAGGATTGGGAAAGAAATTGGCCGTGCCCTTTCAGAGGAACCATCCCGGCATTTGCCTGAAACGATTTAGGGTAATCACGAAAAACCTAAATCAGGATGGCCGGAGACGGGATTGAACCGTCGTCCTCCCGAATGCGAGTCCAGTGTGCTAACCACTGTACCACCTCTCTCGATGTGTGAGAATGGTAGACAGACAGATAGTGTGGGAGATCAGAGACAGTCATATTCTGAGGGTGGGGTATGTAGACAGCCATCTTCTGAGGGGGTAGATAAGAGTCTTCTGAAGGTGATGGAGAGATAGTCATCTTCCAAGTGCAGATAGATAGGAATCTTCTGAGTTGGGGTAGCTTCCGAGCTAGGCGATAGATAGGCATCTTCACAGGGGGGGATGTTAGATTGGCATGTTATGGGGTGGGGGGGAGGGCGAGTAGACAAACATCACCCGATAGGTGGTATGTATAGAGACATCTTCCATGGAGCAGAAGGTAGGCAGACATCTTCTGAAGGGTGGGGTAGGGAGACAGACATCATCAGAGCAGTAGTAGGTAGACAGACATTTTCCGAAGGGGGTGTATGTAGACAAATATTTTCTTAGATGGAGGGTAGCTGGGCAGACATCTTCCAAGGGGTGGGGAGGGGGTAGGTAGACAGGCCTCTTCCAAAGGTGTGTAGGTAGACAGACATCTTCCAAGAAGGGGTATGTAGGCAAACATCTTCTGAAGGGTGGGTTAGGGAGACAGGCATCATCCACGTGCGGAGTAGGTAGAGAGTGATCTTCTGAGGGGGGTGGGGGATGTAGATAGAAAGACATATTTTGAGAGGCTGGTAGGTAGGCAGACATGTTCCAAACGAGGGGGGGGGGGGGGGGGTAAGTAGACAGGTATCTTCCGAGGGTGTGTAGGTAGACAGTCATCTTCTGAGGGGGGAGGGGGTGGGAAAACTGACGTTTTCCGGTTGGGGGGATAAGTAGAGAGTCATCTTCTGAGGGGGAAGTGGGTAGACACACATTTTCAGAAGGATTGAGTAGGTAGGCAGACATATTACGAGGGGGGGGGGGGGGTGGCGGGTGTACGTAGACAGTCATCTTACGAGGGGGGAGGGGGGTAAAAAGACAGGCATGTTCCAAGGTCCTCTATCAACTGCAAGACACCAGAACCGGCCTACAGTTGAATTTTCGATACCTAAAACTTGAGTAGTACTACTTCTTACCTGCCGATTGCATCAAATTAGAAGCCCCTATTTTGTTGTTTGTGGTGCGACCGCATACCTCAGCACATGACGTAAGTTTCCAGATGTATATGTAAACAGTTCCGTGAGCAAAGCTGCCACTGCGACGATCTGGCATTACGATTAGGCGCGTGAGTGCGTGTGAAATCGCTCTCTAAGTTTTCATACATTTATAGGTTTCAGATACATATTTTAACGGTTTTTGTGATAATATTTACTATATAAGATACTTATTAATGGTTTTTTCATTCACCTCCGCCTTTCTTGGGTTGTGACCTGATATTTGCGAGTGTTTCGTATCGAGCAACTTAACTTCTTACCTGTGTTTACATTCCGCGCTGACCAGTTGCAGCTGTAGCGGCGCATCCAAAGCTAAGTACTAATTAGTTGTTTGTGTATAGTGGTTTATTTTGGAACTTTAGTAGTCTTCAATCGGTGTTCTTGTTGTTTCCTGGTGAAATAATTTCAGAAGAAATTGTCGCGAACTGTTTTCAGTTTCGTTACTGTGCCATTAGACGTTTGATAATCTTTCTGTTTTACCTTTTGTTTTATTTGCTGTTGATAAATACTGTTAATAATAGTAGCTACTTCCCTTGTACAGCAAGATTATGATTATTGTAGTCAGTTTTTTAACAGATTCTTATTGTACTAAAGGAACTTAAATAAATGCGAAAGGTTTTCTTAGGTTTTTAATATATATTAACACGTTTCACATTTCCCCGTGCAACGTGACGTTCAGACCTCGTTTGATGCAAAAGTTTGAGGTCCTCGATCATGTCCAAGGCACCAAAGCCGGCTAATAAGTCAGTAATCTATAACTAAAACTTGAATTGTACTGCTTCTTACTGGCCGAATACATCTTCTTAACACCTTCTTCTGTCTTCTACTGTGGTGCTTTTAGTGTCTCCGCAAACCGCAGCAGGCGACATAAGTTTGCAGACTATAAATTTAACCGTCTCAGAGCGTAAAGCGGCCGATGTGACGATCTGCCAATAAGTCGATTCGTCAGCAAATGAAGAAAACGGTCGGATTTGTCAGGTTTTTACTACAAATGGACACTGTCACATCATCCCGTGCAACGTGGCGTCCAGACCGCGTTTCATGCAAAATCTTAAGGCCCTAGCTCATGTCCAAGGTACCAAAGCAGGCTAATAAGTCAATAAATGATAACTAAAATTTGAATTGTACAACTTATTACTGGTTCTTTCTCGCTGATTACACCAACAGAGAAGCTTCATCTGTGTTCTACTGTGATGCTTTGACTGTCTCCGCATAACGCAGCACGCGACATAAGCTTGCAGATCTGGCAATTAGTCGATTAAATAGAAAATGACGAAAACGGGAGGATTTCTCAGGTTTTTACTACATATGAACACTTTTCACATTCTCCCGCGCAACGTGGCAGACAGACCTCGTTTCATGAACAATCTCAAGGTCATAGCTCATGTACAAATAACCAAAGCCGGTTAATAAGTCAATAATAGAGAAGTAAAATGTGAATTGTAATGCTTCGTACTGGCCGATTACATCTTCTGAGAGTCTTCTTCTGTGTTCTACTATGGTTCTTTTAGTGTCTAAGCATAGCGAAGGACACGATATAGTTTTGCAGAAGATAAATATAACCATTGCAGAGAGAAAAGCGGCCAATATGACGATCTGGCATTAAGTCGATTCGATATCAAATGACGAAAACGGCCGAATTTGTCAGGTTTTCACTACATATGAACACATTTCACATTCCCCCGTGCAACGCGGCTGCTCGACCTCCCTTCATGCCAAACCTTAAGGTCCTAGCTCATGTCCAAGGCACCAAAGCCGGCTAAAAAGTCAATAATCGATAACTAAAACTTGAATTGTACTACTTCTTACTGGCTATTACATCAACATAGAACCTTCTTCTGTGTTCTGTTATGGTGCTTTTATTGTCCCCGCATACCGCAGCACGCGACTTAGCTTTGCAGACGATAAATGTAACCGTTTCAGAGAAAAGAGCGGCCAATATGACGATCTGGCAAAAGTCGACTCGATAGCAAATGACGATCTCACTTTAAGTCGATTTGATAACAAATGACGAAAACGGACGGATTTCCAGGTTTTTACTACTTGTGAACACAGTCTCCCTTGTACCGCGGCTGCTAGTTTTTCTGTGGTGCAAAATTGTAAGGTCCTAGCTCAAGTCCTACGCACCAAAGAAGGGTAAAAAGTCAATAATCGATAACTAAAACTTGAATTGTACTACTTCTTACTGCCTATTACATCAACTTAGAAGCCTCTTATGTGTTCTGCTATGCTGCATTTAGTGTCTCCGCATACCGCAGCACGCGACATAGATTTGCAGTCCATAAATGTAACCGTTTCAGAGAGAAGACCGGCCAATGTGACGATCTAGCTAAAAGGCGATTCGATAACAAATGACGAAAACGGACTGATTTCTCTGTTTTTTACTACAAATTAACACTTTTCACATTCTCTCGTGCAACGCGGCTGCTAGACCTCCCATCATGCAAAATCGTAAGGTCCTAGCTCATGTCAAAGGCACCAAAGGCTGAAAACACAATAATCGATATCTAAAACTTGTATTGTATTTCTTCTTACTGGCTATTACATCAACTTAGAAGCTTCTTCAGTGTTCTACTATGGTGCATTTAGTGTCTCCGCGTACCGCAACATGCGACATAGCTTTACAGACGATAAATGTAACCGTTTTAGAGAGAAGAGCGGCCAATGTGACGATTAGACTTTAACTCGAATCGATAACAAATGACGATAACGGACGGATTGCTCAGGTTTTTACTACATATGAACACTTTTCACATTCTCCCGTGCAATGCGGCTGCTAGGCCTCCTTTCATGCAAAATCTTGAGGTCCTAGCTCATGTCTAAGGCACCAAAGATGGGTAAAAAGTCAATAATCGATAGCCAAAATTTGAGTTGTACTGCTTCTTACTGGCTATTACATCATTTTAGAAGCTTCATCATTGTTCTACTATGATCACATCAACTTAGAAGCTTCTTCTGTGTTCTATCACATCAACTTAGAAATTTCTTCTGTGTTCTGTTATGGTGCTTTTAGTATCTCCGCATACGCAGCACGCGCCATAGCTTTGCAGACGATAAATTTAACCGTATCAGAGAGAAGAGCGTCTAATCTGACGATCTGGCATAAGTCGATTCGATAGCAAATGACGAAAACGGGCGGGTTTCTCAGGTTTTCACTACATATGAACACTTTTGCACATTCCCCCGAGCAACGCGGCTACTAGAGCTCCCTTCATGCAAAATCTGTAGGTCCTAGCTCATGCCCAACGCAACAAAGCCGTCTATAAAATCAATAATCGATAACTAAATTTGAATTGTACTGCTTCGTACTAGCTATCACATGAACTTAGAAGCTTCTTCTGTATTCTATTATGGTGCTTTTAGTGTCTCCGCATACCGCAGCACGCGACATATCTTTGCACACGATAAATGTAACGGTTTCAGAGAGAAAAGCGGGCTATATGACGATCTTGCATTAACCTGATTCGATAGCAAATGACGCAAACGGGCGGATTTCTCATTTTTTCACTACATATGAACACTTTTCACATTCCCCAGTGCAACACAGCTCCTAGACCTCCCTTCATGCAATATCTTAAGATCCTAGCTCATGTCAAAGGCACCAAAGCCGTGTAAAAGGTCAATAATCGATAACTAAAACAAAAATTGTAATGCTTAGTACAGGCTATCACATCATCTTTGAAGCTTCTTCTGTGTCCTATTATGGTGCTTTTATTGTCTCCGCATACCTCAGCACGCGACATAGCTTTGCACACGATAATTGTAACCGTTTCATTGAGAAGAGCGGCCAATATGACGATCAGGCAAAACTCGAATCGACAGCAAATGACGAAGACGGGCGGATTTGTCAGGTTTTCGCTACATAAGATCACTTTTCACATTCCCCCGTGCAACGCGGCTGCTAGATCTCCATTCATGCAAAATTTTAAGGTCCTAGCTCATGTCGAAGGCACCAACGCCGTCTAAAAAGTCAATAATCGATAGTTAAAACTTGAATTGTACTACTTCTTACTGGCTATCACATCAACTTAGAAGCTTCTTCTGTGTTCTATTATGGTGCTTTTAAGGTCCAGGCATTCCGCAGCACGCGACAGAGCTTTGCACACGATAAATGTAACCGTTTCAGAGAGAAGAGCGGCCAATATGACGATTTGGCATTAATTCGATTCGATAGAAAATGACGAAAACGGGCGGATTTCTCCGGTTTCCACTACATATGAACACTTTTCAAATTCCGTCGTGCAACGCGGCTGCTAGACCTCCATTCATGCAAAATCTTAAGGTTCTATCTCATGTCCAAGGCACAAAAGCCGTCTAGGAAGTCAATAATCGATAACTAAAACCTGAATTGCACTGATTCTTACTGGCTATCACATCAACTTAGAAGCATCTTCTGTGTTCTATTATGGTGCTTTTAGTGTCTCTCCATACCGCAGCACGCGACATAGCTTTGTACACGATAAATGTGACGGTTTCAGAGAGAATAGCGGGCAATATGACGATCTGAAATTAAGTTGATTCGATAGCAAATTACGAAAACGCTCGGATATCTCAGGTTTTCTCTACATATGAACAATTTTCACATTCACCCGTGCATCGCTTCTCTTAGTCATCCCTTTATGCAATATCTTAAGGTCCTAGCTCATCTCAAAGGAACCAAAGCCGTCTAAAAAGTCAATAATCGATAACTAAAACTTGAATTGTACTGCTTCGTACTGGCTATTACATCAACTTAGAAACTTCTTCTGTGTTCTATTATGTTGCTTTTAATGTCTACGCATACCGCAGCACGCGACATAGCTTTGCACACGATAAATGTAACCGTTTCAGAGAGAAGAGCGGCCAATATGACGATCTGGCATTAATTCGATTCGATAGAAAATGACGAAAACGGCGTATTTTTAGTTTTTCACTACATATGAACAGTTTTCACAATCTCCCGTACAACGTGGCTGCTAGACCTCGGTTCATGCCAAATCTTAAGGTCCTAGCTCATGTCCAAGGCACCAAAGCCGTCTAAGAAGTCAATAATCGATAACTAAAACCTGAATTGTACCGCTTCGTACTGGCTATCACATCAACATAGTATCAACGCATACCGCAGCACCCAACATAGCTTTGCACACCATAAATGTAACGGATTCAGAGATAATTGCGGGTAATATATCGATCTGGCACTAAGACGATTCGATAGCAAATGACGAAAACGGGCGGATTTCTCAGGTTTTCACTACATATGAACACTTTTCACATTCCCCCGTGCAACGCGGTCGCTAGACCTCCCTTAATGCAAAATGGTAATGTCCTAGCTCATGTCCAAGGCACCGAAGCCGTCTAAAAATTCAATAATCGATAACTAAGAGTTAAATTGTACTGTTTCGTACTAGCTATCACATCAACTTAGAAGCTTCTTCTGTGTTCTATTATGGTGCTTTTATTGTCTACGCATACCGCAGCACGCGACATACTTTTCACACGATAAATGTAACCGTTTCAGAGAGAAGAGCGGCCAATATGACGATCTCACAAAAGTCGATTCGATAGCAAATGACGTAATCGGCGGATTTCTCGGTTTTTACTACATATGAACACTTTGCACATTCCCCCGTGCAACGCGGCTGCTAGAACTCCCTCATGCAAAATCTTAATATCCTAGCTCATGTCCAGTGCACCAAAGCCGACTAAAATGTCAATAATCGATAGCTAAAAGAATTATTTTACGGCTTCTTACTGGCTATTACGTCAACTTAGAAGCTTCTTCTGTGTTCTACTATGGTGCTTGTAGTGTCTACGCATACCGCAGCACGCGACATAGCTTTGAACACGATAAATGTAACCGTTTCAGAGAGAAGAGCGGCCAATATGACGATTTGGCGTTAAGTCGATTCGATAGCAAATGACGATATCGGCGGTTTTCTCAGGTTTTCACTACATATGAACACTTTTCACATTCCCCCGTGCAACGCGGATGCTAGACCTCCCTTCATGCAAGGTCACAAGGTCCTAGCCCATGTCCAAGGCACAAAATCGTCTAAAAATTCAATAATCGATAAATAAAACTTGAATTGTACTGCTTCGTACAGGCTATCACATCAATTTAGAAGCTTCATCTGTGTTCTATTATGTTGCTTTTAGTGTCTACGCATACCGCAGCACGCAACATAGCTTTGCACACGATAAATGTAACCGTTACAGAGAGAAGAGCGGCCAAATTGACGATCTGGCAAAAGTCGATTCGATAGCTAATGTCGAAAACGAGCAGATTTCTCACGATTTCACTGCATATAACCACTTTTCACATTCCCCCGTGCAACGCGGCTGCTAGATCTCCCTTCATGCAGAATCTTAAGGTCCTAGCTCATGTCCAAAGCACCAAAGCCGTCTAAAAAGTCAATAATCGATAACTAAAACTTGAATTGTACTGCTTCGTACTGGCTATCACATCAACTTAGAAGCTTCTTCTGTGTTCTATTATGATGCCTTTAGTGTCTCCGCATACCGCAGCACGTGACATAGCTTTGCACACGATAAATGTAACCGTTTAAGAGAGAAGAGCGGCCAATATGACGATCTGGCATTAAGTCGATTCGATAGCAAATGACGAAAACGAATGGATTTCTCAGGATTTCACTACATTTGAACACTTTTCACATTCCCCCGTCCAACGCGGCAGCTAGACTGCTTTCATGCAAGGTCGTAAGGTCCCAGCGCATGTCCAAGGCACCAATATCGTCTAAAAAGTCAAAAATCGATAACTAAATCTTGAATTGTACTGCTTCGTACTGGCTATCACATCAACCTAGAAGCTTCTTCTGTGTTCTATTATGGTGCTTCTAGTGTCTCCACATACCACAGCACGCGACATAGATTTGAACACGAAAAAAATAATAGTTTCCGATAGAAGAGCGGCCAATATGACGATATGGCATGAAGTCGATTCGATAGCAAATGATGAAAACTTGCCGATTTCTCAGGTTTTCACTACATATGAACACCTTTCACATACCCCCATCCAACGCGGCTGCTAGAACTCCTTTCATGCAAAATCATAAGGTCCTAGCTCATTTCCAAGTCACCAAAGCCGTCTAAAAAGTAAATAATCGTTAACTAAAACTTGAATTGGACTGCTTCGTACTGGCTATCACTTCAACTTAGAAGCTTCTTCTGTGTTCTATTATGATGCCTTTAGTGTCTCCGCATACCGCAGCACGCGACATAGCTTTGCACAGGATAAATGTAACCGTTTAAGAGAGAAGAGAGGCCAATATGACGATCTGGCATTAAGTCGATTCGATAGCAAATGACGAAAACGAGTGGATTTCTCAGGATTTCACTACATTTGAACACTTTTCACATTCCCCCGTCCAACGTGGCAGCTAGAGTGCTTTCATGCAAGGTCTTAAGGTCCCAGCGCATGTCCAAGGCACAAATATCGTCTAAAAAGTCAATAATCGATTACTAAATCTTGAATTGTACTGCTTCGTACTGGCTATCACATAAACCTAGAAGCTTCTTCTGTGTTCTATTATGGTGCTTCTAGTGCCTCCGCAACCACAGCACGCGACATAGCTTTGCACACGAAAAAAATAATCGTTTCCGAGAGAAGAGCGTCCAATATGACGATATGGCATGAAGTCGATTCGATAGCAAATGACCAAAACGGGGGGATTTCTCAGGTTTTCACTACATATGAACACATTTCACATTCCCCCGTGAAAGACCGGTGCTAGAACTCCCTCATGCAAAATCTTAACGTCCAAGCTCATGTCCAAGGCACCAAAGCCGTCTAAAAAGTCAACAATCGATAGCTAAAAATTGAATTGTACTGCTTCGTTTTGGCTATCACACCATCTTAGAAGCTTCTTATGTTTTCTATTATCGTGCTTTTAGTGTCCCCACATACCGCAGCACGCGACAAAGCTTCGCACACGATAAATGTAACCGTTTCAGAGAAAAGAGCGCCCAATATGACGATCTGCCTAAAGTCTATTCCATAGCAAATAACGAAAACGGGCGAATATCTCAGGTTTTTACAACATATGAACGCTTTTCACATTCCCCCGTGCAACGCGGCTGCTAGACCTCCCTTCATGCAAAATCTTAAGGTCCTGGATCATGTCCAAGGCACCGAAGCCGTCAAAAAAGGTAATAATCGATACCTAAAACTTGAATTGTACTGCTGCGTACTTTCTATCACATCAACTTAGAAGCTTATTCTGTGTTCTATTATGGAGCTTTTAGTGTCTCCGCATACCGCAGCACGCGACATAGCTTTCATAGCTTTGCACACGAGAAATGTAAACATTTCAGAGAGAAGAGCGGCCAATATGACGATCTGGCATTAAGTCGATTCGATAGCAAATGACGAAAACGAGCGGATTTCTCAGGATTTCACTACATATGAACACTTTTCACATTCCCCCGTGCAACGCGGCTGCTAGACTCCTTTCATGCAAGGTCGTAAGGTCCTAGCGCATGTACATGGCACCAAAATCGTCTAAAAAGTCAATAATCTGTAACTAAATCTTGAATTGTACTGCTTCGTACTGGCGATCACATCAACCTAGAAGCTTTTTCTGTGTTCTATTATAGTGCTTCTAGTGTCTCCGTATTCCACAGCACGCGACATAGCTTTGCACACGATAAATGTAAAAGTTTCAGAGTGAAGAGCTGCCAATATGGCGATCTGGCATTAAGTCGATTCGATAGCAAATGACGAAAACGGGCGGATTTCTCACGTTTACACTACATATGAACACTTTTCACATTCCCCCGTCCAACGTGGTTGCTAAACCTCCCGTCATGCAAGGTCGTAAGGTCCTAGCTCATGCCCAAGTCACCAAAATCGTCTGAAAAGTCAATAATCGATAACTAAAACTTCAATATTACTGCTTAGTACTGATTATCTCATCATCTTAGAAGCTTCTTCTGTGTTCTATTATGGTGCTTTTAGTGTCTCCGCATACCACAGCAGCGGCATTGATTTGCACACGATAAATGTAACCCTTTCAGAGAGAATACCGTCCAATATGACGATCTGGCATTAAGTCGATTCGATAGCAAATGACGAAAACGGGGGGATTTCTCAGGTTTTCACAACGTATGAACAGTTTTCACATTCCACAATGCAACGCGGCTACTAGACCTACCTTTATGCAAAATCTTAAGGTCCTAGCTCATGTCCAAGGCACCAAAGCCGTTTAAAAAGTCAATAATCGATAACTGAAACTTGAAATGTACTGCTTCGGACTGGCTATCACACCAATTTAGAAGCTTCTTTTGTGTTCTGTTATGGTGCGTTTAGTGTCTCCGCATACCGCAGCACGCGACATAGCTTTGCACAGGATAAATGTAACCGTTTAAGAGAGATGAGAGGCCAATATGACGATCTGGCATTAAGTCGATTCGATAGCAAATGACGAAAACGAGTGGATTTCTCAGGATTTCACTACATTTGAACACTTTTCACATTCCCCCGTCCAACGTGGCAGCTAGACTGCTTTCATGCAAGGTCTTAAGGTCCCAGCGCATGACCAAGGCACAAATATCGTCTAAAAAGTCAATCATCGATAACTAAATCTTTAATTGTACTGCTTCGTACTGGCTATCACATCAACCTAGAAGCTTATTCTGTGTTCTATTATGGAGCTTTTAGTGTCTCCGCATACCGCAGCACGCGACATAGCTTTCATAGCTTTGCACACGAGAAATGTAAACATTTCAGAGAGAAGAGCGGCCAATATGACGATCTGGCATTAAGTCGATTCGATAGCAAATGACGAAAACGAGCGGATTTCTCAGGATTTCACTACATATGAACACTTTACACATTCCCCCGTGCAATGCGGCTGCTAGACTCCTTTCATGCAAGGTCGTAAGGTCCTAGCGCATGTACATGGCACCAAAATTGTCTAAAAAGTCAATAATCTGTAACTAAATCTTGAATTGTACTCCTTCGTGCTGGCGATCACTTCAACCTAGAAGCTTTTTCTGTGTTCTATTATAGTGCTTCTAGTGTCTCCGTATTCCACAGCACGCGTTATAGCTTTGCACACGATAAATGTAACCGTTTCAGAGTGAAGAGCTGCCAATATGGCGATCTGGCATTAAGTCGATTCGATAGCAAATGACGAAAACGGGCGGATTTCTCACGTTTACACTACATATGAACACTTCTCACATTCCCCCGTCCAACGCGGTTGCTAAACTTCCTGTCATGCAAGGTCGTAAGGTCCTAGCTCATGCCCAAGTCTCCAAAATCGTCTGAAAAGTCAATAATCGATAACTAAAACTTCAATATTACTGCTTAGTACTGACTATCTCATCAACTTAGAAGCTTGTTCTGTGTTCTATTATGGTGCTTTTAGTGTCACCGCATACCACAGCAGCGGCATTGCTTTGCACACGATAAATGTAACCGTTTCAGAGAGAATACCGGCCAATATGACGATCTGGCATTAAGTCGAATCGATAGCAAATGACGAAAACGGGCGGATTTCTCAGGTTTTCACAACGTATGAACAGTTTTCACATTCCACAGTGCAACGCGGCTACTAGACCTACCTTTATGCAAAATCTTAAGGTCCTAGCTCATGTCCAAGGCACCGAAGCCGTCTAAAAAGTCAACAATCGATAGCTAAAAATTGAATTGTATTGCTTCGTTTTGGCTATCACATCAACTTAGAAGCTTCTTCTGTGTTCTATTATGGTGCTTTTAGTGTCTCCGCATAGCGCAGCACGCGACATGGCTTTGCACACGATAAATGTAACCGTTTCAGAGAGAAGAGCGGGCAATATGACGATCTGGCATTTAGTCGATTCGATAGCAAATGACGAAAACGGGGCGATTTCTCAGGTTTACACTACATATGAACACATTTTACATTCCCCCGTGAAAGACGGCTGCTAGAACTCCCTCATGCAAAATCTTAATGTCCTAGCTCATGTCCAAGGCACCAAAGCCGTCTAAAAAGTCAGTAATCGATAACTAAAACTTGAATTGTACGGCTTCTTACTGGCTATCAGAACAACTTAGAAACTTCATCTGTGTTGTATTATGGTGCTTTTAGTGTCTCCGCATACCGAAGCACGCGACATAGCTTTGCACACGATAAATGTAACCGTTTCAGAGAGAAGAGCCGCCAATATGACGATCTGGCAAATGTCTATTCGATAGCAAATGACGAAAACGGGTGGATTTCTCATGTTTTCACTACATATGAACACCTTTCACATTCCCACGTCCAACGCGGCTGCTAGAACTCCCCCATGCAAAATCTTAAGGTCCCAGCTTATGTCCAAGGCACCAAAGCCATCTAAAATGTCAAAAATCGATAACACAAACTTGAATTGTACTGCTTCTTACTGGCTATCACATCAACCTCGAAGCTTCTTCTGTGTTCTATTATGGTGCTTCTAGTGTCTCCACATACCACAGCACGCGACATAGCTTTGAACACGAAAAAAATAATAGTTTCCGAGAGAAGAGCGGCCAATATGACGATATGGCATGAAGTCGATTCGATAGCAAATGATGAAAACGATCGGATTTCTCACGTTTTCACTACATATGAACTCTTTTTACATTCTCCCGTGCAACGCGGCTGCTAGTCCTCCATTCATGCAAGTTTGTAAGGTCCTAGCTCATGTCCAAGGCACGAAAATCGCCTAAAAAGTCAATAATCGATAACTAAAACTTGAATTGTATTGCTTCGTTTTGGCTATCATATCAACTTAGAAGCTTCTTCTGTGTTCTATTATGGTGCTTTTAGTGTCTCCGCGTAGCGCAGCACGCGACATGGCTTTGCACACTATAAATGTAACCGTTTTAGTGAGAATACCAGCCAAAATGGCGATCTGGCATTTAGTCGATTCGATAGCAAATGACGAAAACGGGCGGATTTCTCAGGTTTTTTTTGCATATGAAAACTTTTCACGGTCTCCAGTGCAACGCGGCTGTTAGACCTCCCTTCATTCAAAATCGTAAGGTCCTAGCTCATGTCCAAGGCACCAAAGCAGTCTAAAAAGTCAATAATCGATAACTAAAACTTGAACTGTACTGCTTCGTACTGTCTATCACATCAACTGAGAAGCTTCTTCTGTGATCTATTATGGTGCGTTTAGTGTCTCCGCATACCGCAGCGCGAGACCTTGCTTTGCACACGATAAATGTAACCGATTCAGAGAGAAGAGCGGCCAATATGACGATCTGGCATTAAGTCGATTCGATAGCAAGTGACGAAAACGGGCGGATCTCTCAGGTTTTCACTACATATGAACACATTTCACATTCCCCCGTGCAACGCAGCTCCTAGATCTCCCTTCATGCAATATCTTAAGGTCGACGCTTATGTCAAAGGAACCAAAGCCTTCTTAAAAGTCAATAATCGATAACTGAAACTTGAATTGTACTGCTTCGTACTGGATATCATGTCATCATAGAAGCTTCTTCTGTGTTCTGTTATGGTGCTTTTAGTGTCTCCGCATACCGCAGCACGCGACATAGCTTTGCACACGATAAACGTAATCATTTCAGAGAGAATAGCGGGCAATATGACGATCTGGCATTAATTCGATTCGATAGCAAATGACGAAAACGGGCGGATTTCTCAGGTTTTCACCACACATGAACACATTTCACATTCTCCCGTGCAACGCGGCTGCTAGACCTCCCTTCATACAAAATCGTAAGGTCCTAGCTCATGTACAAGGCACCAAACCCGTCTAAAATGTCAATAATTGATAACTAAAACTACAATAGTACTGCTTCGTACTGGCTATCACATCAACTTAGAAGCTTCTTCTGTGATCCATTATGGTCCTTTTAGTGTCTCCGCATAACGCAGCACGAAACGTAGCTTTGCACACGATAAATGTAACCGTTTCAGAGAGAAGAGCGGCCAATATGACCATCTGGCAAAAGTCGATTCGATAGCAAATGACGAAAACTGGAGGATTTCTCAGGTTTTCACTACATATGAACATTTTTCACATTCCAACGTGCAACGCGGGTGCTATAACTCCCTCATGCAAATCGTAAAGTCCCAGCTCATCTCCATCTAAAAAGTCAATAATCGATAACTAAAACTTGAATTGTACTGCTTCTTACTCGCTATCACATCAACTTAGAAGCATCTTCTGTGTTCCATTATGGTGCTTTTAGTGTCTCCGCATACCACAGCACGCGACATATCTTTGCACACTATAAATGTAACCGTTTCAGAGAGAATACCGGCCAATATGACGATCTGGCATTAAGTCGATTCGATAGGAAATGACGAAAACAAGCGGATTTCTCAGGTTTTCAATGCATATGAACAGTTTTCACATTCTCCCGTGCAACGCGGCTGCTAGACCCCCCTTCATTCAAGGTCGTAAGGTCCTAGCTAATGTCCAATTCACCAATATAGTCTAAAAATTCAATAACCGATAACTAAAACTTGAATTGTACTGCTTCGTACAGGCTATCACATCAGGACAGGTCGTAGCTCATGTCAAAGGAACCAAAGCCGTCTAAAAAGTCAATAATCGATAACAAAATCATTAATTGTACTGCTTGGTACTGGCTATCACATCAATTTAGACGCTTCTTCTGTGTTCTGTTATGGTGCTTTTAGTGTCTCCACATACCGCAGCACGCGACATAGCTTTGCACACGATACATGTAACCATTTAAGAGAGAAGAGCGGGCAATATGACGATCTGGCACTAAGTCGATTCGATAGCAAATGTCGAAAACGGGCGGATTTCTCAGTTTTCCACTATATATGAACACTTTTCACATTCCCCCGTGCAACGCAGCTCCTAGACATCCTTTCATGCAATATCGTAAGGTCGTAGCTCATGTCAAAGGAAAAAGGTTTCCACTATATATGAACACTTTTCACATTCCCCCGTGCAACGCAGCTCCTAGACATCCTTTCATGCAATATCGTAAGGTCGTAGCTCATGTCAAAGGAACCAATGCCGTCTAAAAAGTCAATAATCGATAACTAAAACTTGAATTGTACTGCTTCGTAGTGGCTATCACTTCATCATAGAAGCTTCTTCTGTGTTCTGTTATGGTGCTTTTAGTGTCTCCGCATACCGCAGCACGCGACATAGCTTTGCACACGATAAATGTAACCGTTTCAGAGAGAAGGGCGGCAAATTTGACGACATGGCATTAAATCGATTCGATAGCAAATGACGAAAACGGGCGGATTTCTCAGGTGTTTAATATATATGAGTACTTTTCACATTCTGTCGTGCAACGTGGCTGCGAGACCTCCCTTCATGCAAAATCTTAAGGTCCTAGCTCATGTCCAAGGCACCAAGGCCGTCTAAAAAAGGCAATAATCGATAACTAAAACTTGAATTGTACTGCTTCGTACTGGCTATCACATCAACTTAGATGCTTCTTTTGTATTATATTATGGTGCTTTTACTGTTTCCACATACCGCAGCACGCGACATAGCTTTGCACACGATAAATGTAACCATTTCAGAGAGAAGAGCGGCCAATAAGACGATCTGGCATTAGGTCGATTCGATAGAAATAAAGAAAACGGGCGGATTTCTCAGCTTTTCACTACATACGAAACTTTTCACATCACCCCGTGCAACGCGGCTGCTAGAATTCCCTTCATGCAAAATCTTCACGTCCTAGCTCATGTCCAATGCACCATAGCCGTCTAAAAAGTCAATAATCGATAACTAAAACTTGAATTGCACAGCTTCGTACTGGCTATCACATTAACTTAGGTGCTTCTTTTGTATTATATTATGGTGCTTTTCGTGTCTCCACATACCGCAGCACGCGACATAGCATTGCACACGATAAATGTAACCATTTCAGAGAGAAGAACCGTCAATATGACGATCTCGCATTAAGTCGATTCGATAGCAAAGGACGAAAACGGGCCGATTTCTCAGGTTTTCACTACATATGAACACTTTTCACATTCCCCTGTGCAACGCGGCTGCTATACCTACCTTCTTACAAAATCTTAAGGTACTAGCTCATGTCCAAGGCACCAAAGCCGTCTAAAAAGTCAATAATCGGTAACTAAAACTTGAAATGTACGGCTTCGTACTGGCTATCACATCAACTTAGATGCTTCTCCTATGTTCCATTATGGTGCTTTTAGTGTCTAGGCATTCCGCAGCCCGCGACATAGGTTTGCACACGATGAATGTAACCGTTTCAGAGAGAAGGGCGACAAATTTGACGATATGACATTAAATCGATTCGATAGCAAATGACGAAAACGGGCGGATTTCTCAGGTGTTTAATATATATGAGCACTTTTCACATTCTGTTGTGCAACGTGGCTGCTAGACCTCCCTTCATGCAAAATCTTAAGGTCCTAGCTCATGTCCAAGGCACCAAGGCCGTCTAAAAAAGGCAATAATCGATAACTAAAACTTGATTTGTAGTGCTACGTGCTGGCTTTCACATCAACTTAGAAGCTTCTTCTGTGTTCTAACACATCAACTTAGAAATTTCTTCTGTGTTCTGTTATGGTGCTTTTAGTGTCTCCTCATACCGCAGCACGCGACATAGCTTTGCACGCGATAAATGTAACCGTTTCAGAGAGAAGAGCGTCCAATATGACGATCTGGCATTAAGTCGATTCGATAGCAAATAAAGAGAACGGGCGAATTCCTCAGGTTTTTACAACATATGAACACTTTTCACATTCCCCTGTGCAACGCGGCTGCTATACCTACCTTCTTACAAAATCTTAAGGTACTAGCTCATGTCCAAGGCACCAAAGCCGTCTAAAAAGTCAATAATCGATAACTAAAACTTAAAATGTACGGCTTCGTACTGGCTATCACATCAACTTAGATGCTTCTCCTATGTTCCATTATGGTGCTTTTAGTGTCTAGGCATTCCGCAGCAGGCGAGATAGCTTTGCACACGATAAATGTAACCGTTCAAGAGAGAAGAGCGGCCAATATGAAGATCTGGCATTAGGTCGATTCGATAGCAAATAACGGAAACGGGCGGATTTCTCAGCTTTTCACTACATACGAAACTTTTCACATCACCCCGTGCAACGTGGCTGCTAGAATTCCCTTCATGCCAAATCTTAAGGTCTTAGATCATGTTCGATTCACCAAAGCCGTCTAAAAACTCAATAATCGATAACCAAAACTTGAATTGTACTGCTACGTGCTGGCTTTCACATCAACTTAGAAGCTTCTTCTGTGTTCTATCACATCAACTTAGAAATTTCTTCTGTGTTCTGTTATGGTGCTTTTAGTGTCTCCTCATACCGCAGCACGCGACATAGCTTTGCACACGATAAATGTAACCGTTTCAGAGAGAAAAGCGGCCAATATGACGATCTGGCATTAAGTCGATTCTATAGCAAATGACGAAAACGGGCAGATTTCTCAGGTTTTCACTACATATGAACACTTTTCACATTCCCCTGTGCAACGCGGCCGCTATACGTACCTTCTTACAAAAAACTTAAGGTACTAGCTCATGTCCAAGGCACCGAAGCCGTCTAAAAAGTCAATAATCGATAACTAAAACTTAAAATGTACGGCTTCGTACTGGCTATCACATCAACTTAGATGCTTCTCCTATGTTCCATTATGGTGCTTTTAGTGTCTAGGCATTCCGCAGCAGGCGAGATAGCTTTGCACACCATAAATGTAACCGTTCAAGAGAGAAGAGCGGCCAATATGATGATCTGGCATTAGGTCGATTCGATAGCAAATAACGAAAACGGGCAGATTTCTCAGGTTTTTACAACATATGAACACTCTTCACATTGTCTCGTGCAACGTGGCTGCTAGACCTCCCTTCATGCAAAATCTTAAGGTCCTAGCTCATGTCCAATGCACCTAAGCCGTCTAAAAAGTCAATAATCGATAACTAAAACTTGAAATGTACGGCTAAGTACTTTCTATCACATCAACTTAGATGCTTCTTCTGTGTTCTATTATGGTGCTTTTAGTGTTCAGGCATTCCGCAGCTCGCGACATAGGTTTGCACACGACAAATGTAACAGTTTCAGAGAGAAGAGCGGCCAATATGACGATCTGGCATTAAGTCGATTCGATAGCAAATGACGAAAACGGGCGGATTTCTCAGGTTTTCAATACATATGAACACTTTTCACATTCCCCCGTGCAACGCGGCTGCGAGACCTCCATTCCTGCAAAATCTTAAAGTCCTAGCTCATGTCAACGGCACCAAAGCCGTCTGACAAGTCAATAATCGGTAAGTAAAACTTGTATTGTACTGATTCGTACTGGCTATCACATCAACTTAGTAGTTTCTTGTATGTTCTATTATGCAGTTTTTAGTGTCTCCGCATACCGCAGCACGCGACATAGCTTTGCACATGACAAATGTAACCGTTTCAGAGAGAAGAGCGGCCAATTTGACGATCTGGCATTAAGTCGATTCATTAGCATATGACGAAAACGGGCGGATTTCTCAGGTTTTTACAACATATGAACACATTTCACATTCTGTCGTGCAACGTGGCTGCTAGACCTCCCTTCATGCAAAATCTTAAGGTCCTAGCTCATGTCCATTGCACCAAAGCCGTCTAAAAAGTCAATAATCGATAACAAAAACTTGAATTACACTGCTTCGTACTGGCTATCAGATCAACATAGAAGGTTCTTGTGTGTTCTATTAAGCTGTTTTTAGTGTCTCCGCATACCGCAGCACGCGATATGGCTTTGCACACGACAAATGTAACAGTTTCAGAGAGAAGAGCGGCCAATATGACGATCTGGCATTAAGTCGATTCGATAACAAATGACGAAAACAGACGGATTTCTCAGGTTTTTACTATATATGAACCCTTTTCAAATTCTCCCATGCAACTCGGCTGCTAGTTCTCCTTTCATGCAGAATCTCTAGGTTCTAGCTCATGTCCAAGGCACCAAAGCCAGCTAAAAAGTCAATAATCAGTAACTAAAACTTGAATTGTACTACTTCTTACTGGCTATTACATCATCTTAGAAGCTTCATCTGTGTTCTACTATGGTCCTTTTAGTGTCTCCGCATACCGCAGCACACGTCATAGCTTTGCAGACGATAAGAACAACCGTTTCAGAGAGAAGAGCGGCCAATGTGAAGATCTGGCTTTAAGTCGATTCGATAACAAATGACGATAACGGGCGAATATCTAGGTTTTTACTACATATGAATACATTCCACATTCTCCCGTGCAACTCGGCTGCTAGTCCTCCTTTCATGCAGAATCTTAAGGTCCTAGCTCATGTCCAAGGCACCAAAGCCATCTAAAAAGTCAATAATCGATACCTAAAACTTGAATTGTACTACTTCTTACTGGTTATTACATCAACTTAGAAGCTACATCTGTGTTCTACTAAGGAGCTTTTAGTGTCTCCACATACCGCATCACGCGACATAGCTTTGCAGACGATAAGTACAACCGTTTCAGAGATAAGAGCGGCCAATGTGGCAATTTGGCTTTAAGTCGATTCAATAACAAATGTCGAAAACGGACGGATTTCTCAGGTTTTTACTACATATGAACACTTTTCACACTCTCCCGTGAAACTCGGCTGCTAGTTCTCCTTTCATGCAGAATGTTAAGGTCCTAGCTCATGTCCAAGGAACCAAAGTAAGCTAAAATGTCAATAATCAGTACCTAAAACTTGAATTGTACTACTTCTTACTGGCTATTACATCAACTTAGAAGCTTCATCTGTGTTCTACTATGGTGCTTTTAGTGTCTCCACATACCGCAGCACGCGACATAGCTTTGCAGACGATACGTACAACTGTTTCAGAGTGAAGAGCGGCCAATGTGACGATCTAGCTTTAAGTCGATTAGATAACAAATGACAACAACGGACTGATTTCTCAGGTTTTTACTACATATAAACACTTTTCACACTCTCCCGTGCAACTCGGCTGCTAGTTCTCCTTTCATGCAGAATCTTAAGGTCCTAGCTCATGTCCAAGGCACCAAAGCCAGCTAAAAAGTCAATAATCAATACCTAAAACTTGAATTGTACTACTTCTTACTGGCTATTACATCAACTTAGAAGCTTCATCTGTGTTCTACTATGGTGCTTTTAGGGTCTCCGCATACCGCAGCAGGCGACATAGCTTTGCAGACGATAAGTACAACCGTTTCAGAGAGAAGAGCGGCAAATGTGACGATCTGGCTTTAAGTCGATTCGATAACAAATGACGAAAACGGACGGATTTCGCAGGTTTTTACTACTTATGAACACTTTTCACATTCTCCCGTGCAACTCGGCTGCTAGTCCTCATTTCATGCAGATTCTTAAGGTCCTAGCTCATGTCCAAGGCACCAAAGCCAGCTAAAAAGTCAATAATCGATACCTAAAACTTGAATTGTACTACTTCTTACTGGCTATTACGTCAACTTAGAAGCTTCATCTGTGTTCTACTGTGGTGCTTTTTGTGTCTCCGCATACCGCAGCACGCGACATAGCTCTGCAGACGATAAGTACAACCGTTTCAGAGAGAAGAGCGGCCAATGTGACGATCTGGCTTTAAGTCGATTCGATAACAAATGACGAAATCGGACGGATTTCTCAGGCGTTTACTACATATGAACACTTTTTACATTCTCCCATGCAACTCGGCTGCTAGTCCTCCTTTCATGCATAATCTTAAGGTCCTAGCTCATGTCCAAGGCACCAAAGCCAGCTAAAAAGTCAATAATCAATACCTAAAACTTGAATTGTACTACTTCTTACTGGCTATTACATCAACTTAGGAGCTTCATCTGTGTTTTACTATGGTGGTTTTAGTGTCTCCGCATACCGCAGCACACGTCATAGCTTTGCAGACGATAAGAACAACCGTTTCAGAGAGAAGAGCGGCCAATGTGAAGATCTGGCTTTAAGTCGCTTCGATAACAAATGACGATAACGGGCGAATATCTAGGTTTTTACTACATATGAATACATACCACATTCTCCCGTGCAACTCGGCTGCTAGTCCTCCTTTCATGCAGAATCTTAAGGTCCTAGCTCATGTCCAAGGCACCAAAGCCATCTAAAAAGTCAATAATCGATACCCAAAACTTGAATTGTACTACTTCTTACTGGTTATTACATCAACTTAGAAGCTACATCTGTGTTCTACTATGGTGCTTTTAGTGTCTCCACATTCCGCAGCACGCGACATAGCTTTGCAGACGATAAGTACAACCGTTTCAGAGAGAAGAGCGGCCAATGTGACGATCTGGCTTTAAGTCGATTCGATAACAAATGACGAAAACGGACTGATTTCTCAGGATTTTACTACATATGAACACTTTTCACATTCTCCCGTGCAACTCGGCTGCTAGTCCTCCTTTCATGCAGAATCTTAAGGTCGTAGCTCATGTCCACGGCACAAAAGCCCGCTAAAAAGTCAATAATCGATACCTAAAACTTGAATTGTACTACTTCTCACTGGCTGTCACATCAACTTAGGAGCTTCATCTGTGTTCTACTATGGTGCTTTTAGTGACTCCGCATACCGCAGCACGCGACATAGCTTTGCAGACGATAAGTACAACCGTTTCAGAGAGAAGAGGGGCCAATGTGACGATCTGGCTTTAAGTCGATTCGATAACAAATTACGAAAACGGACGGATTTCTCAGGTTTTTACTACATATGAACACTTTTCACATTCTCCCGTGCAACTCGGCTGCTAGTTCTCCTTTCATGCAGAATCTTAAGGTCCTAGCTCATGCCCAAGGCACCAAAGCCAGCTAAAAAGTCCATAATCGAAACCTAAAACTTGAATTGTACTACTTCTTACTGTCTATTACATTAAATTAGATGCTTCATCTGTGTTTTACTATGGTGGTTTTAGTGTCTCCGCATACCGCAGAACACGTCATAGCTTTGCAGACGATAAGTACAGCCATTTCAGAGAGAAGAGCGGCCAATGTGGCGATCTGGCTTTAAGTCGATTCGATAACAAATGACGAAAACGGACGGATTTCTCAGGTTTTTACTACATATGAACACTTTTCACATTGTCCCGTGCAACTCGGCTGCTAGTCCTCCTTTCATGCAGAATCTTAAGGTCCTAGCTCATGTCCAAGGCACCAAAGCCAGCTAAAAAGTCCATACTCGATACCTAAAACTTGAATTCTACTACTTCTTACTTTCTATTATATTAAATTAGATGCTTCATCTGTGTTTTACTATGGTGGCTTTAGTGTCTCCGCATACCGCAGCACGCGACATAGCTTTGCAGACGATAAGTACAGCCATTTCAGAGAGAATTGCGGCCAATGTGACGATCTGGCTTTAAGTCGATTCGATAACAAATGACGAAAACGGACGGATTTTTCGGGTTTTTACTGCATATGAACACTTTTCACATTCTCCCGTGTATCTCGGCTGCTAGTCCTCCTTTCATGCAGAATCTTAAGGTCCTAGCTCATGTCCAAGGCACCAAAGCCAGCTAAAAAGTCAAAAATCCATACCAAAAACTTGAATTGTACTACTTCTTACTGGCTATTACATCAACTTAGAAGCTTCATCTGTGTTCTACTATGGTGCTTTTAGTGTCTCCGCATACCGCAGCACGCGACATAGCTTTGCAGACGATAAGTACAACCGTTTCTGAGTGAAGAGCGGCAAATGTGACGATCTGGCTTTAAGTCGATTCGATAACAAATGACGAAAACAGACGGATTTCTCAGGTTTTTACTACATATGAACCCTTTTCAAATTCTCCCATGCAACTCGGCTGCTAGTTCTCCTTTCATGCAGAATCTCTAGGTCCTAGCTCATGTCCAAGGCACCAAAGCCAGCTAAAAAGTCAATAATCAGTAACTAAAACTTGAATTGTACTACTTCTTACTGGCAATTACATCATCTTAGAAGCTTCATCTGTGTTCTACTATGGTCCTTTTAGTGTCTCCGCATACCGCAGCACACGTCATAGCTTTGCAGACGATAAGAACAACCGTTTCAGAGAGAAGAGCGGCCAATGTGAAGATCTGGCTTTAAGTCGATTCGATAAGAAATGACGATAACGGGCGAATATCTAGGTTTTTACTACATATGAATACATTCCACATTCTCCCGTGCAACTCGGCTGCTAGTCCTCCTTTCATGCAGAATCTTAAGGTCCTAGCTCATGTCCAAGGCACCAAAGCCATCTAAAAAGTCAATAATCGATACCTAAAACTTGAATTGTACTACTTCTTACTGGTTATTACATCAACTTAGAAGCTACATCTGTGTTCTACTAAAAAGCTTTTAGTGTCTCCACATACCGCAGCACGCGACATAGCTTTGCAGACGATAAGTACAACCGTTTCAGAGATAAGAGCGGCCAATGTGGCAATTTGGCTTTAAGTCAATTCAATAACAAATGTCGAAAACGGACGGATTTCTCAGGTTTTTACTACATATGAACACTTTTCACACTCTCCCGAGAAACTCGGCTGCTAGTTCTCCTTTCATGCAGAATCTTAAGGTCCTAGCTCATGTCCAAGGCACCAAAGCCATCTAAAAAGTCAATAATCGATACCAAAAACTTGAATTGTACTACTTCTTCCTGGCTATTACATCAACTTAGAAGCTTCATCTGTGTTCTACTATGGTGCTTTTAGGGTCTCCGCATACCGCAGCAGGCGACATAGCTTTGCAGACGATAAGTACAACCGTTTCAGAGAGAAGAGCGGCAAATGTGACGATCTGGCTCTAAGTCGATTCGATAACAAATGACGAAAACGGACGGATTTCGCAGGTTTTTACTACTTATGAACACTTTTCACATTCTCCCGTGCAACTCGGCTGCTAGTCCTCATTTCATGCAGATTCTTAAGGTCCTAGCTCATGTCCAAGGCACCAAAGCCAGCTAAAAAGTCAATAATCGATACCTAAAACCTGAATTGTACTACTTCTTACTGGTTATTACATCAACTTAGAAGCTACATCTGTGTTCTACTAAGGAGCTTTTAGTGTCTCCACATACCGCAGCACGCGACATAGCTTTGCAGACGATAAGTACAACCGTTTCAGAGAGAAGAGCGGCCAATGTGACGATCTGGCTTTAAGTCGATTCGATAACAAATGACGAAAACGGACGGATTTCTCAGGTTTTTACTACATATGAACACTTTTCACATTGTCCCGTGCAACTCGGCTGCTAGTCCTCCTTTCATGCAGAATCTTAAGGTCCTAGCTCATGTCCAAGGCACCAAAGCCAGCTATAAAGTAAATAATCAGTACCTAAAATTTGATTTATACTACTTCTTACTGGCTATTACATCAACTTAGAAGCTTCATCTGTGTTCTACTATGGTGCCTTTAGTGTCTCCGCATACCGCAGCACGCGACATAGCTTTGCACACGATAAGTACAACCGTTTCAGAGAGAAGAGCGGCCAAGTACGATCTGGCTTTAAGTCGATTCGATAACAAATGACGAAAACGGACGGATTTCGCAGGTTTTTACTACATATGAACACTTTTCAGATTCTCCCGTGCAACTCGGCTGCTAGTCCTCCTTTCATGCAGAATCTTAAGGTCCTAGCTCATTTCCAAGGCACCAAAGCCAGCTAAGAAGTCAATAATCGATACCTAAAACTTGAATTGCACTACTTCCTACTGGCTATTACATCAACTTAGAAGCTTCATCTGTGTTCTACAATGGTGCTTTTAGTGTCTCCACATACCGCAGCACGCGACATAGTTTTGCAGACGATAAGTACAATCGTTTCAGAGAAAAGAGCGACCAATGTGACGATCTGGTTTTAAGTCGATTCGATAACAAATGACGAAAACGGACGAATTTCTCAGGTTTTTACTACATATGAACACTTTTCACTTTCTCCCGTGCAACTCGGCTGCTAGTTCTCCTTTCATGCAGATTCTTAAGGTCCTAGCTCATGTCCAAGGCACCAAAGCCAGCTAAAAAGTCCATACTCGATACCTAAAACTTGAATTCTACTACTTCTTACTTTCTATTATATTAAATTAGATGCTTCATCTGTGTTTTACTATGGTGGCTTTAGTGTCTCCGCATACCGCAGCACACGCCATAGCTTTGAAGACGATAAGTACAGCCATTTCAGAGAGAATTGCGGCCAATGTGACGATCTGGCTTTAAGTCGATTCGATAACAAATGACGAAAACGGACGGATTTTTCGGGTTTTTACTGCATATGAACACTTTTCACATTCTCCCGTGTATCTCGGCTGCTAGTCCTCCTTTCATGCAGAATCTTAAGGTCCTAGCTCATGTCCAAGGCACCAAAGCCAGCTAAAAAGTCAAAAATCCATACCAAAAACTTGAATTGTACTACTTCTTACTGGCTATTACATCAACTTAGAAGCTTCATCTGTGTTCTACTATGGTGCTTTTAGTGTCTCCGCATACCGCAGCACATGACATAGCTTTGCAGACGATAAGTACAACAGTTTCTGAGTGAAGAGCGGCAAATGTGACGATCTGGCTTTAAGTCGATTCGATAACAAATGACGAAAACAGACGGATTTCTCAGGTTTTTACTACATATGAACCCTTTTCAAATTCTCCCATGCAACTCGGCTGCTAGTTCTCCTTTCATGCAGAATCTCTAGGTCCTAGCTCATGTCCAAGGCACCAAAGCCAGCTAAAAAGTCAATAATCAGTAACTAAAACTTGAATTGTACTACTTCTTACTGGCAATTACATCATCTCAGAAGCTTCATCTGTGTTCTACTATGGTCCTTTTAGTGTCTCCGCATACCGCAGCACACGTCATAGCTTTGCAGACGATAAGAACAACCGTTTCAGAGAGAAGAGCGGCCAATGTGAAGATCCGGCTTTAAGTCGATTCGATAACAAATGACGATAACGGGCGAATATCTAGGTTTTTACTACATATGAATACATTCCACATTCTCCCGTGCAACTCGGCTGCTAGTCCTCCTTTCATGCAGAATCTTAAGGTCCTAGCTCATGTCCAAGGCACCAAAGCCATCTAAAAAGTCAATAATCGATACCTAAAACTTGAATTGTACTACTTCTTACTGGTTATTACATCAACTTAGAAGCTACATCTGTGTTCTACTAAGGAGCTTTTAGTGTCTCCACATACCGCAGCACGCGACATAGCTTTGCAGACGATAAGTACAACCGTTTCAGAGAGAAGAGCGGCCAATGTGACGATCTGGCTTTAAGTCGATTCGATAACAATTGACGATAACGGACGGATTTCTCAGGTTTTTACTACATATGAACACTTTTCACATTGTCCCGTGCAACTCGGCTGCTAGTCCTCCTTTCATGCAGAATCTTAAGGTCCTAGCTCATGTACAAGGCACCAAAGCCAGCTAAAAAGTCAATAATCAGTACCTAAAACTTGAATTGTACTACTTCTTACTGGCTATTACATCAACTTAGAAGCTTCATCTGTGTTCTACTATGGTGCATTTAGTGTCTCCGCATACCGCAGCACGCGACATAGCTTTGCAGACGATAAGTACAACCGTTCCAGAGAGAAGAGCGGCCAATGTGACGATCAGGCTTTAAGTCGATTCGATAACAAATGACGAAAACGGACTGATTTCTCAGGATTTTACTACATATGAACACTTTTCACATTCTCCCGTGCAACTCGGCTGCTAGTCCTCCTTTCATGCAGAATCTTAAGGTCCTAGCTCATGTCCAAGGCACCAAAGCCAGCTAAAAAGTCAATAATGGATACGTAAAACTTGAAATGGACTACTTCTTACTGGCTATTACATCAACTTAGAACCTTCATCTATGTTCTACTATGGTGCTTTTAGTGTCTCCGCATACCGCAGCACGCGACATAGCTTTGCAGACGATAAGTACAATCGTTTCAGAGAAAAGAGCGACCAATGTGACGATCTGGTTTTAAGTCGATTCGATAACAAATGACGAAAACGGACGAATTTCTCAGGTTTTTACTACATATGAACACTTTTCACTTTCTCCCGTGCAATTCGGCTGCTAGTTCTCCTTTCATGCAGATTCTTAAGGTCCTAGCTCATGTCCAAGGCACCAAAGCCAGCTAAAAGTCCATACTCGATACCTAAAACTTGAATTCTACTACTTCTTACTTTCTATTATATTAAATTAGATGCTTCATCTGTGTTTTACTATGGTGGCTTTAGTGTCTCCGCATACCGCAGCACGCGACATAGCTTTGCAGACGATAAGTACAGCCATTTCAGAGAGAATTGCGGCCAATGTGACGATCTGGCTTTAAGTCGATTCGATAACAAATGACGAAAACGGACGGATTTTTCGGGTTTTTACTGCATATGAACACTTTTCACATTGTCCCGTGCAACTCGGCTGCTAGTCCTCCTTTCATGCAGAATCTTAAGGTCCTAGCTCATGTCCAAGGCACCAAAGCCAGCTAAAAAGTCAAAAATCCATACCAAAAACTTGAATTGTACTACTTCTTACTGGCTATTACATCAACTTAGAAGCTTCATCTGTGTTCTACTATGGTGCTTTTAGTGTCTCCGCATACCGCAGCACGCGACATAGCTTTGCAGACGATAAGTACAACCGTTTCTGAGTGAAGAGCGGCAAATGTGACGATCTGGCTTTAAGTCGATTCGATAACAAATGACGAAAACAGACGGATTTCTCAGGTTTTTACTACATATGAACCCTTTTCAAATTCTCCCATGCAACTCGGCTGCTAGTTCTCCTTTCATGCAGAATCTCTAGGTCCTAGCTCATGTCCAAGGCACCAAAGCCAGCTAAAAAGTCAATAATCAGTAACTAAAACTTGAATTGTACTACTTCTTACTGGCAATTACATCATCTTAGAAGCTTCATCTGTGTTCTACTATGGTCCTTTTAGTGTCTCCGCATACCGCAGCACACGTCATAGCTTTGCAGACGATAAGAACAACCGTTTCAGAGAGAAGAGCGGCCAATGTGAAGATCTGGCTTTAAGTCGATTCGATAAGAAATGACGATAACGGGCGAATATCTAGGTTTTTACTACATATGAATACATTCCACATTCTCCCGTGCAACTCGGCTGCTAGTCCTCCTTTCATGCAGAATCTTAAGGTCCTAGCTCATGTCCAAGGCACCAAAGCCATCTAAAAAGTCAATAATCGATACCTAAAACTTGAATTGTACTACTTCTTACTGGTTATTACATCAACTTAGAAGCTACATCTGTGTTCTACTAAAAAGCTTTTAGTGTCTCCACATACCGCAGCACGCGACATAGCTTTGCAGACGATAAGTACAACCGTTTCAGAGATAAGAGCGGCCAATGTGGCAATTTGGCTTTAAGTCAATTCAATAACAAATGTCGAAAACGGACGGATTTCTCAGGTTTTTACTACATATGAACACTTTTCACACTCTCCCGTGAAACTCGGCTGCTAGTTCTCCTTTCATGCAGAATCTTAAGGTCCTAGCTCATGTCCAAGGCACCAAAGCCATCTAAAAAGTCAATAATCGATACCAAAAACTTGAATTGTACTACTTCTTCCTGGCTATTACATCAACTTAGAAGCTTCATCTGTGTTCTACTATGGTGCTTTTAGGGTCTCCGCATACCGCAGCAGGCGACATAGCTTTGCAGACGATAAGTACAACCGTTTCAGAGAGAAGAGCGGCAAATGTGACGATCTGGCTCTAAGTCGATTCGATAACAAATGACGAAAACGGACGGATTTCGCAGGTTTTTACTACTTATGAACACTTTTCACATTCTCCCGTGCAACTCGGCTGCTAGTCCTCATTTCATGCAGATTCTTAAGGTCCTAGCTCATGTCCAAGGCACCAAAGCCAGCTAAAAAGTCAATAATCGATACCTAAAACCTGAATTGTACTACTTCTTACTGGTTATTACATCAACTTAGAAGCTACATCTGTGTTCTACTAAGGAGCTTTTAGTGTCTCCACATACCGCAGCACGCGACATAGCTTTGCAGACGATAAGTACAACCGTTTCAGAGAGAAGAGCGGCCAATGTGACGATCTGGCTTTAAGTCGATTCGATAACAAATGACGAAAACGGACGGATTTCTCAGGTTTTTACTACATATGAACACTTTTCACATTGTCCCGTGCAACTCGGCTGCTAGTCCTCCTTTCATGCAGAATCTTAAGGTCCTAGCTCATGTCCAAGGCACCAAAGCCAGCTATAAAGTAAATAATCAGTACCTAAAATTTGATTTATACTACTTCTTACTGGCTATTACATCAACTTAGAAGCTTCATCTGTGTTCTACTATGGTGCCTTTAGTGTCTCCGCATACCGCAGCACGCGACATAGCTTTGCACACGATAAGTACAACCGTTTCAGAGAGAAGAGCGGCCAAGTACGATCTGGCTTTAAGTCGATTCGATAACAAATGACGAAAACGGACGGATTTCGCAGGTTTTTACTACATATGAACACTTTTCAGATTCTCCCGTGCAACTCGGCTGCTAGTCCTCCTTTCATGCAGAATCTTAAGGTCCTAGCTCATTTCCAAGGCACCAAAGCCAGCTAAGAAGTCAATAATCGATACCTAAAACTTGAATTGCACTACTTCCTACTGGCTATTACATCAACTTAGAAGCTTCATCTGTGTTCTACAATGGTGCTTTTAGTGTCTCCACATACCGCAGCACGCGACATAGCTTTGCAGACGATAAGTACAATCGTTTCAGAGAAAAGAGCGACCAATGTGACGATCTGGTTTTAAGTCGATTCGATAACAAATGACGAAAACGGACGAATTTCTCAGGTTTTTACTACATATGAACACTTTTCACTTTCTCCCGTGCAACTCGGCTGCTAGTTCTCCTTTCATGCAGATTCTTAAGGTCCTAGCTCATGTCCAAGGCACCAAAGCCAGCTAAAAAGTCCATACTCGATACCTAAAACTTGAATTCTACTATTTCTTACTTTCTATTATATTAAATTAGATGCTTCATCTGTGTCTTACTATGGTGGCTTTAGTGTCTCCGCATACCGCAGCACACGCCATAGCTTTGAAGACGATAAGTACAGCCATTTCAGAGAGAATTGCGGCCAATGTGACGATCTGGCTTTAAGTCGATTCGATAACAAATGACGAAAACGGACGGATTTTTCGGGTTTTTACTGCATATGAACACTTTTCACATTCTCCCGTGTATCTCGGCTGCTAGTCCTCCTTTCATGCAGAATCTTAAGGTCCTAGCTCATGTCCAAGGCACCAAAGCCAGCTAAAAAGTCAAAAATCCATACCAAAAACTTGAATTGTACTACTTCTTACTGGCTATTACATCAACTTAGAAGCTTCATCTGTGTTCTACTATGGTGCTTTTAGTGTCTCCGCATACCGCGGCACATGACATAGCTTTGCAGACGATAAGTACAACAGTTTCTGAGTGAAGAGCGGCAAATGTGACGATCTGGCTTTAAGTCGATTCGATAACAAATGACGAAAACAGACGGATTTCTCAGGTTTTTACTACATATGAACCCTTTTCAAATTCTCCCATGCAACTCGGCTGCTAGTTCTCCTTTCATGCAGAATCTCTAGGTCCTAGCTCATGTCCAAGGCACCAAAGCCAGCTAAAAAGTCAATAATCAGTAACTAAAACTTGAATTGTACTACTTCTTACTGGCAATTACATCATCTCAGAAGCTTCATCTGTGTTCTACTATGGTCCTTTTAGTGTCTCCGCATACCGCAGCACACGTCATAGCTTTGCAGACGATAAGAACAACCGTTTCAGAGAGAAGAGCGGCCAATGTGAAGATCTGGCTTTAAGTCGATTCGATAACAAATGACGATAACGGGCGAATATCTAGGTTTTTACTACATATGAATACATTCCACATTCTCCCGTGCAACTCGGCTGCTAGTCCTCCTTTCATGCAGAATCTTAAGGTCCTAGCTCATGTCCAAGGCACCAAAGCCATCTAAAAAGTCAATAATCGATACCTAAAACTTGAATTGTACTACTTCTTACTGGTTATTACATCAACTTAGAAGCTACATCTGTGTTCTACTAAGGAGCTTTTAGTGTCTCCACATACCGCAGCACGCGACATAGCTTTGCAGACGATAAGTACAACCGTTTCAGAGATAAGAGCGGCCAATGTGGCAATTTGGCTTTAAGTCAATTCAATAACAAATGTCGAAAACGGACGGATTTCTCAGGTTTTTACTACATATGAACACTTTTCACACTCTCCCGTGAAACTCGGCTGCTAGTTCTCCTTTCATGCAGAATGTTAAGGTCCTAGCTCATGTCCAAGGAACCAAAGTAAGCTAAAATGTCAATAATCAGTACCTAAAACTTGAATTGTACTACTTCTTACTGGCTATTACATCAACTTAGAAGCTTCATCTGTGTTCTACTATGGTGCTTTTAGTGTCTCCGCATACCGCAGCACGCGACATAGCTTTGCAGACGATAAGTACAACCGTTTCTGAGTGAAGAGCGGCAAATGTGACGATCTGGCTTTAAGTCGATTCGATAACAAATGACGAAAACAGACGGATTTGTCAGGTTTTTACTACATATGAACCCTTTTCAAATTCTCCCATGCAACTCGGCTGCTAGTTCTCCTTTCATGCAGAATCTCTAGGTCCTAGCTCATGTCCAAGGCACCAAAGCCAGCTAAAAAGTCAATAATCAGTAACTAAAACTTGAATTGTACTACTTCTTACTGGCAATTACATCATCTTAGAAGCTTCATCTGTGTTCTACTATGGTCCTTTTAGTGTCTCCGCATACCGCAGCACACGTCATAGCTTTGCAGACGATAAGAACAACCGTTTCAGAGAGAAGAGCGGCCAATGTGAAGATCTGGCTTTAAGTCGATTCGATAAGAAATGACGATAACGGGCGAATATCTAGGTTTTTACTACATATGAATACATTCCACATTCTCCCGTGCAACTCGGCTGCTAGTCCTCCTTTCATGCAGAATCTTAAGGTCCTAGCTCATGTCCAAGGCACCAAAGCCATCTAAAAAGTCAATAATCGATACCTAAAACTTGAATTGTACTACTTCTTACTGGTTATTACATCAACTTAGAAGCTACATCTGTGTTCTACTAAGGAGCTTTTAGTGTCTCCACATACCGCAGCACGCGACATAGCTTTGCAGACGATAAGTACAACCGTTTCAGAGAGAAGAGCGGCCAATGTGACGATCTGGCTTTAAGTCGATTCGATAACAAATGACGATAACGGACGGATTTCTCAGGTTTTTACTACATATGAACACTTTTCACATTGTCCCGTGCAACTCGGCTGCTAGTCCTCCTTTCATGCAGAATCTTAAGGTCCTAGCTCATGTACAAGGCACCAAAGCCAGCTAAAAAGTCAATAATCAGTACCTAAAACTTGAATTGTACTACTTCTTACTGGCTATTACATCAACTTAGAAGCTTCATCTGTGTTCTACTATGGTGCATTTAGTGTCTCCGCATACCGCAGCACGCGACATAGCTTTGCAGACGATAAGTACAACCGTTCCAGAGAGAAGAGCGGCCAATGTGACGATCAGGCTTTAAGTCGATTCGATAACAAATGACGAAAACGGACTGATTTCTCAGGATTTTACTACATATGAACACTTTTCACATTCTCCCGTGCAACTCGGCTGCTAGTCCTCCTTTCATGCAGAATCTTAAGGTCCTAGCTCATGTCCAAGGCACCAAAGCCAGCTAAAAAGTCAATAATGGATACGTAAAACTTGAAATGGACTACTTCTTACTGGCTATTACATCAACTTAGAACCTTCATCTATGTTCTACTATGGTGCTTTTAGTGTCTCCGCATACCGCAGCACGCGACATAGCTTTGCAGACGATAAGTACAATCGTTTCAGAGAAAAGAGCGACCAATGTGACGATCTGGTTTTAAGTCGATTCGATAACAAATGACAAAAACGGACGAATTTCTCAGGTTTTTACTACATATGAACACTTTTCACTTTCTCCCGTGCAATTCGGCTGCTAGTTCTCCTTTCATGCAGATTCTTAAGGTCCTAGCTCATGTCCAAGGCACCAAAGCCAGCTAAAAGTCCATACTCGATACCTAAAACTTGAATTCTACTACTTCTTACTTTCTATTATATTAAATTAGATGCTTCATCTGTGTTTTACTATGGTGGCTTTAGTGTCTCCGCATACCGCAGCACGCGACATAGCTTTGCAGACGATAAGTACAGCCATTTCAGAGAGAATTGCGGCCAATGTGACGATCTGGCTTTAAGTCGATTCGATAACAAATGACGAAAACGTACGGATTTTTCGGGTTTTTACTGCATATGAACACTTTTCACATTCTCCCGTGTATCTCGGCTGCTAGTCCTCCTTTCATGCAGAATCTTAAGGTCCTAGCTCATGTCCAAGGCACCAAAGCCAGCTAAAAAGTCAAAAATCCATACCAAAAACTTGAATTGTACTACTTCTTACTGGCTATTACATCAACTTAGAAGCTTCATCTGTGTTCTACTATGGTGCTTTTAGTGTCTCCGCATACCGCAGCACGCGACATAGCTTTGCAGACGATAAGTACAACCGTTTCTGAGTGAAGAGCGGCAAATGTGACGATCTGGCTTTAAGTCGATTCGATAACAAATGACGAAAACAGACGGATTTCTCAGGTTTTTACTACATATGAACCCTTTTCAAATTCTCCCATGCAACTCGGCTGCTAGTTCTCCTTTCATGCAGAATCTCTAGGTCCTAGCTCATGTCCAAGGCACCAAAGCCAGCTAAAAAGTCAATAATCAGTAACTAAAACTTGAATTGTACTACTTCTTACTGGCAATTACATCATCTTAGAAGCTTCATCTGTGTTCTACTATGGTCCTTTTAGTGTCTCCGCATACCGCAGCACACGTCATAGCTTTGCAGACGATAAGAACAACCGTTTCAGAGAGAAGAGCGGCCAATGTGAAGATCTAGCTTTAAGTCGATTCGATAACAAATGACGATAACGGGCGAATATCTAGGTTTTTACTACATATGAATACATTCCACATTCTCCCGTGCAACTCGGCTGCTAGTCCTCCTTTCATGCAGAATCTTAAGGTCCTAGCTCATGTCCAAGGCACCAAAGCCATCTAAAAAGTCAATAATCGATACCTAAAACTTGAATTGTACTACTTCTTACTGGTTATTACATCAACTTAGAAGCTACATCTGTGTTCTACTAAGGAGCTTTTAGTGTCTCCACATACCGCAGCACGCGACATAGCTTTGCAGACGATAAGTACAACCGTTTCAGAGATAAGAGCGGCCAATGTGGCAATTTGGCTTTAAGTCAATTCAATAACAAATGTCGAAAACGGACGGATTTCTCAGGTTTTTACTACATATGAACACTTTTCACACTCTCCCGTGAAACTCGGCTGCTAGTTCTCCTTTCATGCAGAATGTTAAGGTCCTAGCTCATGTCCAAGGAACCAAAGTAAGCTAAAATGTCAATAATCAGTACCTAAAACTTGAATTGTACTACTTCTTACTGGCTATTACATCAACTTAGAAGCTTCATCTGTGTTCTACTATGGTGCTTTTAGTGTCTCCACATACCGCAGCACGCGACATAGCGTTGCAGACGATACGTACAACTGTTTCAGAGAGAAGATCGGCCAATGTGACGATCTGGCTTTAAGTCGATTAGATAACAAATGACAACAACGGACGGATTTCTCAGGTTTTTACTACATATAAACACTTTTCACACTCTCCCGTGCAACTCGGCTGCTAGTTCTCCTTTCATGCAGAATCTTAAGGTCCTAGCTCATGTCCAACGCACCAAAGCCAGCTAAAAAGTCAATAATCAATACCTAAAACTTGAATTGTACTACTTCTTACTGGCTATTACATCAACTTAGAAGCTTCATCTGTGTTCTACTATGGTGCTTTTAGGGTCTCCGCATACCGCAGCAGGCGACATAGCTTTGCAGACGATAAGTACAACCGTTTCAGAGAGAAGAGCGGCCAAGTACGATCTGGCTTTAAGTCGATTCGATAACAAATGACGAAAACGGACGGATTTCGCAGGTTTTTACTACATATGAACACTTTTCACATTCTCCCGTGCAACTCGGCTGCTAGTCCTCCTTTCATGCAGAATCTTAAGGTCCTAGCTCATTTCCAAGGCACCAAAGCCAGCTAAGAAGTCAATAATCGATACCTAAAACTTGAATTGCACTACTTCCTACTGGCTATTACATCAACTTAGAAGCTTCATCTGTGTTCTACAATGGTGCTTTTAGTGTCTCCACATACCGCAGCACGCGACATAGCTTTGCAGACGATAAGTACAATCGTTTCAGAGAAAAGAGCGACCAATGTGACGATCTGGTTTTAAGTCGATTCGATAACAAATGACGAAAACGGACGAATTTCTCAGGTTTTTACTACATATGAACACTTTTCACTTTCTCCCGTGCAACTCGGCTGCTAGTTCTCCTTTCATGCAGATTCTTAAGGTCCTAGCTCATGTCCAAGGCACCAAAGCCAGCTAAAAAGTCCATACTCGATACCTAAAACTTGAATTCTACTACTTCTTACTTTCTATTATATTAAATTAGATGCTTCATCTGTGTTTTACTATGGTGGCTTTAGTGTCTCCGCATACCGCAGCACACGCCATAGCTTTGCAGACGATAAGTACAGCCATTTCAGAGAGAATTGCGGCCAATGTGACGACCTGGCTTTAAGTCGATTCGATAGCAAATGACGAAAACGGACGGATTTTTCGGGTTTTTACTGCATATGAACACTTTTCACATTCTCCCGTGTATCTCGGCTGCTAGTCCTCCTTTCATGCAGAATCTTAAGGTCCTAGCTCATGTCCAAGGCACCAAAGCCAGCTAAAAAGTCAAAAATCCATACCAAAAACTCGAATTGTACTACTTCTTACTGGCTATTACATCAACTTAGAAGCTTCATCTGTGTTCTACTATGGTGCTTTTAGTGTCTCCGCATACCGCAGCACGCGACATAGCTTTGCAGACGATAAGTACAACAGTTTCTGAGTGAAGAGCGGCAAATGTGACGATCTGGCTTTAAGTCGATTCGATAACAAATGACGAAAACAGACGGATTTCTCAGGTTTTTACTACATATGAACCCTTTTCAAATTCTCCCATGCAACTCGGCTGCTAGTTCTCCTTTCATGCAGAATCTCTAGGTCCTAGCTCATGTCCAAGGCACCAAAGCCAGCTAAAAAGTCAATAATCAGTAACTAAAACTTGAATTGTACTACTTCTTACTGGCAATTACATCATCTTAGAAGCTTCATCTGTGTTCTACTATGGTCCTTTTAGTGTCTCCGCATACCGCAGCACACGTCATAGCTTTGCAGACGATAAGAATAACCGTTTCAGAGAGAAGAGCGGCCAATGTGAAGATCTGGCTTTAAGTCGATTCGATAACAAATGACGATAACGGGCGAATATCTAGGTTTTTACTACATATGAATACATTCCACATTCTCCCGTGCAACTCGGCTGCTAGTCCTCCTTTCATGCAGAATCTTAAGGTCCTAGCTCATGTACAAGGCACCAAAGCCAGCTAAAAAGTCAATAATCAATACCTAAAACTTGAATTGTACTACTTCTTACTGGCTATTACATCAACTTAGAAGCTTCATCTGTGTTCTACTATGGTGCATTTTGTGTCTCCGCATACCGCAGCACGCGACATAGCTTTGCAGACGATAAGTACAACCGTTCCAGAGAGAAGAGCGGCCAATGTGACGATCAGGCTTTAAGTCGATTCGATAACAAATGACGAAAACGGACTGATTTCTCAGGATTTTACTACATATGAACACTTTTCACATTCTCCCGTGCAACTCGGCTGCTAGTCCTCCTTTCATGCAGAATCTTAAGGTCCTAGCTCATGTCCAAGGCACCAAAGCCAGCTAAAAAGTCAATAATGGATACGTAAAACTTGAAATGGACTACTTCTTACTGGCTATTACATCAACTTAGAACCTTCATCTATGTTCTACTATGGTGCTTTTAGTGTCTCCGCATACCGCAGCACGCGACATAGCTTTGCAGACGATAAGTACAATCGTTTCAGAGAAAAGAGCGACCAATGTGACGATCTGGTTTTAAGTCGATTCGATAACAAATGACGAAAACGGACGAATTACTCAGGTTTTTACTACATATGAACACTTTTCACTTTCTCCCGTGCAACTCGGCTGCTAGTTCTCCTTTCATGCAGATTCTTAAGGTCCTAGCTCATGTCCAAGGCACCAAAGCCAGCTAAAAAGTCCATACTCGATACCTAAAACTTGAATTCTACTACTTCTTACTTTCTATTATATTAAATTAGATGCTTCATCTGTGTTTTACTATGGTGGCTTTAGTGTCTCCGCATACCGCAGCACGCGACATAGCTTTGCAGACGATAAGTACAGCCATTTCAGAGAGAATTGCGGCCAATGTGACGATCTGGCTTTAAGTCGATTCGATAACAAATGACGAAAACGGACGGATTTTTCGGGTTTTTACTGCATATGAACACTTTTCACATTCTCCCGTGTATCTCGGCTGCTAGTCCTCCTTTCATGCAGAATCTTAAGGTCCTAGCTCATGTCCAAGGCACCAAAGCCAGCTAAAAAGTCAAAAATCCATACCAAAAACTTGAATTGTACTACTTCTTACTGGCTATTACATCAACTTAGAAGCTTCATCTGTGTTCTACTATGGTGCTTTTAGTGTCTCCGCATACCGCAGCACGCGACATAGCTTTGCAGACGATAAGTACAACCGTTTCTGAGTGAAGAGCGGCAAATGTGACGATCTGGCTTTAAGTCGATTCGATAACAAATGACGAAAACAGACGGATTTCTCATGTTTTTACTACATATGAACCCTTTTCAAATTCTCCCATGCAACTCGGCTGCTAGTTCTCCTTTCATGCAGAATCTCTAGGTCCTAGCTCATGTCCAAGGCACCAAAGCCAGCTAAAAAGTCAATAATCAGTAACTAAAACTTGAATTGTACTACTTCTTACTGGCAATTACATCATCTTAGAAGCTTCATCTGTGTTCTACTATGGTCCTTTTAGTGTCTCCGCATACCGCAGCACACGTCATAGCTTTGCAGACGATAAGAACAACCGTTTCAGAGAGAAGAGCGGCCAATGTGAAGATCTGGCTTTAAGTCGATTCGATAACAAATGACGATAACGGGCGAATATCTAGGTTTTTACTACATATGAATACATTCCACATTCTCCCGTGCAACTCGGCTGCTAGTCCTCCTTTCATGCAGAATGTTAAGGTCCTAGCTCATGTCCAAGGCACCAAAGCCATCTAAAAAGTCAATAATCGATACCTAAAACTTGAATTGTACTACTTCTTACTGGTTGTTACATCAACTTAGAAGCTACATCTGTGTTCTACTAAGGAGCTTTTAGTGTCTCCACATACCGCAGCACGCGACATAGCTTTGCAGACGATAAGTACAACCGTTTCAGAGAGAAGAGCGGCCAATGTGACGATCTGGCTGTAAGTCGATTCGATAACAAATGACGAAAACGGACGGATTTCTCAGGTTTTTACTACATATGAACACTTTTCACATTGTCCCGTGCAACTCGGCTGCTAGTCCTCCTTTCATGCAGAATCTTAAGGTCCTAGCTCATGTACAAGGCACCAAAGCCAGCTAAAAAGTCAATAATCAATACCTAAAACTTGAATTGTACTACTTCTTGCTGGCTATTACATCAACTTAGAAGCTTCATCTGTGTTCTACTATGGTGCATTTAGTGTCTCCGCATACCGCAGCACGCGACATAGCTTTGCAGACGATAAGTACAACCGTTCCAGAGAGAAGAGCGGCCAATGTGACGATCAGGCTTTAAGTCGATTCGATAACAAATGACGAAAACGGACTGATTTCTCAGGATTTTACTACATATGAACACTTTTCACATTCTCCCGTGCAACTCGGCTGCTAGTCCTCCTTTCATGCAGAATCTTAAGGTCCTAGCTCATGTCCAAGGCACCAAAGCCAGCTAAAAAGTCAATAATGGATACGTAAAACTTGAAATGGACTACTTCTTACTGGCTATTACATCAACTTAGAACCTTCATCTATGTTCTACTATGGTGCTTTTAGTGTCTCCGCATACCGCAGCACGCGACATAGCTTTGCAGACGATAAGTACAATCGTTTCAGAGAAAAGAGCGACCAATGTGACGATCTGGTTTTAAGTCGATTCGATAACAAATGACGAAAACGGACGAATTTCTCAGGTTTTTACTACATATGAACACTTTTCACTTTCTCCCGTGCAACTCGGCTGCTAGTTCTCCTTTCATGCAGATTCTTAAGGTCCTAGCTCATGTCCAAGGCACCAAAGCCAGCTAAAAAGTCCATACTCGATACCTAAAACTTGAATTCTACTACTTCTTACATTCTATTATATTAAATTAGATGCTTCATCTGTGTTTTACTATGGTGGCTTTAGTGTCTCCGCATACCGCAGCACGCGACATAGCTTTGCAGACGATAAGTACAGCCATTTCAGAGAGAATTGCGGCCAATGTGACGATCTGGCTTTAAGTCGATTCGATAACAAATGACGAAAACGGACGGATTTTTCGGGTTTTTACTGCATATGAACACTTTTCACATTCTCCCGTGTATCTCGGCTGCTAGTCCTCCTTTCATGCAGAATCTTAAGGTCCTAGCTCATGTCCAAGGCACCAAAGCCAGCTAAAAAGTCAAAAATCCATACCAAAAACTTGAATTGTACTACTTCTTACTGGCTATTACATCAACTTAGAAGCCTCATCTGTGTTCTACTATGGTGCTTTTAGTGTCTCCGCATACCGCAGCACGCGACATAGCTTTGCAGACGATAAGTACAACCGTTTCTGAGTGAAGAGCGGCAAATGTGACGATCTGGCTTTAAGTCGATTCGATAACAAATGACGAAAACAGACGGATTTCTCAGGTTTTTACTACATATGAACCCTTTTCAAATTCCCCCATGCAACTCGGCTGCTAGTTCTCCTTTCATGCAGAATCTCTAGGTCCTAGCTCATGTCCAAGGCACCAAAGCCAGCTAAAAAGTCAATAATCAGTAACTAAAACTTGAATTGTACTACTTCTTACTGGCAATTACATCATCTTAGAAGCTTCATCTGTGTTCTACTATGGTCCTTTTAGTGTCTCCGCATACCGCAGCACACGTCATAGCTTTGCAGACGATAAGAACAACCGTTTCAGAGAGAAGAGCGGCCAATGTGAAGATCTGGCTTTAAGTCGATTCGATAACAAATGACGATAACGGGCGAATATCTAAGTTTTTACTACATATGAATACATTCCACATTCTCCCGTGCAACTCGGCTGCTAGTCCTCCTTTCATGCAGAATCTTGAGGTCCTAGCTCATGTCCAAGGCACCAAAGCCATCTAAAAAGTCAATAATCGATACCTAAAACTTGAATTGTACTACTTCTTACTGGTTATTACATCAACTTAGAAGCTACATCTGTGTTCTACTAAGGAGCTTTTAGTGTCTCCACATACCGCAGCACGCGACATAGCTTTGCAGACGATAAGTACAACCGTTTCAGAGATAAGAGCGGCCAATGTGGCAATTTGGCTTTAAGTCAATTCAATAACAAATGTCGAAAACGGACGGATTTCTCAGGTTTTTACTACATATGAACACTTTTCACACTCTCCCGTGAAACTCGGCTGCTAGTTCTCCTTTCATGCAGAATGTTAAGGTCCTAGCTCATGTCCAAGGAACCAAAGTAAGCTAAAATGTCAATAATCAGTACCTAAAACTTGAATTGTACTACTTCTTACTGGCTATTACATCAACTTAGAAGCTTCATCTGTGTACTACTATGGTGCTTTTAGTGTCTCCACATACCGTAGCACGCGACATAGCTTTGCAGACGATACGTACAACTGTTTCAGAGAGAAGAGCGGCCAATGTGACGATCTGGCTTTAAGTCGATTAGATAACAAATGACAACAACGGACGGATTTCTCAGGTTTTTACTACATATAAACACTTTTCACACTCTCCCGTGCAACTCGGCTGCTAGTTCTCCTTTCATGCAGAATCTTAAGGTCCTAGCTCATGTCCAACGCACCAAAGCCAGCTAAAAAGTCAATAATCAATACCTAAAACTTGAATTGTACTACTTCTTACTGGCTATTACATCAACTTAGAAGCTTCATCTGTGTTCTACTATGGTGCTTTTAGGGTCTCCGCATACCGCAGCAGGCGACATAGCTTTGCAGACGATAAGTACAACCGTTTCAGAGAGAAGAGCGGCAAATGTGACGATCTGGCTCTAAGTCGATTCGATAACAAATGACGAAAACAGACGGATGTCGCAGGTTTTTACTACTTATGAACACTTTTCACATTCTCCCGTGCAACTCGGCTGCTAGTCCTCATTTCATGCAGATTCTTAAGGTCCTAGCTCATGTCCAAGGCACCAAAGCCAGCTAAAAAGTCAATAATCGATACCTAAAACTTGAATTGTACTACTTCTTACTGGCTATTACATCAACTTAGAAGCTTCATCTGTGTTCTACTATGGTGCTTTTAGTGTCTCCGCATACCGAAGCACGCGACATAGCTTTGCAGACGATAAGTACAACCGTTTCAGAGAGAAAAGCGGCCAATGTGACGATCTGGCTTTAAATCGATTCGATAACAAATGACGAAAACGGACGGATTTCTCAGGTTTTCACAACATATGAACACTTTTCACATTCTCCCGTGCAACTCGGCTGCTAGTCCTCCTTTCATGCAGATTCTTAAGGGCCTAGCTCATGTCCAAGACACCAAAGCCAGCTAAAAAGTCAATAATCAATACCTAAAAATTGAATTGTACTACTTCTTACTGGCTATCACATCAACTTAGAAGCTTCATCTGTGTTCTATTGTGGTGGTTTTAGTGTCTCCACATACCGCAGCATACGACATAGCTTTGCAGACGATAAGTACAACCGTTTCAGAGAGAAGAGCGGCCAATGTGACGATCGGGCTTTAAGTCGATTCGATAACAAATGACGCAAACGGACGGATTTCTCAGGTTTTTACTACATATGAACACATTTCACATTCTCCCGTGCAACGCGGCTGCTAGTCCTCCTTTCATGCAGAATCTTAAGGTCCTAGCTCATGTCCAAGGCACCAAAGCCAGCTAAAAAGTCAATAATCGATACCTAAAACTTGAATTGTACTACTTCTTACTGGCTATTACATCAACTTAGAATCTTCATCTGTGTTCTACTATGGTGCATTTAGTGTCTCCGCACACCGCAGCACGCGACATAGCTTTGCAGACGATATGTACAACCGTTTCAGAGAGAAGAGCGGCCAATGTGACGATCTGGCTTTAAGTCGATTCGATAACAAGTAAAGAAAACGGACGGATTTCTCAGGTTTTTACTACATACGAAAATTCTTCACATTCTCCCGTGTAACTCGGCTGCTAGTCCTCCTTTCATGCAGAAACTTAAGGTCCTAGCCCATGTCCAAGGCACCAAAATAAGCTAAAAAGTAAATAATCAGTACCTAAAACTTGAATTGTACTACTTCTTACTGGCTATTACATCAACTTAGAAGCTTCATCTGTGTTCTACTATGGTGCTTTTAGTGTCTCCGCATACCGCAGCACGAGACATAGCTTTGCAGACGATAAGTACAACCGCTTCAGGGATAAGATCGGCCAAGTGACGATCTGGCTTTAAGTCGATTCGATAACAAATGACGAAAACTGAAGGATTTCTCAAGTTTTTACTACATATGAACACGTTTCACATTCTCCCGTGCAACTCGGCTGCTAGTCCTCCTTTCATGGAGAATCTTAAGGTCCTAGATCATGTCCAAGGCACAAAAGCCAGCTAAACAGTCAATAATCGATACCTAAAACTTGAATTGTACTACTTCTTACTGGCTATTACATCAACTTAGAAGCTTCATCTGTGTTCTACTATGGTGCTTTTAGAGTCTCCGCGTACCGCAGCACGCGAAATAGCTTTGCAGACGATAAGTACAACCGTTTCAGAGAGAAGAGCGGCCAATGTTACGATCGGGCTTTAAGTCGATTCGATAACAAATGACGAAAACGGACGGATTTCTCAGGTTTTTACTACATATGAACACTTTTCACATTGTCCCGTGCAACGCGGCTGCTAGTCCTCCTTCTATGCAGAATCTTAAGGTACTAGCTCATGTCCAAGGCACCAAAGCCAGCTAAAAAGTCAATAAACAGTACCTAAAACTTGAATTTTACTACTTCTTACTTGCTATTACATTTACTTAAAAGCTTCATCTGTGTTCTACTATGGTGCTTTTCGTATCTCCGCATACCGCAGCACGCGAAATAGCTTTGCAGACGATAAGTACAACCGTTTCAGAGAGAAGAATGGCCAATGTTACGATCTGGCTTTAAGTCGATTCGATAACAAATGACGAAAACGGACGGATTTCTCAGGTTATTACTACATATGAACACTTTTTTCATTCTCCCGTGCAACTCGGCTGCTAGTCCTCCTTTCATGCAGATTCTTAAGGTCCTAGCTCATATCCAAGGCACCAAAGCCAGCTAAAAAGTCAATAATCAATACCTAAAACTTGAATTGTACTACTTCTTACTGGCTATTACATCAACTTAGAAGCTTCATCTGTGTTCTACTGTGGTGGTTTTAGTGTCTCCGCATACCGCAGCATACGACATAGGTTTGCAAACGATAAGTACAAACGTTTCAGAGAGAAGAGCGGCCAATGTGACGATCGGGCTTTAAGTCGATTCGATAACAAATGACGAAAACGAACGGATTTCTCAGGTTTCTACTACATATGAACACATTTCACATTCTCTCGTGCAACGCGGCTGCTAGTCCTCCTTCTATGCAGAATCTTAAGGACCTAGCTCATGTCCAAGGCACCAAAGCCAGCTAAAAAGTCAATAATCGATACCTAAAACTTGAATTGTACTACTTCTTACTGGCTATTACACCAACTTAGAAGCTTCATCTGTGTTCTACTATGGTGCTTTTAGTGTCTCCGCACACCGCAGCACGCGACATAGCTTTGCAGACGATAAGTACAACCGTTTCAGGGATAAGAGCGGCCAAGTGACGATCTGGCTTTAAGTCGATTCGATAACAAATGACGAAAACTGACGGATTTCTCAGGTTTCTACTACATATGAACACGTTTCACATTCTCGCGTGCAACTCGGCAGATAGTCCTCCTTTCATGGAGAATCTTAGGGTCCTAGATTATGTCCAAGGCACCAAAGCCAGCTAAACAGTCAATAATCGATACCTAAAACTTGAATTGTACTATTTCTTACTGGCTATTACATCAACTTAGAAGCTTCATCTGTGTTCTACTATGGTGCTTTTAGAGTCTCCGCGTACCGCAGCACGCGAAATAGCTTTGCAGACGATAAGTACAACCGTTTCAGAGAGAAGAGCGGCCAATGTAACGATCTGGCTTTAAGTCGATTCGATAACAAATGTTGAAAACGGACGGATTTCTCAGGTTTTTACTACATATGAACACTTTTCACATTCTCCCGTGCAACTCGGCTGCTAGTCCTCCTTTCATGCAGAATCTTAAGGTCCTAGCTCATGTCCAAGGCACCAAAGCCAGCTAAAAAGTCAATAATCGATACCTAAAACTTGAATTGTACTACTTCTTACTGGCTATTACATCAACTTAGAAGCTTCATCTGTGTTCTACTATGGTGCTTTTAGTGTCTCCGCATTCCGCAGCACGCGACATAGCTTTGAAGACGATAAGTACAACCGTTTCAGAGAGAAGAGCGGCCAATGTGACGATCTGGCTTTAAGTCGATTCGATAACAAATGACGAAAACGGACGGATTTCACAGGTTTTTACTACATATGAACACTTTTCACATTCTCCCGTGCAACTCGGCTGCTAGTCCTCCTTTCATGCAGAACCTTATGGTCATAGCTCATGTCCAAGGCACCAAAGCCAGCTAAAAAGTCAATAATCGATACCTAAAACTTGAATTGTACTACTTCTTACTGGCTATTACATCGACTTAAAACTACATCTGTGTTCTACTATGGTGATTTTATTGTCTCCACATACCGCAGCACGCGACATAGCTTTGCAGACGATAAGTACAACCGTTTCAGAGAGAAGAGCTTCCAATGTGACGATCGGGCTTTAAGTCGATTCGATAACAAATGACGAAAACGGACGGATTTCTCAGGTTTCTACTACATATGAACACATTTCACATTCTCCCGTGCAACGCGGCTACTAGTCATCCTTTCATGCAGAATCTTAAGGTCCTAGCTCATGTCCAAGGCACCAAAGCCAGCTAAAAAGTCAATAATCGATAACTAAAACTTGAATTGTACTACTTCTTACTGGCTATTACATCAACTTAGAAGCTTCATCTGTGTTCTACTATGGTACTTTTAGTGCCTCCGCACACCGCAGCACGCGACATAGCTTTGCAGACGAAAAGTACTACCGTTTCAGAGAAAAGAGGGGCCAATGTGACGATCTGGCTTTAAGTCGATTCGATAACAAATGACGAAAACGGACGGATTTCTCAGGTTTTTACTACATATGAACACTTTTCACATTCTCCCGTGCAACTCGGCTGCTAGTCCTCCTTTTGATGCAGAATCTTAAGGTCCTAGCTCATGTCCAATGCACCAAAGCCAGCTAAAAAATCAATAATCGATACCTAAAACTTGAATTGTACTACTTCTTACTGGCTATTACATCAACTTAGAAGCTTCATCTGTGTTCTACTATGGTGCTTTTAGTGTCTCCGCACACCGCAGCACGCGACATAGCTTTGCAGACGATAAGTACAACCGTTTCAGGGATAAGAGCGGCCAAGTGACGATCTGGCTTTAAGTCGATTCGATAACAAATGATGAAAACTGACGGATTTCTCAGGTTTTTACTACATATGAACACGTTTCACATTCTCGCGTGCAACTCGGCAGATAGTCCTCCTTTCATGGAGAATCTTAGGGTCCTAGATTATGTCCAAGGCACCAAAGCCAGCTAAACAGTCAATAATCGATACCTAAAACTTGAATTGTACTATTTCTTACTGGCTATTACATCAACTTAGAAGCTTCATCTGTGTTCTACTATGGTGCTTTTAGAGTCTCCGCGTACCGCAGCACGCGAAATAGCTTTGCAGACGATAAGTACAACCGTTTCAGAGAGAAGAGCGGCCAATGTAACGATCTGGCTTTAAGTCGATTCGATAACAAATGATGAAAACGGACGGATTTCTCAGGTTTTTACTACATATGAACACTTTTCACATTCTCCCGTGCAACTCGGCTGCTAGTCCTCCTTTCATGCAGAATCTTAAGGTCCTAGCTCATGTCCAAGGCACCAAAGCCAGCTAAAAAGTCAATAATCGATACCTAAAACTTGAATTGTACTACTTCTTACTGGCTATTACATCAACTTAGAAGCTTCATCTGTGTTCTACTATGGTGCTTTTAGTGTCTCCGCATACCGCAGCACGCGACATAGCTTTGAAGACGATAAGTACAACCGTTTCAGGGAGAAGAGCGGCCAATGTGACGATCTGGCTTTAAGTCGATTCGATAACAAATGACGAAAACGGACGGATTTCACAGGTTTTTACTACATATGAACACTTTTCACATTCTCCCGTGCAACTCGGCTGCTAGTCCTCCTTTCATGCAGAACCTTATGGTCATAGCTCATGTCCAAGGCACCAAAGCCAGCTAAAAAGTCAATAATCGATACCTAAAACTTGAATTGTACTACTTCTTACTGGCTATTACATCGACTTAAAACTACATCTGTGTTCTACTATGGTGATTTTATTGTCTCCACATACCGCAGCACGCGACATAGCTTTGCAGACGATAAGTACAACCGTTTCAGAGAGAAGAGCTTCCAATGTGACGATCGGGCTTTAAGTCGATTCGATAACAAATGACGAAAACGGACGGATTTCTCAGGTTTCTACTACATATGAACACATTTCACATTCTCCCGTGCAACGCGGCTACTAGTCATCCTTTCATGCAGAATCTTAAGGTCCTAGCTCATGTCCAAGGCACCAAAGCCAGCTAAAAAGTCAATAATCGATAACTAAAACTTGAATTGTACTACTTCTTACTGGCTATTACATCAACTTAGAAGCTTCATCTGTGTTCTACTATGGTACTTTTAGTGCCTCCGCACACCGCAGCACGCGACATAGCTTTGCAGACGAAAAGTACTACCGTTTCAGAGAAAAGAGGGGCCAATGTGACGATCTGGCTTTAAGTCGATTCGATGACAAATGACGAAAACGGACGGATTTCTCAGGTTTTTACTACATATGAACACTTTTCACATTCTCCCGTGCAACTCGGCTGCTAGTCCTCCTTTTGATGCAGAATCTTAACGTCCTAGCTCATGTCCAACGCACCAAAGCCAGCTAAAAAATCAATAATCGATACCTAAAACTTGAATTGTACTACTTCTTACTGGCTATTACATCAACTTAGAAGCTTCATCTGTGTTCTACTATGGTGCTTTTAGTGTCTCCGCACACCGCAGCACGCGACATAGCTTTGCAGACGATAAGTACAACCGTTTCAGGGATAAGAGCGGCCAAGTGACGATCTGGCTTTAAGTCGATTCGATAACAAATGACGAAAACTGACGGATTTCTCAGGTTTTTACTACATATGAACACGTTTCACATTCTCGCGTGCAACTCGGCAGATAGTCCTCCTTTCATGGAGAATCTTAGGGTCCTAGATTATGTCCAAGGCACCAAAGCCAGCTAAACAGTCAATAATCGATACCTAAAACTTGAATTGTACTATTTCTTACTGGCTATTACATCAACTTAGAAGCTTCATCTGTGTTCTACTATGGTGCTTTTAGAGTCTCCGCGTACCGCAGCACGCGAAATAGCTTTGCAGACGATAAGTACAACCGTTTCAGAGAGAAGAGCGGCCAATGTAACGATCTGGCTTTAAGTCGATTCGATAACAAATGATGAAAACGGACGGATTTCTCAGGTTTTTACTACATATGAACACTTTTCACATTCTCCCGTGCAACTCGGCTGCTAGTCCTCCTTTCATGCAGAATCTTAAGGTCCTAGCTCATGTACAAGGCACCAAAGCCAGCTAAAAAGTCAATAATCGATACCTAAAACTTGAATTGTACTACTTCTTACTGGCTATTACATCAACTTAGAAGCTTCATCTGTGTTCTACTATGGTGCTTTTAGTGTCTCCGCATACCGCAGCACGCGACATAGCTTTGAAGACGATAAGTACAACCGTTTCAGAGAGAAGAGCGGCCAATGTGACGATCTGGCTTTAAGTCGATTCGATAACAAATGACGAAAACGGACGGATTTCACAGGTTTTTACTACATATGAACACTTTTCACATTCTCCCGTGCAACTCGGCTGCTAGTCCTCCTTTCATGCAGAACCTTATGGTCATAGCTCATGTCCAAGGCACCAAAGCCAGCTAAAAAGTCAATAATCGATACCTAAAACTTGAATTGTACTACTTCTTACTGGCTATTACATCGACTTAAAACTACATCTGTGTTCTACTATGGTGATTTTATTGTCTCCACATACCGCAGCACGCGACATAGCTTTGCAGACGATAAGTACAACCGTTTCAGAGAGAAGAGCTTCCAATGTGACGATCGGGCTTTAAGTCGATTCGATAACAAATGACGAAAACGGACGGATTTCTCAGGTTTCTACTACATGTGAACACATTTCACATTCTCCCGTGCAACGCGGCTACTAGTCATCCTTTCATGCAGAATCTTAAGGTCCTAGCTCATGTCCAAGGCACCAAAGCCAGCTAAAAAGTCAATAATCGATAACTAAAACTTGAATTGTACTACTTCTTACTGGCTGTTACATCAACTTAGAAGCTTCATCTGTGTTCTACTATGGTACTTTTAGTGCCTCCGCACACCGCAGCACGCGACATAGCTTTGCAGACGAAAAGTACTACCGTTTCAGAGAAAAGAGGGGCCAATGTGACGATCTGGCTTTAAGTCGATTCGATAACAAATGACGAAAACGGACGGATTTCTCAGGTTTTTACTACATATGAACACTTTTCACAATCTCCCGTGCAACTCGGCTGCTAGTCCTCCTTTTGATGCAGAATCTTAAGGTCCTAGCTCATGTCCAAGGCACCAAAGCCAGCTAAAAAATCAATAATCGATACCTAAAACTTGAATTGTACTACTTCTTACTGGCTATTACATCAACTTAGAAGCTTCATCTGTGTTCTACTATGGTGCTTTTAGTGTCTCCGCACACCGCAGCACGCGACATAGCTTTGCAGACGATAAGTACAACCGTTTCAGGGATAAGAGCGGCCAAGTGACGATCTGGCTTTAAGTCGATTCGATAACAAATGACGAAAACTGACGGATTTCTCAGGTTTTTACTACATATGAACACATTTCACTTTCTCGCGTGCAACTCGGCAGATAGTCCTCCTTTCATGGATAATCTTAGGGTCCTAGATTATGTCCAAGGCACCAAAGCCAGCTAAACAGTCAATAATCGATACCTAAAACTTGAATTGTACTATTTCTTACTGGCTATTACATCAACTTAGAAGCTTCATCTGTGTTCTACTATGGTGCTTTTAGTGTCTCCGCATACCGCAGCACGCGACATAGCTTTGAAGACGATAAGTACAACCGTTTCAGAGAGAAGAGCGGCCAATGTAACGATCTGGCTTTAAGTCGATTCGATAACAAATGATGAAAACGGACGGATTTCTCAGGTTTTTACTACATATGAACACTTTTCACATTCTCCCGTGCAACTCGGCTGCTAGTCCTCCTTTCATGCAGAATCTTAAGGTCCTAGCTCATGTCCAAGGCACCAAAGCCAGCTAAAAAGTCAATAATCGATACCTAAAACTTGAATTGTACTACTTCTTACTGGCTATTACATCAACTTAGAAGCTTCATCTGTGTTCTACTATGGTGCTTTTAGTGTCTCCACATACCGCAGCACGCGACATAGCTTTGAAGACGATAAGTACAACCGTTTCAGAGAGAAGAGCGGCCAATGTGACGATCTGGCTTTAAGTCGATTCGATAACAAATGACGAAAACGGACGGATTTCACAGGTTTTTACTACATATGAACACTTTTCACATTCTCCCGTGCAACTCGGCTGCTAGTCCTCCTTTCATGCAGAACCTTATGGTCATAGCTCATGTCCAAGGCACCAAAGCCAGCTAAAAAGTCAATAATCGATACCTAAAACTTGAATTGTACTACTTCTTACTGGCTATTACATCGACTTAAAACTACATCTGTGTTCTACTATGGTGATTTTATTGTCTCCACATACCGCAGCACGCGACATAGCTTTGCAGACGATAAGTACAACCGTTTCAGAGAGAAGAGCTTCCAATGTGACGATCGGGCTTTAAGTCGATTCGATAACAAATGACGAAAACGGACGGATTTCTCAGGTTTCTACTACATGTGAACACATTTCACATTCTCCCGTGCAACGCGGCTACTATTCATCCTTTCATGCAGAATCTTAAGGTCCTAGCTCATGTCCAAGGCACCAAAGCCAGCTAAAAAGTCAATAATCGATAACTAAAACTTGAATTGTACTACTTCTTACTGGCTATTACATCAACTTAGACGCTTCATCTGTGTTCTACTATGGTACTTTTAGTGCCTCCGCACACCGCAGCACGCGACATAGCTTTGCAGACGATAAGTACAATGGTTCCAGAGAGAAGAGCGGCCAATGTGACGATCTGGCTTTAAGTCGATTCGATAACAAAGGACGAAAACGGACGGATTTCTCAGGTTTTTACTACATATGAACACTTTTCCCATTCTCCCGTGCAACGCGGCTGCTAGTCCTCCTTTTGATGCAGAATCTTAAGGTCCTAGCTCATGTCCAAGGCACCAAAGCCAGCTAAAAAATCAATAATCGATACCTAAAACTTGAATTGTACTACTTCTTACTGGCTATTACATCAACTTAGAAGCTTCATCTGTGTTCTACTATGGTGCTTTTAGTGTCTCCGCACACCGCAGCACGCGACATAGCTTTGCAGACGATAAGTACAACCGTTTCAGGGATAAGAGCGGCCAAGTGACGATCTGGCTTTAAGTCGATTCGATAACAAATGACGAAAACTGACGGATTTCTCAGGTTTTTACTACATATGAACACGTTTCACATTCTCCCGTGCAACTCGGCTGCTAGTCCTCCTTTCATGCAGAATCTTAAGGTCCTAGCTCATGTCCAAGGCACCAAAGCCAGCTAAAAAGTCAATAATCGATACCTAAAACTTGAATTGTACTACTTCTTACTGGCTATTACATCAACTTAGAAGCTTCATCTGTGTTCTACTATGGTGCTTTTAGTGTCTCCGCATACCGCAGCACGCGACATAGCTTTGAAGACGATAAGTACAACCGTTTCAGAGAGAAGAGCGGCCAATGTGACGATCTGGCTTTAAGTCGATTCGATAACAAATGACGAAAACGGACGGATTTCACAGGTTTTTACTACATATGAACACTTTTCACATTCTCCCGTGCAACGCGGCTGCTAGTCCTCCTTTCATGCAGAACCTTATGGTCATAGCTCATGTCCAAGGCACCAAAGCCAGCTAAAAAGTCAATAATCGATACCTAAAACTTGAATTGTACTACTTCTTACTGGCTATTACATCGACTTAAAACTACATCTGTGTTCTACTATGGTGATTTTATTGTCTCCACATACCGCAGCACGCGACATAGCTTTGCAGACGATAAGTACAACCGTTTCAGGGATAAGAGCGGCCAATGTAACGATCTGGCTTTAAGTCGATTCGATAACAAATGATGAAAACGGACGGATTTCTCAGGTTTTTACTACATATGAACACTTTTCACATTCTCCCGTGCAACTCGGCTGCTAGTCCTCCTTTCATGCAGAATCTTAAGGTCCTAGCTCATGTCCAAGGCACCAAAGCCAGCTAAAAAGTCAATAATCGATACCTAAAACTTGAATTGTACTACTTCTTACTGGCTATTACATCAACTTAGAAGCTTCATCTGTGTTCTACTATGGTGCTTTTAGTGTCTCCGCATACCGCAGCACGCGACATAGCTTTGAAGACGATAAGTACAACCGTTTCAGAGAGAAGAGCGGCCAATGTGACGATCTGGCTTTAAGTCGATTCGATAACAAATGACGAAACCGGACGGATTTCACAGGTTTTTACTACATATGAACACTTTTCACATTCTCCCGTGCAACGCGGCTGCTAGTCCTCCTTTCATGCAGAACCTTATGGTCATAGCTCATGTCCAAGGCACCAAAGCCAGCTAAAAAGTCAATAATCGATACCTAAAACTTGAATTGTACTACTTCTTATTGGCTATTTCATCGACTTAAAACTACATCTGTGTTCTACTATGGTGATTTTATTGTCTCCACATACCGCAGCACGCGACATAGCTTTGCAGACGATAAGTACAACCGTTTCAGAGAGAAGAGCTTCCAATGTGACGATCGGGCTTTAAGTCGATTCGATAACAAATGACGAAAACGGACGGATTTCTCAGGTTTCTACTACATATGAACACATTTCACATTCTCCCGTGCAACGCGGCTACTAGTCATCCTTTCATGCAGAATCTTAAGGTCCTAGCTCATGTCCAAGGCACCAAAGCCAGCTAAAAAGTCAATAATCGATAACTAAAACTTGAATTGTACTACTTCTTACTGGCTATTACATCAACTTAGAAGCTTCATCTGTGTTCTGCTATGGTACTTTTAGTGCCTCCGCACACCGCAGCACGCGACATAGCTTTGCAGACGAAAAGTACTACCGTTTCAGAGAAAAGAGGGGCCAATGTGACAATCTGGCTTTAAGTCGATTCGATAACAAATGACGAAAACGGACGGATTTCTCAGGTTTTTACTACACATGAACACTTTTCACATTCTCCCGTGCAACTCGGCTGCTAGTCCTCCTTTTGATGCAGAATCTTAAGGTCCTAGCTCATGTCCAAGGCACCAAAGCCAGCTAAAAAATCAATAATCGATACCTAAAACTTGAATTGTACTACTTCTTACTGGCTATTACATCAACTTAGAAGCTTCATCCGTGCTCTACTATGGTGCTTTTAGTGTCTCCGCATACCGCAGCACGCGACATAGCTTTGCAGACGATAAGTACAACCTTCCAGAGAGAAGAGCGGCCAATGTGACGATCTGGCTTTAAGTCGATTCAATCACAAATGACGAAAACGGACGGATTTCTCAGGTTTTTACTACATATGAACACATTTCACATTCTCCCGTGCAACTCGGCTGCTAGTCCTCCTTTCATGCTGAATCTTAAGGTCATAGCTCATGTCCAAGGCACCAAAGCCAGCTAAAAGGTCAATAATCGATACCTAAAACTTGAATTGTACTACTTCTTACTGGCTATTACATCGACTTAAAACTTCATCTGTGTTCTACTATGGTGATTTTATTGTCTCCACATACCGCAGCATACGACATAGCTTTGCAAACGATAAGTACAAGCGTTTCATAGAGAAGAGCGGCCAATGTGACGATCGGGCTTTAAGTCGATTCGATAACAAATGACGAAAACGAACGGATTTCTCAGGTTTCTACTACATATGAACACATTTCACATTCTCCCGTGCAACGCGGCTGCTAGTCCTCCTTCTATGCAGAATCGTAAGGTCCTAGCTCATGTCCAAGGCACCAAAGCCAGCTAAAAAGTCAATAATCGATAGCTAAAACTTGAATTGTACTACTTCTTACTAGCTATTACATCAACTTAGAAGCTTCATCTGTGTTCTACTATGGTGCTTTTAGTGTCTCCGCACACCGCAGCACGCGACATAGCTTTGCAGACGATAAGTACAACCGTTTCAGGGATAAGAGCGGCCAAGTGACGATCTGGCTTTAAGTCGATTCGATAACAAATGTCGAAAACTGACGGATTTCTCAGGTTTTTACTACATATGAACACGTTTCACATTCTCGCGTGCAACTCGGCAGATAGTCCTCCTTTCATGGAGAATCTTAGGGTCCTAGATTATGTCCAAGGCACCAAAGCCAGCTAAACAGTCAATAATCGATAACTAAAACTTGAATTGTACTATTTCTTACTGGCTATTACATCAACTTAGAAGCTTCATCTGTGTTCTACTATGGTGCTTTTAGAGTCTCCGCGTACCGCAGCACGCGACATAGCTTTGAAGACGATAAGTACAACCGTTTCAGAGAGAAGAGCGGCCAATGTGACGATCTGGCTTTAAGTCGATTCGATAACAAATGACGAAAACGGACGGATTTCACAGGTTTTTACTACATATCAACACTTTTCACATTCTCCCGTGCAACTCGGCTGCTAGTCCTCCTTTCATGCAGAATCTTATGGTCATAGCTCATGTCCAAGGCACCAAAGCCAGCTAAAAAGTCAATAATCGATACCTAAAACTTGAATTGTACTACTTCTTACTGGCTATTACATCGACTTAAAATTAGATCTGTGTTCTACTATGGTGATTCTATTGTCTCCACATACCGCAGCACGCGACATAGCTTTGCAGACGATAAGTACAACCGTTTCAGAGAGAAGAGCTTCCAATGTGACGATCGGGCTTTAAGTCGATTCGATAACAAATGACGAAAACGGACGGATTTCTCAGGTTTCTACTACATGTGAACACATTTCACATTCTCCCGTGCAACGCGGCTACTAGTCATCCTTTCATGCAGAATCTTAAGGTCCTAGCTCATGCCCAAGGCACGAAAGCCAGCTAAAAAGTCAATAATCCATACCTAAAACTTGAATTGTACTACTTCTTATTGTCTATTACATCATCTTAGAAGCTTCATCTGTGTTCTACTATGGTGATTTTAGTGTCTCCGCATACCGCAGCACGCGACATATCTTTGCAGACGATAAGTACAACCGTTTCAGAGAGAAGAGCGGCCAATGTGACGATCTGGCTTTAAGTCGATTCGATAACAAATGACGAAAACGGACGGATTTCTCAGGTTTTTACTACATATGAACACTTTTCACATTCTCCCGTGCAACTCGGCTGCTAGTCCTCCTTTTGATGCAGAATCTTTAGGTCCTAGCTCATGTCCAAGGCACCAAAGCCAGCTAAAAAATCAATAATCGATACCTAAAACTTGAATTGTACTACTTCTTACTGGCTATTACATCAACTTAGAAGCTTCATCTGTGTTCTACTATGGTGCTTTTAGTGTCTCCGCATACCGCAGCACGCGACATAGCATTGAAGACGATACGTACAACCGTTTCAGAGAGAAGAGCGGCCAATGTGACGATCTGGCTTTAAGTCGATTCGATAACAAATGACGAAAACGGACGGATTTCTCAGGTTTTTACAACATATGAATACTTTTCACATTCTCCCGTGCAAGTCGGCTGCTAGTCCTCCTTTCATCTAGTATCTTAAGGTCCTAGCTCAAGTCCAAGGCACGAAAGCCAGCTAAAAAGTCAATAATCGATACCTAAAACTTGTAATGTACTACTTCTTACTGGCTATTACATCAACTTAGAAGCTTCATCCGTGTTATACTATGGTGCTTTTAGTGTCTCCGCATACCGCAGCACGCGACATAGCTTTGCAGACGATAAGTACAACCTTCCAGAGAGAAGAGCGGCCAATGTGACGATCTGGCTCTAAGTCGATTCAATCACAAATGACGAAAACGGACGGATTTCTCAGGTTTTTACTACATATGAACACATTTCACATTCTCCCGTGCAACTCGGCTGCTAGTCCTCCTTTCATGCTGAATCTTAAGGTCATAGCTCATGTCCAACGCACCAAAGCCAGCTAAAAGGTCAATAATCGATACCTAAAACTTGAATTGTACTACTTCTTACTAACTATTACATCGACTTAAAACTTCATCTGTGTTCTACTATGGTGATTTTATTGTCTCCACATACCGCAGCACGCGACATAGCTTTGCAGACGATAAGTACAACCGTTTCAGAGGGAAGAGCGGCCAATGTGACGATCGGGCTTTAAGTCGATTCGATAACAAATGACGAAAACGTACGGATTTCTCAGGTTTCTACTACATATGAACACATTTCACATTCTCCCGTGCAACGCGGCTACTAGTCCTCCTTTCATGCAGAATCTTAAGGTCCTAGCTCATGTCCAAGGCACCAAAGCCAGCTAAAAAGCCAATAATCGATACCTAAAACTTGAATTGTACTACTTCTTAGTGGCTATTACATCAACTTAGAAGCTTCATCTGTGTTCTACTATGGTGCTTTTAGAGTCTCCGCATACCGCAGCACGCGACATAGCTTTGCAGGCGATAAGTTCAACCGTTTCAGAGAGAAGAGCGGCCAATGTGACGATCTGGCTTTAAGTCGATTCGATAACAAATGGCAAAAACGGACGGATTTCTCAGGTTTTTACTACATATGAACACTTTTCACATTCTTCCCTGCAACTCGGCTGCTAGTCCTCCTTTCATGCAGATTCTTAAGGTCCTAGCTCATTTGCAAGGCATCAAAGCCAGCTATAAAGTCAATAATCGATACCTAAAACTTGAATTGTACTGCTTCTTACTGGCTATTACATCAAATTAGAAGCTTCATCTGTGTTCTACTGTGGTGGTTTCAGTGTCTCCGCCTACCGCAGCATACGACATAGCTTTGCAGACGATAAGTACAACCGTTTCAGAGAGAAGAGCGGCCAATGTGACGATCTGGCCATAAGTCGATTCAATAACAAATGACGAAAACGGATGGATTTCTCAGGTTTTTGCTACTTATGAACACTTTTCACATTCTCCCGTGCAAATCGGCTGCTAGTCCTCCTTTCATGCAGAATCTTAAGGTCCTAGCTCATGTCCAAGGCACCAAAGCCAGCTAAAAAGTCAATAATCGATACCTAAAACTTGAATTGTACTACTTCTTACTGGCTATTACATCAACTTAGAAGCTTCATCTGTGTTCTACTATGGTGCTTTTAGTGTCTCCGCATACCGCAGCACGCGACATAGCTTTGCAGACGATAAGTACAACCGTTTCAGAGAGAAGAGCGGCCAATGTGACGATCGGGTTTTAAGTCAATTCGATAACAAATGACGAAAACGGACGGATTTCTCAGGTTTCTACTACATATGAACACATTTCACATTCTCCCGTGCAACGCGGCTCCTAGTCCTCCTATCATGCAGAATCTTAAGGTCCTAGCTCATGTCCAAGGCACCAATGCCAGCTAAAAGGTCAATATTCATTACCTAAAACTTGAATTGTACTACTTCTTATTGTCTATTACATCATCTTAGAAGCTTCATCTGTGTTCTACTATGGTGATTTTAGTGTCTCCGCATACCGCAGCACGCGACATATCTTTGCAGACGATAAGTACAACCGTTTCAGAGAGAAGAGCGGCCAATGTGACGATCTGGCTTTAAGGCGATTCGATAACAAATGACGAAAACGGACGGATTTCTCAGGTTCAGACTACATATGAACACTTTTCATATTGTCCCGTGCAACTCGGCTGCTAGTCCTCCTTTCATGCAGAATCTTAAGGTCCTAGCTCATGTCCAAGGCACCAAATCCATCTAAGAAGTCAATAATCGATACCTAAAACTTGAATTGTACTACTTCTTACTGGCTATTACATCGACTTAGAAGCTTCGTCTGTGTTCTACTATGGTGATTTTATTGTCTCCGCATACCGCAGCACGCGACTTAGCTTTGCAGACGATAAGTACAACCGTTTCAGAGAGGAGAGCGGCCAATGTGACGATCGGGCTTTAAGTCGATTCGATAACAAATGACGAAAACGGACGGATTTCTCTGGTTTCTACTACATATGAACACATTTCACTCTCTCCCGTGCAACGCGGCTGCTAGTCCTCCTTTCATGCAGAATCTTAAGGTCCTAGCTCATGTCCAAGGCACCAAAGCCAGCTAAAAAGTCAATAATCGATACCTAAAACTTGAATTGTACTACTTCTTACTGGCTATAACATCAACTTAGAAGCTTCATCTGTGTTCTACTATGGTGCTTTTAGTGTCTCCGCATACCGCAGCACGCGACATAGCTTTGCAGACGATAAGTACAACCGTTTCAGAGAGAAGAGCGGCCAATGTGACGATCGGGCTTTAAGTCGATTCGATAACAAATGACGAAAACGGACGGATTTCTCAGGTTTCTACTACATATGAACACATTTCACATTCTCCCGTGCAACGCGGCTGCTATTCCTCCTATCATGCAGAATCTTAAGGTCCTAGCTCATGTCCAAGGCACCAAAGCCAGCTAAAAAGTCAATAATCGATACCTAAAACTTGAATTGTACTACTTCTTACTGGCTATTACATCCACTTAGAAGCTTCATCTGTGTTCTACTATGGTGTTTTAGTGTCTCCACATACCGCAGCACGCGACATAGCTTTGCAGACGATAAGTACAACCGTTTCAGAGAGAAGAGCGGCCAATGTGACGATCGGGCTTTAAGTCGATTCGATAACAAATGACGAAAACGGACGGATTTCTCAGGTTTCTACTACATATGAACACATTTCACATTCTCCCGTGCAACGCGGCTGCTAGTCCTCCTATCATGCAGAATCTTAAGGTCCTAGCTCATGTCCAAGGCACCAAAGCCAGCTAAAAAGTCAATAATCGATACCTAAAACTTCAGTTGTACTACTTCTTATTGGCTATTACATCAACTTAGAAGCTTCATCTGTTTTATACTATGGTGCTTTTAGTGTCTGCACATACCGCAGCACGCGACATAGCTTTGCAGACGATAAGTACAACCGTTTCAGAGAGAAGAGCGGCCAATGTGACGATCTGGCTTTAAGTCGATTCGATAACAAATGACGAAAACGGACGGATTTCTCAGGTTTTTACTACATATGAACACTTTTCAGATTCTCCCGTGCAACTCGGCTGCTAGTCCTCCTTTCATGCAGAATCTTAAGGTCCTAGCTCATGTCCAAGGCACGAAAGCCAGCTAAAAAGTCAATAATCGATACCTAAAACTTGTATTGTACTACTTCTTACTGGCTATTACATCAACTTAGAAGCTTCATCCGTGTTCTACTATGGTGCTTTTAGTGTCTCCGCATACCGCAGCACGCGACATAGCTTTGCAGACGATAAGTACAACCTTCCAGAGAGAAGAGCGGCCAATGTGACGATCTGGCTTTAAGTCGATTCAATCACAAATGACGAAAACGGACGGATTTCTCAGGTTTTTACTACATATGAACACATTTCACATTCTCCCGTGCAACTCGGCTGCTAGTCCTCCTTTCATGCTGAATCTTAAGGTCATAGCTCATGTCCAACGCACCAAAGCCAGCTAAAAGGTCAATAATCGATACCTAAAACTTGAATTGTACTACTTCTTACTGGCTATTACATCGACTTAAAACTTCATCTGTGTTCTACTATGGTGATTTTATTGTCTCCACATACCGCAGCACGCGACATAGCTTTGCAGACGATAAGTACAACCGTTTCAGAGGGAAGAGCGGCCAATGTGACGATCGGGCTTTAAGTCGATTCGATAACAAATGACGAAAACGTACGGATTTCTCAGGTTTCTACTACATATGAACACATTTCACATTCTCCCGTGCAACGCGGCTACTAGTCCTCCTTTCATGCAGAATCTTAAGGTCCTAGCTCATGTCCAAGGCACCAAAGCCAGCTAAAAAGCCAATAATCGATACCTAAAACTTGAATTGTACTACTTCTTACTGGCTATTACATCAACTTAGAAGCTTCATCTGTGTTCTACTATGGTGCTTTTAGAGTCTCCGCATACCGCAGCACGCGACATAGCTTTGCAGGCGATAAGTTCAACCGTTTCAGAGAGAAGAGCGGCCAATGTGACGATCTGGCTTTAAGTCGATTCGATAACAAATGGCAAAAACGGACGGATTTCTCAGGTTTTTACTACATATGAACACTTTTCACATTCTTCCCTGCAACTCGGCTGCTAGTCCTCCTTTCATGCAGATTCTTAAGGTCCTAGCTCATTTGCAAGGCATCAAAGCCAGCTATAAAGTCAATAATCGATACCTAAAACTTGAATTGTACTGCTTCTTACTGGCTATTACATCAAATTAGAAGCTTCATCTGTGTTCTACTGTGGTGGTTTCAGTGTCTCCGCCTACCGCAGCATACGACATAGCTTTGCAGACGATAAGTACAACCGTTTCAGAGAGAAGAGCGGCCAATGTGACGATCTGGCCATAAGTCGATTCAATAACAAATGACGAAAACGGATGGATTTCTCAGGTTTTTGCTACTTATGAACACTTTTCACATTCTCCCGTGCAAATCGGCTGCTAGTCCTCCTTTCATGCAGAATCTTAAGGTCCTAGCTCATGTCCAAGGCACCAAAGCCAGCTAAAAAGTCAATAATCGATACCTAAAACTTGAATTGTACTACTTCTTACTGGCTATTACATCAACTTAGAAGCTTCATCTGTGTTCTACTATGGTGCTTTTAGTGTCTCCGCATACCGCAGCACGCGACATAGCTTTGCAGACGATAAGTACAACCGTTTCAGAGAGAAGAGCGGCCAATGTGACGATCGGGTTTTAAGTCAATTCGATAACAAATGACGAAAACGGACGGATTTCTCAGGTTTCTACTACATATGAACACATTTCACATTCTCCCGTGCAACGCGGCTCCTAGTCCTCCTATCATGCAGAATCTTAAGGTCCTAGCTCATGTCCAAGGCACCAATGCCAGCTAAAAGGTCAATATTCATTACCTAAAACTTGAATTGTACTACTTCTTATTGTCTATTACATCATCTTAGAAGCTTCATCTGTGTTCTACTATGGTGATTTTAGTGTCTCCGCATACCGCAGCACGCGACATATCTTTGCAGACGATAAGTACAACCGTTTCAGAGAGAAGAGCGGCCAATGTGACGATCTGGCTTTAAGGCGATTCGATAACAAATGACGAAAACGGACGGATTTCTCAGGTTTAGACTACATATGAACACTTTTCATATTGTCCCGTGCAACTCGGCTGCTAGTCCTCCTTTCATGCAGAATCTTAAGGTCCTAGCTCATGTCCAAGGCACCAAATCCATCTAAGAAGTCAATAATCGATACCTAAAACTTGAATTGTACTACTTCTTACTGGCTATTACATCGACTTAGAAGCTTCGTCTGTGTTCTACTATGGTGATTTTATTGTCTCCGCATACCGCAGCACGCGACTTAGCTTTGCAGACGATAAGTACAACCGTTTCAGAGAGAAGAGCGGCCAATGTGACGATCGGGCTTTAAGTCGATTCGATAACAAATGACGAAAACGGACGGATTTCTCAGGTTTCTACTACATATGAACACATTTCACTCTCTCCCGTGCAACGCGGCTGCTAGTCCTCCTTTCATGCAGAATCTTAAGGTCCTAGCTCATGTCCAAGGCACCAAAGCCAGCTAAAAAGTCAATAATCGATACCTAAAACTTGAATTGTACTACTTCTTACTGGCTATAACATCAACTTAGAAGCTTCATCTGTGTTCTACTATGGTGCTTTTAGTGTCTCCGCATACCGCAGCACGCGACATAGCTTTGCAGACGATAAGTACAACCGTTTCAGAGAGAAGAGCGGCCAATGTGACGATCGGGCTTTAAGTCGATTCGATAACAAATGACGAAAACGGACGGATTTCTCAGGTTTCTACTACATATGAACACATTTCACATTCTCCCGTGCAACGCGGCTGCTATTCCTCCTATCATGCAGAATCTTAAGGTCCTAGCTCATGTCCAAGGCACCAAAGCCAGCTAAAAAGTCAATAATCGATACCTAAAACTTGAATTGTACTACTTCTTACTGGCTATTACATCCACTTAGAAGCTTCATCTGTGTTCTACAATGGTGTTTTAGTGTCTCCACATACCGCAACACGCGACATAGCTTTGCAGACGATAAGTACAACCGTTTCAGAGAGAAGAGCGGCCAATGTGACGATCGGGCTTTAAGTCGATTCGATAACAAATGACGAAAACGGACGGATTTCTCAGGTTTCTACTACATATGAACACATTTCACATTCTCCCGTGCAACGCGGCTGCTAGTCCTCCTATCATGCAGAATCTTAAGGTCCTAGCTCATGTCCAAGGCACCAAAGCCAGCTAAAAAGTCAATAATCGATACCTAAAACTTCAGTTGTACTACTTCTTATTGGCTATTACATCAACTTAGAAGCTTCATCTGTTTTATACTATTGTGCTTTTAGTGTCTGCACATACCGCAGCACGCGACATAGCTTTGCAGACGATAAGTACAACCGTTTCAGAGAGAAGAGCGGCCAATGTGACGATCTGGCTTTAAGTCGATTCGATAACAAATGACGAAAACGGACGGATTTCTCAGGTTTTTACTACATATGAACACTTTTCAGATTCTCCCGTGCAACTCGGCTGCTAGTCCTCCTTTCATGCAGAATCTTAAGGTCCTAGCTCATGTCCAAGGCACGAAAGCCAGCTAAAAAGTCAATAATCGATACCTAAAACTTGTATTGTACTACTTCTTACTGGCTATTACATCAACTTAGAAGCTTCATCCGTGTTCTACTATGGTGCTTTTAGTGTCTCCGCATACCGCAGCACGCGACATAGCTTTGCAGACGATAAGTACAACCTTCCAGAGAGAAGAGCGGCCAATGTGACGATCTGGCTTTAAGTCGATTCAATCACAAATGACGAAAACGGACGGATTTCTCAGGTTTTTACTACATATGAACACATTTCACATTCTCCCGTGCAACTCGGCTGCTAGTCCTCCTTTCATGCTGAATCTTAAGGTCATAGCTCATGTCCAACGCACCAAAGCCAGCTAAAAGGTCAATAATCGATACCTAAAACTTGAATTGTACTACTTCTTACTGGCTATTACATCGACTTAAAACTTCATCTGTGTTCTACTATGGTGATTTTATTGTCTCCACATACCGCAGCACGCGACATAGCTTTGCAGACGATAAGTACAACCGTTTCAGAGGGAAGAGCGGCCAATGTGACGATCGGGCTTTAAGTCGATTCGATAACAAATGACGAAAACGTACGGATTTCTCAGGTTTCTACTACATATGAACACATTTCACATTCTCCCGTGCAACGCGGCTACTAGTCCTCCTTTCATGCAGAATCTTAAGGTCCTAGCTCATGTCCAAGGCACCAAAGCCAGCTAAAAAGTCAATAATCGATACCTAAAACTTGAATTGTACTACTTCTTACTGGCTATTACATCAACTTAGAAGCTTCATCTGTGTTCTACTATGGTGCTTTTAGAGTCTCCGCATACCGCAGCACGCGACGTAGCTTTGCAGGCGATAAGTTCAACCGTTTCAGAGAGAAGAGCGGCCAATGTGACGATCTGGCTTTAAGTCGATTCGATAACAAATGGCAAAAACGGACGGATTTCTCAGGTTTTTACTACATATGAACACTTTTCACATTCTTCCCTGCAACTCGGCTGCTAGTCCTCCTTTCATGCAGATTCTTAAGGTCCTAGCTCATTTGCAAGGCATCAAAGCCAGCTATAAAGTCAATAATCGATACCTAAAACTTGAATTGTACTGCTTCTTACTGGCTATTACATCAAATAAGAAGCTTCATCTGTGTTCTACTGTGGTGGTTTCAGTGTCTCCGCCTACCGCAGCATACGACATAGCTTTGCAGACGATAAGTACAACCGTTTCAGAAAGAAGAGCGGCCAATGTGACGATCTGGCCATAAGTCGATTCAATAACAAATGACGAAAACGGATGGATTTCTCAGGTTTTTGCTACTTATGAACACTTTTCACATTCTCCCGTGCAACTCGGCTGCTAGTCCTCCTTTCATGCAGAATCTTAAGGTCCTAGCTCATGTCCAAGGCACCAAAGCCAGCTAAAAAGTCAATAATCGATACCTAAAACTTGAATTGTACTACTTCTTACTGGCTATTACATCAACTTAGAAGCTTCATCTGTGTTCTACTATGGTGCTTTTAGTGTCTCCGCATACCGCAGCACGCGACATAGCTTTGCAGACGATAAGTACAACCGTTTCAGAGAGAAGAGCGGCCAATGTGACGATCGGGCTTTAAGTCGATTCGATAACAAATGACGAAAACGGACGGATTTCTCAGGTTTCTACTACATATGAACACATTTCACATTCTCCCATGCAACGCGGCTGCTATTCCTCCTATCATGCAGAATCTTAAGGTCCTAGCTCATGTCCAAGGCACCAAAGCCAGCTAAAAAGTCAATAATCGATACCTAAAACTTGAATTGTACTACTTCTTACTGGCTATTACATCAACTTAGAAGCTTCATCTGTGTTCTACTATGGTGCTTTTAGTGTCTCCACATACCGCAGCACGCGACATAGCTTTGCAGACGATAAGTACAACCGTTTCAGAGAGAAGAGCGGCCAATGTGACGATCGGGCTTTAAGTCGATTCGATAACAAATGACGAAAACGGACGGATTTCTCAGGTTTCTACTACATATGAACACATTTCACATTCTCCCGTGCAACGCGGCTGCTAGTCCTCCTATCATGCAGAATCTTAAGGTCCTAGCTCATGTCCAAGGCACCAAAGCCAGCTAAAAAGTCAATAATCGATACCTAAAACTTCAGTTGTACTACTTCTTATTGGCTATTACATCAACTTAGAAGCTTCATCTGTTTTATACTATGGTGCTTTTAGTGTGTGCACATACCGCAGCACGCGACATAGCTTTGCAGACGATAAGTACAACCGTTTCAGAGAGAAGAGCGGCCAATGTGACGATCTGGCTTTAAGTCGATTCGATAACAAATGACGAAAACGGACGGATTTCTCAGGTTTTTACTACATATGAACACTTTTCAGATTCTCCCGTGCAACTCGGTTGCTAGTCCTCCTTTCATGCAGAATCTTAAGGTCCTAGCTCATGCCCAAGGCACCAAAGCCAGCTAAAAAGTCAGTAATCCATACATAAAACTTGAATTGTACTACTTCTTATTGTCTATTACATCATCTTAGAAGCTTCATCTGTGTTCTACTATGGTGATTTTAGTGTCTCCGCATACCGCAGCACGCGACATAGCTTTGCAGAAGATAAGTACAACCGTTTCAGAGAGAAGAGCGGCCAATGTGACGATCGGGCTTTAAGTCGATTCGAAAACAAATGACGAAAACGGACGGATTTCTCAGGTTTTTACTACATATGAACACATTTCACATTCTCCCGTGCAACGCGGCTGCTAGTCCTCCTTTCATGCTGAATCTTAAGGTCATAGCTCATGTCCAACGCACCAAAGCCAGCTAAAAGGTCAATAATCGATACCTAAAACTTGAATTGTACTACTTCTTACTGGCTATTACATCAACTTAGAAGCTTCATCTGTGTTCTACTATGGTGCTTTTAGAGTCTCCGCATACCGCAGCACGCGACATAGCTTTGCAGGCGATAAGTACAACCGTTTCAGAGAGAAGAGCGGCCAATGTGACGATCTGGCTTTAAGTCGATTCGATAACAAATGGCAAAAACGGGCGGATTTCTCAGGTTTTTACTACATATGAACACTTTTCACATTCTTCCCTGCAACTCGGCTGCTAGTCCTCCTTTCATGCAGATTCTTAAGGTCCTAGCTCATTTCCAAGGCATCAAAGCCAGCTATAAAGTCAATAATCGATACCTAAAACTTGAATTGTACTGCTTCTTACTGGCTATTACATCAAATTAGAAGCTTCATCTGTGTTCTACTGTGGTGGTTTCAGTGTCTCCGCCTACCGCAGCATACGACATAGCTTTGCAGACGATAAGTACAACCGTTTCAGAGAGAAGAGCGGCCAATGTGACGATCTGGCCATAAGTCGATTCAATAACAAATGACGAAAACGGATGGATTTCTCAGGTTTTTGCTACTTATGAACACTTTTCACATTCTCCCGTGCAACTCTGCTGCTAGTCCTCCTTTCATGCAGAATCTTAAGGTCCTAGCTCATGTCCAAGGCACCAAAGCCAGCTAAAAAGTGAATAATCGATACCTAAAACTTGAATTGTACTACTTCTTACTGGCTATTACATCAACTTAGAAGCTTCATCTGTGTTCTACTATGGTGCTTTTAGTGTCTCCGCATACCGCAGCACGCGACATAGCTTTGCAGACGATAAGTACAACCGTTTCAGAGAGAAGAGCGGCCAATGTGACGATCGGGCTTTAAGTCAATTCGATAACAAATGACGAAAACGGACGGATTTCTCAGGTTTCTACTACATATGAACACATTTCACATTCTCCCGTGCAACGCGGCTGCTAGTCCTCCTATCATGCAGAATCTTAAGGTCCTAGCTCATGCCCAAGGCACCAAAGCCAGCTAAAATTCAATAATCGATACCTAAAACTTCAGTTGTACTACTTCTTACTGGCTATTACATCAACTTAGAATTCATCTGTTTTATACTATGGTGCTTTTAGTGTCTGCGCATACCGCAGCAATCGACATAGCTTTGCAGACGATAAGTACAACCGTTTCAGAGAGAAGAGCGGCCAATGTGACGATCTGGCTTTAAGTCGATTCGATAACAAATGACGAAAACGGACGGATTTCTCAGGTTTTTACTACATATGAACACTTTTCAGATTCTCCCGTGCAACTCGGCTGCTAGTCCTCCTTTCATGCAGAATCTTAAGGTCCTAGCTCATGCCCAAGGCACCAAAGCCAGCTAAAAAGTCAATAATCCATACCTAAAACTTGAATTGTACTACTTCTTATTGTCTATTACATCATCTTAGAAGCTTCATCTGTGTTCTACTATGGTGATTTTAGTGTCTCCGCATACCGCAGCACGCGACATATCTTTGCAGACGATAAGTACAACCGTTTCAGAGAGAAGAGCGGCCAATGTGACGATCTGGCTTTAAGGCGATTCGATAACAAATGACGAAAACGGACGGATTTCTCAGGTTTAGACTACATATGAACACTTTTCATATTGTCCCGTGCAACTCGGCTGCTAGTCCTCCTTTCATGCAGAATCTTAAGGTCCTAGCTCATGTCCAAGGCACCAAATCCATCTAAGAAGTCAATAATCGATACCTAAAACTTGAATTGTACTACTTCTTACTGGCTATTACATCGACTTAGAAGCTTCATCTGTGTTCTACTATGGTGATTTTATTGTCTCCGCATACCGCAGCACGCGACTTAGCTTTGCAGACGATAAGTACAACCGTTTCAGAGAGAAGAGCGGCCAATGTGACGATCGGGCTTTAAGTCGATTCGATAACAAATGACGAAAACGGACGGATTTCTCAGGTTTCTACTACATATGAACACATTTCACTCTCTCCCGTGCAACGCGGCTGCTAGTCCTCCTTTAATGCAGAATCTTAAGGTCCTAGCTCATGTCCAAGGCACCAAAGCCAGCTAAAAAGTCAATAATCGATACCTAAAACTTGAATTGTACTACTTCTTACTGGCTATTACATCAACTTAGAAGCTTCATCTGTGTTCTACTATGGTGCTTTTAGTGTCTCCGCATACCGCAGCACGCGACATAGCTTTGCAGACGATAAGCACTACCGTTTCAGAGAGAAGAGCGGCCAATGTGACGATCTGGCTTTAAGTCGATTCGATAACAAATGACGAAAACGGACGGATTTCTCAGGTTTTTACTACATATGAACACTTTTCAGATTCTCCCGTGCAACTCGGCTGCTAGTCCTCCTTTCATGCAGAATCTTAAGGTCCTAGCTCATGCCCAAGGCACCAAAGCCAGCTAAAAAGTCAGTAATCCATACCTAAAACTTCAATTGTACTACTTCTTATTGTCTATTACATCATCTTAGAAGCTTCATCTGTGTTCTACTATGGTGATTTTAGTGTCTCCGCATACCGCAGCACGCGACATAGCTTTGCAGACGATAAGTACAACCGTTTCAGAGAGAAGAGCGGCCAATGTGACGATCGGGCTTTAAGTCGATTCGAAAACAAATGACGAAAACGGACGGATTTCTCAGGTTTTTACTACATATGAACACTTTTCATATTGTCCCGTACAACTCGGCTGCTAGTCCTCCTTTCATGCAGAATCTTAATGTCCTAGGTCATGTCCAAGGCACCAAAGCCAGCTAAAAAGTCAATAATCGATACCTAAAACTTGAGTTGTACTACTTCTTACTGGCTATTACATCAACTTAGAAGCTTCATCTGTTTTATACTATGGTGCTTTTAGTGTCTGCGCATACCGCAGCACGCGACATAGCTTTGCAGACGATAAGTACAACCGTTTCAGAGAGAAGAGCGGCCAATGTGACGATCTGGCTTTAAGTCGATTCGATAACAAATGACGAAAACGGACGGATTTCTCAGGTTTTTAAAACATATGAACACTTTTCACATTCTCCCGTGCAACTCGACTGCTAGTCCTCCTTTCATGCAGAATCTTAAGGTCCTAGCTCATGCCCAAGGCACCAAAGCCAGCTAAAAAGTAAATAATCAGTACCTAATACTTGAATTGTACTACTTCTTACTGGCTATTACATCAACTTAGAAGCTTCATCTGTGTTCTACTATGGTGCTTTTAGTGTCTCCGCATACCGCAGCACGCGACACAGCTTTGCAGACGATAAGTAGAACCGTTTCAGAGAGAAGAGCGGCCAATGTGACGATCTGCCTTTAAGTCGATTCGATAACAATTGACGAAAACGGACGGATTTCTCAGGTTTTTACTACATATGAACACTTTTCACATTCTCCCGTGCAACTCGGCTGCTAGTCCTCCTTTCATGCAGAATCTTAAGGTCCTAGCTCATGCCCAAGGCACCAAAACCAGCTAAAAAGTCAGTAATCCATACCTAAAACTTGAATTGTACTACTTCTTACTGGCTATTACATCGACTTAGAAGCTTCATCTGTGTTCTACTATGGTGATTTTATTGTCTCCGCATACCGCAGCACGCGACTTAGCTTTGCAGACGATAAGTACAACCGTTTCAGAGAGAAGAGCGGCCAATGTGACGATCGGGCTTTAAGTCGATTCGATAACAAATGACGAAAACGGACGGATTTCTCAGGTTTCTACTACATATGAACACATTTCACTCTCTCCCGTGCAACGCGGCTGCTAGTCCTCCTTTCATGCAGAATCTTAAGGTCCTAGCTCATGTCCAAGGCACCAAAGCCAGCTAAAAAGTCAATAATCGATACCTAAAACTTGAATTGTACTACTTCTTACTGGCTATTACATCAACTTAGAAGCTTCATCTGTGTTCTACTATGGTGCTTTTAGTGTCTCCGCATACCGCAGCACGCGACATAGCTTTGCAGACGAAAAGTACAACCGTTTCAGAGAGAAGAGCGGCCAATGTGACGATCGGGCTTTAAGTCGATTCGATAACAAATGACGAAAACGGACGGATTTCTCAGGTTTCTACTACATATGAACACATTTCACATTCTCCCGTGCAATGCGGCTGCTATTCCTCCTATCATGCAGAATCTTAAGGTCCTAGCTCATGCCCAAGGCACCAAAGCCAGCTAAAAAGTCAATAATCGATACCTAAAACTTGAATTGTACTATTTCTTACTGGCTATTACATCAAATTAGAAGCTTCATCTGTGTTCTACTGTTGTGGTTTCAGTGTCTCCGCCTACCGCAGCACGCGACATAGCTTTGCAGACGATAAGTACAACCGTTTCAGAGAGAAGAGCGGCCAATGTGACGATCTGGCTTTAAGCCGATTCGATAACAAATGACGAAAACGGACGGATTTCTCAGGTTTCTACTACATATGAACACATTTCACATTCTCCCGTGCAATGCGGCTGCTATTCCTCCTATCATGCAGAATCTTAAGGTCCTAGCTCATGTCCAAGGCACCAAAGCCAGCTAAAAAGTCAATAATCGATACCTAAAACTTGAATTGTACTACTTCTTACTGGCTATTACATCAACTTAGAAGCTTCATCTGTGTTCTACTATGGTGCTTTTAGTGTCTCCGCATACCGCATGACGCGACATAGCTTTGCAGGCGATAAGTACAACCGTTTCAGAGAGAAGAGCGGCCAATGTGACGATCTGGCTTTAAGTCGATTCGATAACAAATGACGAAAACGGACGGATTTCTCAGGTTTTTACTACATATGAACACTTTTCATATTGTCCCGTGCAACTCGGCTGCTAGTCCTCCTTTCATGCAGAATCTTAAGGTCCTAGGTCATGTCCAAGTCACCAAAGCCAGCTAAAAAGTCAATAATCGATACCTAAAACTTGAGTTGTACTACTTCTTACTGGCTATTACATCAACTTAGAAGCTTCATCTGTTTTATACTATGGTGCTTTTAGTGTCTGCGCATACCGCAGCACGCGACATAGCTTTGCAGACGATAAGTACAACCGTTTCAGAGAGAAGAGCGGCCAATGTGACGATCTGGCTTTAAGTCGATTCGATAACAAATGACGAAAACGGACGGATTTCTCAGGTTTTTACTACATATGAACACTTTTCACATTCTCCCGTGCAACTCGACTGCTAGTCCTCCTTTCATGCAGAATCTTAAGGTCCTAGCTCATGCCCAAGGCACCAAAGCCAGCTAAAAAGTAAATAATTAGTACCTAATACTTGAATTGTACTACTTCTTACTGGCTATTACATCAACTTTGAAGCTTCATCTGTGTTCTACTATGGTGCTTTTAGTGTCTCCGCATACCGCAGCACGCGACACAGCTTTGCAGACGATAAGTAGAACCGTTTCAGAGAGAAGAGCGGCCAATGTGACGATCTGCCTTTAAGTCGATTCGATAACAATTGACGAAAACGGACGGATTTCTCAGGTTTTTACTACATATGAACACTTTTCACATTCTCCCGTGCAACTCGGCTGCTAGTCCTCCTTTCATGCAGAATCTTAAGGACCTAGCTCATGTCCAAGGCACCAAAGCCAGCTAAAAAGTCAATAATCGATACCTAAAACTTGAATTGTACTACTTCTTACTGGCTATTACATCCACTTAGAAGCTTCATCTGTGTTCTACTATGGTGCTTTTAGTGTCTCCACATACCGCAGCACGCGACATAGCTTTGCAGACGATAAGTACAACCGTTTCAGAGAGAAGAGCGGCCAATGTGACGATCGGGCTTTAAGTCGATTCGATAACAAATGACGAAAACGGACGGATTTCTCAGGTTTCTACTACATATGAACACATTTCACATTCTCCCGTGCAACGCGGCTGCTAGTCCTCCTATCATGCAGAATCTTAAGGTCCTAGCTCATGTCCAAGGCACCAAAGCCAGCTAAAAAGTCAATAATCGATACCTAAAACTTCAGTTGTACTACTTCTTATTGGCTATTACATCAACTTAGAAGCTTCATCTGTTTTATACTATGGTGCTTTTAGTGTCTGCACATACCGCAGCACGCGACATAGCTTTGCAGACGATAAGTACAACCGTTTCAGAGAGAAGAGCGGCCAATGTGACGATCTGGCTTTAAGTCGATTCGATAACAAATGACGAAAACGGACGGATTTCTCAGGTTTTTACTACATGTGAACACTTTTCAGATTCTCCCGTGCAACTCGGCTGCTAGTCCTCCTTTCATGCAGAATCTTAAGGTCCTAGCTCATGCCCAAGGCACCAAAGCCAGCTAAAAAGTCAGTAATCCATACCTAAAACTTGGATTGTACTACTTCTTACTGGCTATTACATCAACTTAGAAGCTTCATCTGTTTTATACTATGGTGCTTTTAGTGTCTGCGCATACCGCAGCACGCGACATAGCTTTGCAGACGATAAGTACAACCGTTTCAGAGAGAAGAGCGGCCAATGTGACGATCGGGCTTTAAGTCGATTCGATAACAAATGACGAAAACGGACGGATTTCTCAGGTTTCTACTACATATGAACACATTTCACTCTCTCCCGTGCAACGCGGCTGCTAGTCCTCCTTTCATGCAGAATCTTAAGGTCCTAGCTCATGTCCAAGGCACCAAAGCCAGCTAACAAGTCAATAATCGATACCTAAAACTTCAATTGTACTACTTCTTACTGGCTATTACATCAACTTAGAAGCTTCATCTGTGTTCTACTATGGTGCTTTTAGTGTCTCCGCATACCGCAGCACGCGATATAGCTTTGCAGACGATAAGTACAACCGTTTCAGAGAGAAGAGCGGCCAATGTGACGATCGGGCTTTAAGTCGATTCGATAACAAATGACGAAAACGGACGGATTTCTCAGGTTTCTACTACATATGAACACATTTCACATTCTCCCGTGCAACGCGGCTGCTATTCCTCCTATCATGCAGAATCTTAAGGTCCTAGCTCATGTCCAAGGCACCAAAGCCAGCTAAAAAGTCAATAATCGATACCTAAAACTTGAATTGTACTATTTCTTACTGGCTATTACATCAAATTAGAAGCTTCATCTGTGTTCTACTGTTGTGGTTTCAGTGTCTCCGCCTACCGCAGCACGCGACATAGCTTTGCAGACGATAAGTACAACCGTTTCAGAGAGAAGAGCGGCCAATGTGACGATCTGGCTTTAAGCCGATTCGATAACAAATGACGAAAACGGACGGATTTCTCAGGTTTTTACTACATATGAACACTTTTCACATTCTCCCGTGCAACTCGGCTGCTAGTCCTCCTTTCATGCAGAATCTTAAGGACCTAGGTCATGTCCAAGGCACCAAAGCCATCTAAAAAGTCAATAATCGATACCTAAAACTTGAGTTGTACTACTTCTTACTGGCTATTACATCAACTTAGAAGCTTCATCTGTTTTATACTATGGTGCTTTTAGTGTCTGCGCATACCGCAGCACGCGACATAGCTTTGCAGACGATAAGTACAACCGTTTCAGAGAGAAGAGCGGCCAATGTGACGATCTGGCTTTAAGTCGATTCGATAACAAATGACGAAAACGGACGGATTTCTCAGGTTTAGACTACATATGAACACTTTTCATATTGTCCCGTGCAACTCGGCTGCTAGTCCTCCTTTCATGCAGAATCTTAAGGTCCTAGCTCATGTCCAAGGCACCAAATCCATCTAAGAAGTCAATAATCGATACCTAAAACTTGAATTGTACTACTTCTTACTGGCTATTACATCGACTTAGAAGCTTCATCTGTGTTCTACTATGGTGATTTTATTGTCTCCGCATACCGCAGCACGCGACTTAGCTTTGCAGACGATAAGTACAACCGTTTCAGAGAGAAGAGCGGCCAATGTGACGATCGGGCTTTAAGTCGATTCGATAATAAATGACGAAAACGGACGGATTTCTCAGGTTTCTACTACATATGAACACATTTCACTCTCTCCCCTGCAACGCGGCTGCTAGTCCTCCTTTCATGCAGAATCTTAAGGTCCTAGCTCATGTCCAAGGCACCAAAGCCAGCTAAAAAGTCAATAATCGATACCTAAAACTTGAATTGTACTACTTCTTACTGGCTATTACATCAACTTAGAAGCTTCATCTGTGTTCTACTATGGTGGCTTTAGTGTCTCCGCATACCGCAGCACGCGACATAGCTTTGCAGACGATAAGTACAGCCATTTCAGAGAGAATTGCGGCCAATGTGACGATCTGGCTTTAAGTCGATTCGATAACAAATGACGAAAACGGACGGATTTCTCAGGTTTTTAAAACATATGAACACTTTTCACATTCTCCCGTGCAACTCGACTGCTAGTCCTCCTTTCATGCAGAATCTTAAGGTCCTAGCTCATGCCCAAGGCACCAAAGCCAGCTAAAAAGTAAATAATCAGTACCTAATACTTGAATTGTACTACTTCTTACTGGCTATTACATCAACTTAGAAGCTTCATCTGTGTTCTACTATGGTGCTTTTAGTGTCTCCGCATACCGCAGCACGCGACACAGCTTTGCAGACGATAAGTAGAACCGTTTCAGAGAGAAGAGCGGCCAATGTGACGATCTGCCTTTAAGTCGATTCGATAACAATTGACGAAAACGGACGGATTTCTCAGGTTTTTACTACATATGAACACTTTTCACATTCTCCCGTGCAACTCGGCTGCTAGTCCTCCTTTCATGCAGAATCTTAAGGTCCTAGCTCATGCCCAAGGCACCAAAACCAGCTAAAAAGTCAGTAATCCATACCTAAAACTTGAATTGTACTACTTCTTACTGGCTATTACATCGACTTAGAAGCTTCATCTGTGTTCTACTATGGTGATTTTATTGTCTCCGCATACCGCAGCACGCGACTTAGCTTTGCAGACGATAAGTACAACCGTTTCAGAGAGAAGAGCGGCCAATGTGACGATCGGGCTTTAAGTCGATTCGATAACAAATGACGAAAACGGACGGATTTCTCAGGTTTCTACTACATATGAACACATTTCACTCTCTCCCGTGCAACGCGGCTGCTAGTCCTCCTTTCATGCAGAATCTTAAGGTCCTAGCTCATGTCCAAGGCACCAAAGCCAGCTAAAAAGTCAATAATCGATACCTAAAACTTGAATTGTACTACTTCTTACTGGCTATTACATCAACTTAGAAGCTTCATCTGTGTTCTACTATGGTGCTTTTAGTGTCTCCGCATACCGCAGCACGCGACATAGCTTTGCAGACGAAAAGTACAACCGTTTCAGAGAGAAGAGCGGCCAATGTGACGATCGGGCTTTAAGTCGATTCGATAACAAATGACGAAAACGGACGGATTTCTCAGGTTTCTACTACATATGAACACATTTCACATTCTCCCGTGCAATGCGGCTGCTATTCCTCCTATCATGCAGAATCTTAAGGTCCTAGCTCATGCCCAAGGCACCAAAGCCAGCTAAAAAGTCAATAATCGATACCTAAAACTTGAATTGTACTATTTCTTACTGGCTATTACATCAAATTAGAAGCTTCATCTGTGTTCTACTGTTGTGGTTTCAGTGTCTCCGCCTACCGCAGCACGCGACTTAGCTTTGCAGACGATAAGTACAACCGTTTCAGAGAGAAGAGCGGCCAATGTGACGATCTGGCTTTAAGCCGATTCGATAACAAATGACGAAAACGGACGGATTTCTCAGGTTTCTACTACATATGAACACATTTCACATTCTCCCGTGCAATGCGGCTGCTATTCCTCCTATCATGCAGAATCTTAAGGTCCTAGCTCATGTCCAAGGCACCAAAGCCAGCTAAAAAGTCAATAATCGATACCTAAAACTTGAATTGTACTACTTCTTACTGGCTATTACATCAACTTAGAAGCTTCATCTGTGTTCTACTATGGTGCTTTTAGTGTCTCCGCATACCGCATGACGCGACATAGCTTTGCAGGCGATAAGTACAACCGTTTCAGAGAGAAGAGCGGCCAATGTGACGATCTGGCTTTAAGTCGATTCGATAACAAATGACGAAAACGGACGGATTTCTCAGGTTTTTACTACATATGAACACTTTTCACATTGTCCCGTGCAACTCGGCTGCTAGTCCTCCTTTCATGCAGAATCTTAAGGTCCTAGGTCATGTCCAAGTCACCAAAGCCAGCTAAAAAGTCAATAATCGATACCTAAAACTTGAGTTGTACTACTTCTTACTGGCTATTACATCAACTTAGAAGCTTCATCTGTTTTATACTATGGTGCTTTTAGTGTCTGCGCATACCGCAGCACGCGACATAGCTTTGCAGACGATAAGTACAACCGTTTCAGAGAGAAGAGCGGCCAATGTGACGATCTGGCTTTAAGTCGATTCGATAACAAATGACGAAAACGGACGGATTTCTCAGGTTTTTACTACATATGAACACTTTTCACATTCTCCCGTGCAACTCGACTGCTAGTCCTCCTTTCATGCAGAATCTTAAGGTCCTAGCTCATGCCCAAGGCACCAAAGCCAGCTAAAAAGTAAATAATCAGTACCTAATACTTGAATTGTACTACTTCTTACTGGCTATTACATCAACTTTGAAGCTTCATCTGTGTTCTACTATGGTGCTTTTAGTGTCTCCACATACCGCAGCACGCGACATAGCTTTGCAGACGATAAGTACAACCGTTTCAGAGAGAAGAGCGGCCAATGTGACGATCGGGCTTTAAGTCGATTCGATAACAAATGACGAAAACGGACGGATTTCTCAGGTTTCTACTACATATGAACACATTTCACATTCTCCCGTGCAACGCGGCTGCTAGTCCTCCTATCATGCAGAATCTTAAGGTCCTAGCTCATGTCCAAGGCACCAAAGCCAGCTAAAAAGTCAATAATCGATACCTAAAACTTCAGTTGTACTACTTCTTATTGGCTATTACATCAACTTAGAAGCTTCATCTGTTTTATACTATGGTGCTTTTAGTGTCTGCACATACCGCAGCACGCGACATAGCTTTGCAGACGATAAGTACAACCGTTTCAGAGAGAAGAGCGGCCAATGTGACGATCTGGCTTTAAGTCGATTCGATAACAAATGACGAAAACGGACGGATTTCTCAGGTTTTTACTACATGTGAACACTTTTCAGATTCTCCCGTGCAACTCGGCTGCTAGTCCTCCTTTCATGCAGAATCTTAAGGTCCTAGCTCATGCCCAAGGCACCAAAGCCAGCTAAAAAGTCAGTAATCCATACCTAAAACTTGGATTGTACTACTTCTTACTGGCTATTACATCAACTTAGAAGCTTCATCTGTTTTATACTATGGTGCTTTTAGTGTCTGCGCATACCGCAGCACGCGACATAGCTTTGCAGACGATAAGTACAACCGTTTCAGAGAGAAGAGCGGCCAATGTGACGATCGGGCTTTAAGTCGATTCGATAACAAATGACGAAAACGGACGGATTTCTCAGGTTTCTACTACATATGAACACATTTCACTCTCTCCCGTGCAACGCGGCTGCTAGTCCTCCTTTCATGCAGAATCTTAAGGTCCTAGCTCATGTCCAAGGCACCAAAGCCAGCTAACAAGTCAATAATCGATACCTAAAACTTGAATTGTACTACTTCTTACTGGCTATTACATCAACTTAGAAGCTTCATCTGTGTTCTACTATGGTGCTTTTAGTGTCTCCGCATACCGCAGCACGCGATATAGCTTTGCAGACGATAAGTACAACCGTTTCAGAGAGAAGAGCGGCCAATGTGACGATCGGGCTTTAAGTCGATTCGATAACAAATGACGAAAACGGACGGATTTCTCAGGTTTCTACTACATATGAACACATTTCACATTCTCCCGTGCAACGCGGCTGCTATTCCTCCTATCATGCAGAATCTTAAGGTCCTAGCTCATGTCCAAGGCACCAAAGCCAGCTAAAAAGTCAATAATCGATACCTAAAACTTGAATTGTACTATTTCTTACTGGCTATTACATCAAATTAGAAGCTTCATCTGTGTTCTACTGTTGTGGTTTCAGTGTCTCCGCCTACCGCAGCACGCGACATAGCTTTGCAGACGATAAGTACAACCGTTTCAGAGAGAAGAGCGGCCAATGTGACGATCTGGCTTTAAGCCGATTCGATAACAAATGACGAAAACGGACGGATTTCTCAGGTTTTTACTACATATGAACACTTTTCACATTCTCCCGTGCAACTCGGCTGCTAGTCCTCCTTTCATGCAGAATCTTAAGGACCTAGGTCATGTCCAAGGCACCAAAGCCATCTAAAAAGTCAATAATCGATACCTAAAACTTGAGTTGTACTACTTCTTACTGGCTATTACATCAACTTAGAAGCTTCATCTGTTTTATACTATGGTGCTTTTAGTGTCTGCGCATACCGCAGCACGCGACATAGCTTTGCAGACGATAAGTACAACCGTTTCAGAGAGAAGAGCGGCCAATGTGACGATCTGGCCTTAAGTCGATTCGATAACAAATGACGAAAACGGACGGATTTCTCAGGTTTAGACTACATATGAACACTTTTCATATTGTCCCGTGCAACTCGGCTGCTAGTCCTCCTTTCATGCAGAATCTTAAGGTCCTAGCTCATGTCCAAGGCACCAAATCCATCTAAGAAGTCAATAATCGATACCTAAAACTTGAATTGTACTACTTCTTACTGGCTATTACATCGACTTAGAAGCTTCATCTGTGTTCTACTATGGTGATTTTATTGTCTCCGCATACCGCAGCACGCGACTTAGCTTTGCAGACGATAAGTACAACCGTTTCAGAGAGAAGAGCGGCCAATGTGACGATCGGGCTTTAAGTCGATTCGATAATAAATGACGAAAACGGACGGATTTCTCAGGTTTCTACTACATATGAACACATTTCACTCTCTCCCCTGCAACGCGGCTGCTAGTCCTCCTTTCATGCAGAATCTTAAGGTCCTAGCTCATGTCCAAGGCACCAAAGCCAGCTAAAAAGTCAATAATCGATACCTAAAACTTGAATTGTACTACTTCTTACTGGCTATTACATCAACTTAGAAGCTTCATCTGTGTTCTACTATGGTGCTTTTAGTGTCTCCGCATACCGCAGCACGCGACATAGCTTTGCAGACGATAAGTACAACCGTTTCAGAGAGAAGAGCGGCCAATGTGACGATCGGGCTTTAAGTCGATTCGATAACAAATGACCAAAACGGACGGATTTCTCAGGTTTCTACTACATATGAACACATTTCACATTCTCCCGTGCAACGCGGCTGCTATTCCTCCTATCATGCAGAATCTTAAGGTCCTAGCTCATGTCCAAGGCACCAAAGCCAGCTAAAAAGTCAATAATCGATACCTAATACTTGAATTGTACTATTTCTTACTGGCTATTACATCAAATAAGAAGCTTCATCTGTGTTCTACTGTGGGGGATTCAGTGTCTCCGCCTACCGCAGCACGCGACATAGCTTTGCAGACGATAAGTACAACCGTTTCAGGGAGAAGAGCGGCCAATGTGACGATCTGGCTTTAAGCCGATTCGATAACAAATGACGAAAACCGACGGATTTCTCAGGTTTTTACTACATATGAACACTTTTCACATTCTCCCGTGCAACTCGGCTGCTAGTCCTCCTTTCATGCAGAATCTTAAGGTCCTAGGTCATGTCCAAGGCACCAAAGCCAGCTAAAAAGTCAATAATCGATACCTAAAACTTTAATTGTACTACTTCTTACTGGCTATTACATCATCATAGAAGCTTCATCTGTGTTCTACTATGGTGTTTTTAGTGTCTCCGCATACCGCAGCACGCGACATAGCTTTGCAGACGATAAGTAGAACCGTTTCAGAGAGAAGAGCGGCCAATGTGACGATCTGGCTTTAAGTCGATTCGATAACAAATGACGAAAACGGACGGATTTCTCAGGTTTTTACTACATATGAACACTTTTCTCATTCTCCCGTGCAACTCGGCTGCTAGTCCTCCTTTCATGCAGAATCTTAAGGTCCTAGCTCATGTCCAAGGCACCAAAGCCAGCTAAAAAGTCAATAATCGATACCTAAAACTTGAATTGTACTACTTCTTACTGGCTATTACATCCACTTAGAAGCTTCATCTGTGTTCTACTATGGTGCTTTTAGTGTCTCCACATACCGCAGCACGCGACATAGCTTTGCAGACGATAAGTACAACCGTTTCAGAGAGAAGAGCGGCCAATGTGGCGATCGGGCTTTAAGTCGATTCGACAACAAATGACGAAAACGGACGGATTTCTCAGGTTTCTACTACATATGAACATATTTCACGTTCTCCCGTGCAACGCGGCTGCTAGTCCTCCTATCAAGCAGAATCTTAAGGTCCTAGCTCATGTCCAAGGCACCAAAGCCAGCTAAAAAGTCAATAATCGATACCTAAAACTTCAGTAGTACTACTTCTTACTGGCTATTACATCTACTTAGAAGCTTCATTTGTTTTATACTATGGTGCTTTTAGTGTCTGCGCATACCGCAGCACGCGACATAGCTTTGCAGACGATAAGTACAACCGTTTCAGAGAGAAGAGCGGCCAATGTGACGATCTGGCTTTAAGTCGATTCGATAACAAATGACGAAAACGGACGGATTTCTCAGGTTTTTACTACATATGAACACTTTTCAGATTCTCCCGTGCAACTCGGCTGCTAGTCCTCCTTTCATGCAGAATCTTAAGGTCCTAGCTCATGCCCAAGGCACCGAAGCCAGCTAAAAAGTCAGTAATCCATACCTAAAACTTGAATTGTACTACTTCTTATTGTCTATTACATCATCTTAGAAGCTTCATCTGTGTTCTACTATGGTGATTTTAGTGTCTCCGCATACCGCAGCACGCGACATAGCTTTGCAGACGATAAGTACAACCGTTTCAGAGAGAAGAGCGGCCAATGTGACGATCGGGCTTTAAGTCGATTCGAAAACAAATGACGAAAACGGACGGATTTCTCAGGTTTTTACTACATATGAACACATTTCACATTCTCCCGTGCAACGCGGCTGCTAGTCCTCCTTTCATGCAGAATCTTAATGTCCTAGCTCATGTCCAAGGCACCAAAGCCAGGTAAAAAGTAAATAATCAGTACCTAAAACTTGAATTGTACTACTTCTTACTGGCTATTACATCAACTTAGAAGCTTCATCTGTGTTCTACTATGGTGCTTTTAGAGTCTCCGCATACCGCAGCACGCGACATAGCTTTGCAGACGAAAGTACAACCGTTTCAGAGAGAAGAGCGGCCAATGTGACGATCTGGCTTTAAGTCGATTCGATAACAAATGACGAAAACGGACGGATTTCTCAGGTTTTTACTACATATGAACACTTTTCACACTCTTCCCTGCAACACGGCTGCTAGTCCTCATTTCATGCAGATTCTTAAGGTCCTAGCTCATGTCCAAGGCATCAAAGCCAGCTAAAAAGTCAATAATCGATACCTAAATCTTGAATTGGACTACTTCTTACTGGCTATTACATCAACTTAGAAGTTTCATCTGTGTTCTACTATGGTGCTTTTCCTGTTTCCGCCTACGGCAACACGCGATATAGCTTTGCAGACGATACGTACAACCGTTTCAGAGAGAAGAGCGGCCAATGTGACGATCTGGCTTTAAGTCGATTCGATAACAAATGACGAAAACGGACCGATTTCTCAGGTTTTTACTACATATGAACACTTTTCACCTTCGCCCGTGCAACTCGGCTGCTAGTCCTCCTTTATTGCAGAATCTTAAGGTCCTAGCTCATGTCCAAGGCACCAAAGCCAGCTAAAAAGTCAATAATCGATACCTAAAACTTGAATTGTACTACTTCTTACTGGCTATTACATCAACTTAGAAGCTTCATCTGTGTTCTACTATGGTGCTTTTAGTGTCTCCGCATACCGCAGCACGCGACATAGCTTTGAAGACGATAAGTACAACCGTTTCAGAGAGAAGAGCGGCCAATGTGACGATCTGGCTTTAAGTCGATTCGATAACAAATGACGAAAACGGACGGATTTCTCAGGTTTTTACTACATATGAACACTTTTCAGATTCTCCCGTGCAACTCGGCTGCTAGTCCTCCTTTCATGCAGAATCTTAAGGTCCTAGCTCATGCCCAAGGCACCAAAGCCAGCTAAAAAGTCAATAATCGATACCTAAAACTTGAATTGTACTATTTCTTACTGGCTATTACATCAAATTAGAAGCTTCATCTGTGTTCTACTGTGGTGGTTTCAGTGTCTCCGCCTACCGCAGCATACGACATAGCTTTGCAGACGATAAGTACAACCGTTTCAGAGAGAAGAGCGGCCAATGTGACGATCTGGCTTTAAGTCGATTCGATAACAAATGACGAAAACGGACGGATTTCTCAGGTTTTTACTACATATGAACACTTTTCACATTCTCCCGTGCAACTCGGCTGCTAGTCCTCCTTTCATGCAGAATCTAAAGGTCCTAGCTCATGTCCAAGGCATCAAAGCCAGCTAAAAAGTCAATAATCGATACCTAAAACTTGAATTGTACTACTTCTTACTGGCTATTACATCAACTTAGAAGCTTCATCTGTGTTCTACTATGGTGCTTTTAGTGTCTCCGCATACCGCAGCACGCGACATAGCTTTGAAGACGATAAGTACAACCGTTTCAGAGAGAAGAGCGGCCAATGTGACGATCGGGCTTTAAGTCGATTCGAAAACAAATGACGAAAACGGACGGATTTCTCAGGTTTTTACTACATATGAACACTTTTCACACTCTTCCCTGCAACACGGCTGCTAGTCCTCATTTCATGCAGATTCTTAAGGTCCTAGCTCATGTCCAAGGCATCAAAGCCAGCTAAAATGTCAATAATAGATACCTAAAACTTGAATTGTACTATTTCTTACTGGCTATTACATCAAATTAGAAGCTTCATCTGTGTTCTACTGTGGTGGTTTCAGTGTCTCCGCCTACCGCAGCATACGACATAGCTTTGCAGACGATAAGCACAACCGTTTCAGAGAGAAGAGCGGCCAATGTGACGATCTGGCTTTAAGTCGATTCGATAACAAATGACAAAAACGGACGGATTTCTCGGGTTTTTACTACATATGAACACTTTTCAGATTCTCCCGTGCAACTCGGCTGCTAGTCCTCCTTTCATGCAGAATCTTAAGGTCCTAGCTCATGCCCAAGGCACCAAAGCCAGCTAAAAAGTCAGTAATCCATACCTAAAACTTGAATTGTACTACTTCTTATTGTCTATTACATCATCTTAGAAGCTTCATCTGTGTTCTACTATGGTGATTTTAGTGTCTCCGCATACCGCAGCACGCGACATAGCTTTGCAGACGATAAGTACAACCGTTTCAGAGAGAAGAGCGGCCAATGTGACGATCGGGCTTTAAGTCGATTCGAAAACAAATGACGAAAACGGACGGATTTCTCAGGTTTTTACTACATATGAATACATTTCACATTCTCCCGTGCAACGCGGCTGCTAGTCCTCCTTTCATGCAGAATCTTAATGTCCTAGCTCATGTCCAAGGCACCAAAGCCAGGTAAAAAGTAAATAATCAGTACCTAAAACTTGAATTGTACTACTTCTTACTGGCTATTACATCAACTTAGAAGCTTCATCTGTGTTCTACTATGGTGCTTTTAGAGTCTCCGCATACCGCAGCACGCGACATAGCTTTGCAGACGAAAGTACAACCGTTTCAGAGAGAAGAGCGGCCAATGTGACGATCTGGCTTTAAGTCGATTCGATAACAAATGACGAAAACGGACGGATTTCTCAGGTTTTTACTACATATGAACACTTTTTACACTCTTCCCTGCAACACGGCTGCTAGTCCTCATTTCATGCAGATTCTTAAGGTCCTAGCTCATGTCCAAGGCATCAAAGCCAGCTAAAAAGTCAATAATAGATACCTAAAACTTGAATTGTACTATTTCTTACTGGCTATTACATCAAATTAGAAGCTTCATCTGTGTTCTACTGTGGTGGTTTCAGTGTCTTCGCCTACCGCAGCATACGACATAGCTTTTCAGACGATAAGTACAACCGTTTCAGAGAGAAGAGCGGCCAATGTGACGATCTGGCTTTAAGTCGATTCGATAACAAATGACGAAAACGGACGGATTTCTCAGGTTTTTACTACATATGAACACTTTTCACATTCTCCCGTGCAACTCGGCTGCTACTCCTCCTTTCATCCAGAATCTTAAGGTCCTAGCTCATGTCCAAGGCACCAAAGCCAGCTAAAAAGTCAATAATCGATACCTAAAACTTGAATTGTACTACTTCTTACTGGCTATTACATCAACTTAGAAGCTTCATCTGTGTTCTACTATGGTGCTTTTAGTGTCTCCGCATACCGCAGCACGCGACATAGCTTTGAAGACGATAAGTACAACCGTTTCAGAGAGAAGAGCGGCCAATGTGACGATCTGGCTTTAAGTCGATTCGATAACAAATGACGAAAACGGACGGATTTCTCAGGTTTTTACTACATATGAACACTTTTCACATTCTCCCCTGCAACTTGGCTGCTAGTCCTCCTTTCTTGCAGAATCTTATGGTCCTAGCTCATGTCCAAGGCAACAAAGCCAGCTAAAAAATCAATAATCGATACCTAAAACTTGAATTGTACTACTTCTTACTGGCTATTACATCAACTTAGAAGCTTCATCTGTGTTCTACTATGGTGCATTTAGTGTCTCCGCATACCGCAGCACGCAACATAGCTTTGAAGACGATAAGTACAACCGTTTCAGAGAGAAGAGCGGCCAATGTGACGATCTGGCTTTAAGTCGATTCGATAACAAATGACGAAAACGGACGGATTTCTCAGGTTTTTACTACATATGAACACTTTTCATATTCTCCCGTGCAACTCGGCTGCTAGTCCTCCTTTCATGCAGAATCTTAAGGTCCTAGCTCATGTCCAAGGCACCAAATCCATCTAAGAAGTCAATAATCGATACCTAAAACTTGAGTTGTACTACTTCTTACTGGCTATTACATCAACTTAGAAGCTTCATCTGTTTTATACTATGGTGCTTTTAGTGTCTGCGCATACCGCAGCACGCGACATAGCTTTGCAGACGATAAGTACAACCGTTTCAGAGAGAAGAGCGGCCAATGTGTCGATCTGGCTTTAAGTCGATTCGATAACAAATGACGAAAACGGACGGATTTCTCAGGTTTTTACTACATATGAACACTTTTCACATTCTCCCGTGCAACTCGGCTGCTAGTCCTCCTTTCATGCAGAATCTTAAGGTCCTAGCTCATGCCCAAGGCACCAAAGCCAGCTAAAAAGTAAATAATCAGTACCTAATACTTGAATTGTACTACTTCTTACTGGCTATTACATCAACTTAGAAGCTTAATCTGTGTTCTACTATGGTGCTTTTAGTGTCTCCGCATACCGCAGCACGCGACATAGCTTTGCAGACGATAAGTAGAACCGTTTCAGAGAGAAGAGCGGCCAATGTGACGATCTGCCTTTAAGTCGATTCGATAACAATTGACGAAAACGGACGGATTTCTCAGGTTTTTACTACATATGAACACTTTTCAGATTCTCCCGTGCAACTCGGCTGCTAGTCCTCCTTTCATGCAGAATCTTAATGTCCTAGCTCATGTCCAAGGCACCAAAGCCAGCTAAAAAGTAAATAATCAGTACCTAAATCTTGAATTGTACTACTTCTTACTGGCTATTACATCAACTTAGAAGCTTCATCTGTGTTCTACTATGGTGCTTTTAGAGTCTCCGCATACCGCAGCACGCGACATAGCTTTGCAGACGATAAGTACAACCGTTTCAGAGAGAAGAGCGGCCAATGTGACGATCTGGCTTTAAGTCGATTCGATAACAAATGACGAAAACGGACGGATTTCTCAGGTTTTTACTACATATGAACACTTTTCACATTCTTCCCTGCAACTCGGCTGCTAGTCCTCCTTTCATGCAGATTCTTAAGGTCCTAGCTCCTGTCCAAGGCATCAAAGCCAGCTAAAAAGTCAATAATCGATACCTAAAACTTGAATTGTACTATTTCTTACTGGCTATTACATCAAATTAGAAGCTTCATCTGTGTTCTACTGTGGTGGTTTCAGTGTCTCCGCCTACCGCAGCATACGACATAGCTTTGCAGACGATAAGTACAACCGTTTCAGAGAGAAGAGCGGCCAATGTGACGATCTGGCTTTAAGGCGATTCGATAACACATGACGAAAACGGACGGATTTCTCAGGTTTAGACTACATATGAACACTTTTCATATTGTCCTGTGCAACTCGGCTGCTAGTCCTCCTTTCATGCAGAATCTTAAGGTCCTAGCTCATGTCCAAGGCACCAAATCCATCTAAGAAGTCAATAATCGATACCTAATACTTGAATTGTACTACTTCTTACTGGCTATTACATCGACTTAGAAGCTTCATCTGTGTTCTACTATGGTGATTTTATTGTCTCCGCATACCGCAGCACGCGACTTAGCTTTGCAGACGATAAGTACAACCGTTTCAGAGAGAAGAGCGGCCAATGTGACGATCTGGCTTTAAGTCGATTCGATAACAAATGACGAAAACGGACGGATTTCTCAGGTTTCTACTACATATGAACACATTTCACTCTCTCCCGTGCAACGCGGCTGCTAGTCCTCCTTTCATGCAGAATCTTAAGGTCCTAGCTCATGTCCAAGGCACCAAAGCCAGCTAAAAAGTCAATAATCGATACCTAAAACTTTAATTGTACTACTTCTTACTGGCTATTACATCAACTTAGAAGCTTCATCTGTGTTCTACTATGGTGCTTTTAGTGTCTCCGCATACCGCATCACGCGACATAGCTTTGCAGACGATAAGTACAACCGTTTCAGAGAGAAGAGCGGCCAATGTGACGATCGGGCTTTAAGTCGATTCGATAACAAATGACGAAAACGGACGGATTTCTCAGGTTTTTACTACATATGAACACTTTTCACATTCTCCCCTGCAACTCGGCTGCTAGTCCTCCTTTCATGCAGAATCTTAAGGTCCTAGGTCATGTCCAAGGCACCAAAGCCAGCTAAAAAGTCAATAATCGATACCTAAAACTTTAATTGTACTACTTCTTACTGGCTATTACATCATCATAGAAGCTTCATCTGTGTTCTACTATGGTGCTTTTAGTGTCTCCGCATACCGCAGCACGCGACATAGCTTTGCAGACGATAAGTCGACCGTTACAGAGAGAAGAGCGGCCAATGTGACGATCTGGCTTTAAGTCGATTCGATAACAAATGACGAAAACGGACGGATTTCCCAGGTTTTTACTACATATGAACACTTTTCATATTGTCCCGTGCAACTCGGCTGCTAGTCCTCCTTTCATGCAGAATCTTAAGGTCCTAGCTCATGTCCAAGGCACCAAAGCCAGCTAAAAAGTCAATAATCGATACCTAAAACTTGAATTGTACTACTTCTTACTGGCTATTACATCCACTTAGAAGCTTCATCTGTGTTCTACTATGGTGCTTTTAGTGTCTCCACATACCGCAGCACGCGACATACCTTTGCAGACGATAAGTACAATCGTTTCAGAGAGAAGAGCGGCCAATGTGACGATCGGGCTTTAAGTCGATTCGATAACAAATGACGAAAACGGACGGATTTCTCAGGTTTCTACTACATATGAACACATTTCACATTCTCCCGTGCAACGCGGCTGCTAGTCCTCCTATCATGCAGAATCTTAAGGTCCTAGCTCATGTCCAAGGCACCAAAGCCAGCTAAAAAGTCAATAATCGATACCTAAAACTTCAGTTGTACTACTTCTTACTGGCTATTACATCAACTTAGAAGCTTCATCTGTTTTATACTATGGTGCTTTTAGTGTCTGCGCATACCGCAGCAAGCGACATAGCTTTTCAGACGATAAGTACAACCGTTTCAGAGAGAAGAGCGGCCAATGTGACGATCTGGCTTTAAGTCGATTCGATGACAAATGACGAAAACGGACGGATTTCTCAGGTTTTTACTACATATGAACACTTTTCAGATTCTCCCGTGCAACTCGGCTGCTAGTCCTCCTTTCATGCAGAATCTTAAGGTCCTAGCTCATGCCCAAGGCACCAAAGCCAGCTAAAAAGTCAGTAATCCATACCTAAAACTTGAATTGTACTACTTCTTATTGTATATTACATCATCTTAGAAGCTTCATCTGTGTTCTACTATGGTGATTTTGGTGTCTCCGCATACCGCAGCACGCGACATAGCTTTGCAGACGATAAGTACAACCGTTTCAGAGAGAAGAGCGGCCAATGTGACGATCGGGCTTTAAGTCGATTCGAAAACAAATGACGAAAACGGACGGATTTCTCAGGTTTTTACTACATATGAACACATTTCACATTCTCCCGTGCAACGCGGCTGCTAGTCCTCCTTTCATGCAGAATCTTAATGTCCTAGCTCATGTCCAAGGCACCAAAGCCAGCTAAAAAGTAAATAATCAGTACCTAAAACTTGAGTTGTACTACTTCTTACTGGCTATTACATCAACTTAAAAGCTTCATCTGTGTTCTACTATGGTGCTTTTAGAGTCTCCGCATACCGCAGCACGCGACATAGCTTTGCAGACGATAAGTACAAGCGTTTCAGAGAGAAGAGCGGCCAATGTGACGATCTGGCTTTAAGTCGATTCGATAACAAACGACGAAAACGGACGAATTTCTCAGGTTTTTACTACATATTAACACTTTTCACATTCTCCCGTGCAACTCGGCTGTTAGTCCTCCTTTCATGCAGAATCTTAAGGCCCTAGCTCATGTCGAAGGCACCAAAGCCAGCTAAAAAGTCAATAATCGATACCTAAAACTTTAATTGGACTACTTCTTACTGGCTATTACATCAACTTAGAAGGTTCATCTGTGTTCTACTATGGTGCTTTTAGTGTCTCCACATACCGCAGTACGCGACATAGCTTTGCAGACGATAAGTACAACCGTTTCAGAGAGAAGAGCGGCCAAAGTGATGATCTGGCTTTAGGTCGATTCGATAACAAATGACGAAAACGGACGGATTTCTCAGGTTTTTACTACATATGAAGACTTTTCACATTCTCCCGTGCAACTCGGCTGCTAGTCCTCCATACATGCAGAATCGTAAGGTCCTAGCTCATGTCCAAGGCACCAAAGCCACCTAAAAAGTCAATAATCGATACCTAAAACTTGAATTGTACTACTTCTTACTGGCTATTACATCAACTTAGAAGCTTCATCTGTGTTCTACTATGCTGCTTGTAGTGTCTCAGCATACCGCAGCATGGGACATAGCTTTGAAGACGATAAGTACAACCTTTTCAGAGAGAAGAGCGGCCAATGTGACAATCTGGCTTTAAGTCGATTCGATAACAAATGACGAAAACGGAAGATTTCTCAGGTTTTTACTACATATGAACACTTTTCACACTCTTCCCTGCAACACGGCTGCTAGTCCTCCTTTCATGCAGATTCTTAAGGTCCTAGCTCATGTCCAAGGCATCAAAGCCAGCTAAAAAGTCAATAATCGATACCTAAAACTTGAATTGTACAATTTCTTACTGGCTATTACATCAAATTAGAAGCTTCATCTGTGTTCTACTGTGGTGGTTTCAGTGTCTCGGCCTACCGCAGCATACGACATAGCTTTGCAGACGATAAGTACAACCGTTTCAGAGAGAAGAGCGGCCAATGTGACGATCTGGCTTTAAGTCGATTCGATAACAAATGACGAAAACGGACGGATTTCTCAGGTTTTTACTACATATGAACACTTTTCACATTCTCCCGTGCAACTCGGCTGCTAGTCCTCCTTTCATGCAGAATGTTAAGGTCCTAGCTCATGTCCAAGGCACCAAAGCCAGCTAAAAAGTCAATAATCGATACCTAAAACTTGAATTGTACTACTTCTTACTGGCTATTACATCAACTTAGAAGCTTCATCTGTGTTCTACTATGGTGCTTTTAGTGTCTCCGCATACCGCAGCACGCGACATAGCTTTGAAGACGATAAGTACAACCTTTTCAGAGAGAAGAGCGGCCAATGTGACGATCTGGCTTTAAGTCGATTCGATAACAAATGACGAAAACGGACGGATTTCTCAGGTTTTTACTACATATGAACACTTTTCACATTCTCCCCTGCAACTTGGCTGCTAGTCTTCCTTTCTTGCAGAATCTTAAGGTCCTAGCTCATGTCCAAGGCAACAAAGCCAGCTAAAAAATCAATAATTGATACCTACAACTTGAATTGTACTACTTCTTACTGGCTATTACATCAACTTAGAAGCTTCATCTGTGTTCTACTATGGTGCTTTTAGTGTCTCCGCATACCGCAGCACGTGACATAGCTTTGAAGACGATAAGTACAACCGTTTCAGAGAGAAGAGCGGCCAATTTGACGATCTGGCTTTAAGTCGATTCGATAACAAATGACGAAAACGGACGGATTTCTCTGGTTTTTACTACATTTGAATACTTTTCATATTCTCCCGTGCAACTCGGCTGCTAGTCCTCCTTTCATGCAGAATCTTAAGGTCCTAGCTCATGTCCAAGGCACCAAAGCGAGCTAAAAAGTCAATAATCGATACCTAAAACTTGAATTGTAATACTTCTTACTGGCTATTACATCAACTTAGAAGCTTCATCTGTGTTCTACTATGGTGCTTTTAGTGTCTCCGCATACCGCATCACGCGACATAGCTTTGCAGGCGATAAGTACAACCGTTTCAGAGAGAAGAGCGGCCAATGTGACGATCTGGCTTTAAGTCGATTCGATAACAAATGACGAAAACGGACGGATTTCTCAGGTTCTTACTACATATGAACACTTTTCACATTCTCCCGTGCAACTCAAGTGCTAGTCCTCCTTTCATGCAGAATCTTAAGGTCCTAGCTCATGTCCAAGGCACCAAAGCCAGCTAAGAAGTCAATAATCGATACATAAAACTTGAATTGTACTACTTCTTACTGGCTATTACATCAACTTAGAAGCTTCATCTGTGATCTACTATGGTGCTTTTAGTGTCTCCGCATACCGCAGCACGCGACATAGCTTTGAAGACGATAAGTACAACTGTTTCAGAGAGAAGAGCGGCCAATGTGACGATCTGGCTTTAAGTCGATTCGATAACAAATGACGAAAACGGACGGATTTCTCAGGTTTTTACTACATATGAACACTTTTCACATTCTCCCGTGCAACTCGGCTGCTAGTCCTCCTTTCATGCAGAATCTTAAGGTCCTAGCTCATGTTCAAGGCACCAAAGCCAGCTAAAAAGTCAATAATCGATACCTAAAACTTGAATTGTACTACTTCTTACTGGCTATTACATCATCTTAGAAGCTTCATCTGTGTTCTACTATGGTGCTTTTAGTGTCTGCGCATACCGCAGCACGCGACATAGCTTTGCAGACGATAAGTACAACCGTTTCAGAGAGAAGAGCGGCCAATGTGACGATCTGGCTTTAAGTCGATTCGATAACAATTGACGAAAACGGACGGATTTGTCAGGTTTTTACTACACATGAACACTTTTCAGATTCTCCCGTGCAACTCGGCTGCTAGTCCTCCTTTCATGCAGAATCTTAAGGTCCTAGCTCATGTCCAAGGCACCAAAGCCAGCTAAAAAGTCAATAATCCATACCTAAAACTTGAATTGTAATACTTCTTACTGGCTATTACATCAACTTAGAAGCTTCATCTGTGTTCTACTATGGTGCTTTTAGTGTCTCCGCATACCGCATCACGCGACATAGCTTTGCAGGCGATAAGTACAAACGTTTCAGAGAGAAGAGCGGCCAATGTGACGATCTGGCTTTAAGTCGATTCGATAACAAATGACGAAAACGGACGGATTTCTCAGGTTTTTACTACATATGAACACTTTTCACATTCTCCCATCCAACGCGGCTGCTAGTCCTCCTTTCATGCAGAATCTTAAGGTCCTAGCCCATGTCCAAGGCACCAAAGCCAGCTAAAAAGTCAATAATCGATACCTAAAACTTGAATTCTACTACTTCTTACTGGCTATTACATCATCATAGAAGCTTCATCTGTGTTCTACTATGGTGCTTTTAGTGTCTCCGCATACCGCAGCACGCGACATAGCTTTGCAGACGATAAGTACAACCGTTTCAGAGAGAAGAGCGGCCAATGTGACGATCTGGCTTTAAGTCGATTCGATATCAAATGACGAAAACGGACGGATTTCTCAGGTTTTTACTACATATGAACACTTTTCACATTCTCCCGTGAAACTCGGCTGCTAGTCCTCCTTTCATGCGGAATCTTAAGGTCCTAGCTCATGTCCAAGGCACCAAAGCCAGCTAAAAAGTCAATAATCGATACCTAAAACTTGAATTGTACTACTTCTTACTGGCTATTACATCAACTTAGAAGCTTCATCTGTGTTCTACTATGGTGCTTTTAGTGTCTCCGCATACCGCAGCACGCGACATAGCTTTGTAGACGATAAGTACAACCGTTTCAGAGAGAAGAGCGGCCAATGTGACGACCTGGCTTTAAGTCGATTCGATAACAAATGACGAAAACGGACGGATTTCTCAGGTTTTCACTACATATGATCACTTTTCACATTCTCCCCTGCAACTTGGCTGCTAGTCGTCCTTTCTTGCAGAATCTTAAGGTCCTAGCTCATGTCCAAGGCAACAAAGCCAGCTAAAAAATCAATAATCGATACCTAAAACTTGAATTGTACTACTTCTTACTGGCTATTACATCAACTTAGAAGCTTCATCTGTGTTCTACTATGGTGCTTTTAGTGTCTCCGCATACCACAGCACGCGACATAGCTTTGAAGACGATAAGTACAACCGTTTCAGAGAGAAGAGCGGCCAATGTGACGATCTGGCTTTAAGTCGATTCGATAACAAATGACGAAAACGGACGGATTTCTCACGTTTTTACTACATTTGAATACTTTTCATATTCTCCCGTGCAACTCGGCTGCTAGTCCTTCTTTCATGCAGAATCTTAAGGTCCTAGGTCATGTCCAAGGCACCAAAGCCAGCTAAAAAGTCAATAATCGATACCTAAAACTTTAATTGTACTACTTCTTACTGGCTATTACATCATCATAGAAGCTTCATCTGTGTTCTACTATGGTGCTTTTAGTGTCTCCGCATACCGCAGCACGCGACATAGCTTTGCAGACGATAAGTCGACCGTTTCAGAGAGAAGAGCGGCCAATGTGACGATCTGGCTTTAAGTCGATTCGATAACAAATGACGAAAACGGACGGATTTCCCAGGTTTTTACTACATATGAACACTTTTCATATTGTCCCGTGCAACTCGGCTGCTAGTCCTCCTTTCATGCAGAATCTTATTGTCCTAGCTCATGTCCAAGGCACCAAATCCATCTAAGAAGTCAATAATCGATACCTAAAACTTGAGTTGTACTACTTCTTACTGGCTATTACATCAACTTAGAAGCTTCATCTGTTTTATACTATGGTGCTTTAAGTGTCTGCGCATACCGCAGCACGCGACATAGCTTTGCAGACGATAAGTACAACCGTTTCAGAGAGAAGAGCGGCCAATGTGACGATCTCTCTTTAAGTCGATTCGATAACAAATGACGAAAACGGACGGATTTCTCAGGTTTTTACTACATATGAACACTTTTCACATTCTCCCGTGCAACTCGGCTGCTAGTCCTCCTTTCATGCAGAATCTTAAGGTCCTAGCTCATGCCCAAGGCACCAAAGCCAGCTAAAAAGTAAATAATCAGTACCTAATACTTGAATTGTACTACTTCTTACTGGCTATTACATCAACTTAGAAGCTTCATCTGTGTTCTACTATGGTGCTTTTAGTGTCTCCGCATACCGCAGCACGCGACATAGCTTTGCAGACGATAAGTAGAACCGTTTCAGAGAGAAGAGCGGCCAATGTGACGATCTGCCTTTAAGTCGATTCGATAACAATTGACGAAAACGAACGGATTTCTCAGGTTTTTACTACATATGAACACTTTTCACATTTTCCCAGGCAACTCGGCTGCTAGTCCTCCTTTCATGCAGAATCTTAAGGTCCTAGCTCGTGTCCAAGGCACCAAAGCCAGCTAAAAAGTCAATAATCGATACCTAAAACTTGAATTGTACTACTTCTTACTGGCTATTACATCCACTTAGAAGCTTCATCTGTGTTCTACTATGGTGCTTTTAGTGTCTCCACATACCGCAGCACGCGACATAGCTTTGCAGACGATAAGTACAATCGTTTCAGAGAGAAGAGCGGCCAATGTGACGATCGGGCTTTAAGTCGATTCGATAACAAATGAAGAAAACGGACGGATTTCTCAGGTTTCTACTACATATGAACACATTTCACATTCTCCCGTGCAACGCGGCTGCTAGTCCTCCTATCATGCAGAATCTTAAGGTCCTAGCTCATGTCCAAGGCACCAAAGCCAGCTAAAAAGTCAATAATCGATACCTAAAACTTCAGTTGTACTACTTCTTACTGGCTATTACATCAACTTAGAAGCTTCATCTGTTTTATACTATGGTGCTTTTAGTGTCTGCGCATACCGCAGCACGCGACATAGCTTTGCAGACGATAAGTACAACCGTTTCAGAGAGAAGAGCGGCCAATGTGACAATCTGGCTTTAAGTCGATTCGATAACAAATGACGAAAACGGACGGATTTCTCAGGTTTTTACTACATATGAACACTTTTCAGATTCTCCCGTGTAACTCGGCTGCTAGTCCTCCTTTCATGCAGAATCTTAAGGTTCTAGCTCATGCCCAAGGCACCAAAGCCAGCTAAAAAGTCAGTAATCCATACCTAAAACTTGAATTGTACTACTTCTTATTGTCTATTACATCATCTTAGAAGCTTCATCTGTGTTCTACTATGGTGATTTTAGTGTCTCCGCATACCGCAGCACGCGACATAGCTTTGCAGACGATAAGTACAACGGTTTCAGAGAGAAGAGCGGCCAATGTGACAATCTGGCTTTAAGTCGATTCGATAACAAATGACGAAAACGGACGGATTTCTCAGGTTTTTACTACATATGAACACTTTTCACACACTTCCCTGCAACACGGCTGCTAGTCCTCCTTTCATGCAGATTCTTAAGGTCCTAGCTCATGTCCAAGGCATCAAAGCCAGCTAAAAAGTCAATAATCGATACCTAAAACTTGAATTGTACAATTTCTTACTGGCTATTACATCAAATTAGAAGCTTCATCTGTGTTCTACTGTGGTGGTTTCAGTGTCTCAACCTACCGCAGCTTACGACATAGCTTTGCAGACGATAAGTACAACCGTTTCAGAGAGAAGAGCGGCCAATGTGACGATCTGGCTTTAAGTCGACTCGATAACAAATGACGAAAACGGACGGATTTCTCAGGTTTTTACTACATATGAACACTTTTCACATTCTCCCGTGCAACTCGGCTGCTAGTCCTCCTTTCATGCAGAATGTTAAGGTCCTAGCTCATGTCCAAGGCACCAAAGCCAGCTAAAAAGTCAATAATCGATACCTAAAACTTGAATTGTACTACTTCTTACTGGCTATTACATCAACTTAGAAGCTTCATCTGTGTTCTACTATGGTGCTTTTAGTGTCTCCGCATACCGCAGCACGCGACATAGCTTTGAAGACGATAAGTACAACCGTTTCAGAGAGAAGAGCGGCCAATGTGACGATCTGGCTTTAAGTCGATTCGATAACAAATGACGAAAACGGACGGATTTCTCAGGTTTTTACTACATATGAACACTTTTCACATTCTCACCTGCAACTTGGCTGCTAGTCTTCCTTTCTTGCAGAATCTTAAGGTCCTAGCTCATGTCCAAGGCAACAAAGCCAGCTAAAAAATCAATAATTGATACCTACAACTTGAATTGTTCTACTTCTTACTGGCTATTACATCAACTTAGAAGCTTCATCTGTGTTCTACTATGGTGCTTTTAGTGTCTCCGCATACCGCAGCACGTGACATAGCTTTGAAGACGATAAGTACAACCGTTTCAGAGAGAAGAGCGGCCAATGTGACGATCTGGCTTTAAGTCGATTCGATAACAAATGACGAAAACGGACGGATTTCTCAGGTTTTTACTACATTTGAAGACTTTTCATATTCTCCCGTGCAACTCGGCTGCTAGTCCTCCTTTCATGCAGAATCTTAAGGTCCTAGCTCATGTCCAAGGCACCAAAGCGAGCTAAAAAGTCAATAATCGATACCTAAAACTTGAATTGTAATACTTCTTACTGGCTATTACATCAACTTAGAAGCTTCATCTGTGTTCTACTATGGTGCTTTTAGTGTCTCCGCATACCGCATCACGCGACATAGCTTTGCAGGCGATAAGTACATCCGTTTCAGAGAGAAGAGCGGCCAATGTGACGATCTGGCTTTAAGTCGATTCGATAACAAATGACGAAAACGGACGTATTTCTCATGTTCTTACTACATATGAACACTTTTCACATTCTCCCGTGCAACTCAAGTGCTAGTCCTCCTTTCATGCAGAATCTTAAGGTCCTAGCTCATGTCCAAGGCACCAAAGCCAGCTAAGAAGTCAATAATCGATACATAAAACTTGAATTGTACTACTTCTTACTGGCTATTACATCAACTTAGAAGCTTCATCTGTGATCTACTATGGTGCTTTTAGTGTCTCCGCATACCGCAGCACGCGACATAGCTTTGAAGACGATAAGTACAACTGTTTCAGAGAGAAGAGCGGCCAATGTGACGATCTGGCTTTAAGTCGATTCGATAACAAATGACGAAAACGGACGGATTTCTCAGGTTTTTACTACATATGAACACTTTTCACATTCTCCCGTGCAACTCGGCTGCTAGTCCTCCTTTCATGCAGAATCTTAAGGTCCTAGCTCATGTTCAAGGCACCAAAGCCAGCTAAAAAGTCAATAATCGATACCTAAAACTTGAATTGTACTACTTCTTACTGGCTATTACATCATCTTAGAAGCTTCATCTGTGTTCTACTATGGTGCTTTTAGTGTCTGCGCATACCGCAGCACGCGACATAGCTTTGCAGACGATAAGTACAACCGTTTCAGAGAGAAGAGCGGCCAATGTGACGATCTGGCTTTAAGTCGATTCGATAACAAATGACGAAAACGGACGGATTTCTCAGGTTTTTACTACATATGAACACTTTTCACATTCTCCCGTGCAACTCGGCTGCTAGTCCTCCTTTCTTGCAGAATCTTAAGGTCCTAGCTCATGTCCAAGGCAACAAAGCCAGCTAATAAATCAATAATCGATACCTAAAACTTGAATTGTACTACTTCTTACTGGCTATTACATCAACTTAGAAGCTTCATCTGTGTTCTACTATGGTGCTTTTAGTGTCTCCACATACCGCAGCACGCGACATAGCTTTGAAGACGATAAGTACAACCGTTTCAGAGAGAAGAGCGGCCAATGTAACGATCTGGCTTTAAGTCGATTCGATAACAAATGACGAAAACGGACGGATTTCTCAGGTTTTTACTACATATGAAAACTTTTCACATTCTCCCATCCAACGCGGCTGCTAGTCCTCCTTTCATGCAGAATCTTAAGGTCCTAGCCCATGTCCAAGGCACCAAAGCCAGCTAAAAAGTCAATAATCGATACCTAAAACTTGAATTCTACTACTTCTTACTTGCTATTACATCATCATAGAAGCTTCATCTGTGTTCTACTATGGTGCTTTTAGTGTCTCCGCATACCGCAGCACGCGACATAGCTTTGCAGACGATAAGTACAACCGTTTCAGAGAGAAGAGCGGCCAATGTGACGATCTGGCTTGAAGTCGATTCGATATCAAATGACGAAAACGGACGGATTTCTCAGGTTTTTACTACATATGAACACTTTTCACATTCTCCCGTGCAACTCGGCTGCTAGTCCTCCTTTCATGCGGAATCTTAAGGTCCTAGCTCATGTCCAAGGCACCAAAGCCAGCTAAAAAGTCAATAATCGATACCTAAAACTTGAATTGTACTACTTCTTACTGGCTATTACATCAACTTAGAAGCTTCATCTGTGTTCTACTATGGTGCTTTTAGTGTCTCCGCATACCGCAGCACGCGACATAGCTTTGAAGACGATAAGTACAACCGTTTCAGAGAGAAGAGCGGCCAATGTGACGATCTGGCTTTAAGTCGATTCGATAACAAATGACGAAAACGGACGGATTTCTCAGGTTTTTACTACATATGATCACTTTTCACATTCTCCCCTGCAACTTGGCTGCTAGTCCTCCTTTCTTGCAGAATCTTAAGGTCCTAGCTCATGTCCAAGGCAACAAAGCCAGCTAAAAAATCAATAATCGATACCTAAAACTTGAATTGTACTACTTCTTACTGGCTATTACATCAACTTAGAAGCTTCATCTGTGTTCTACTATCATGCTTTTAGTGTCTCCGCATACCGCATCACGCGACATAGCTTTGCAGGCGATAAGTACAAACGTTTCAGAGAGAAGAGCGGCCAATGTGACGATCTGGCTTTAAGTCGATTCGATAACAAATGACGAAAACGGACGGATTTCTCAGGTTTTTACTACATATGAACACTTTTCACATTCTCCCATCCAACGCGGCTGCTAGTCCTCCTTTCATGCAGAATCTTAAGGTCCTAGCTCATGTCCAAGGCACCAAAGCCAGCTAAAAAGTCAATAATCGATACCTAAAACTTGAATTGTACTACTTCTTACTGGCTATTACATCATCATAGAAGCTTCATCTGTGTTCTACTATGGTGCTTTTAGTGTCTCCGCATACCGCAGCACGCGACATAGCTTTGCAGACGATAAGTACAAACGTTTCAGAGAGAAGAGCGGCCAATGTGACGATCGGGCTTTAAGTCGATTCCATAACAAATGACGGATACAGACGGATTTCTCAAGTTTTTACTACATATGAACACATTTCACATTCTCCCGTGCAACGCGGCTGCTAGTCCTCATTTCATGCAGAATCTTAAGGTCCTAGCTCATGTCCAAGGCACCAAAGCCAGCTAAAAAGTAAATAATCAGTACCTAAAACTTGAATTGTAGTACTTCTTACTGGCTATTACATCAACTTAGAAGCTTCATCTGTGTTCTACTATGGTGCTTTTAGTGTCTCCGCATACCGCATCACGCGACATAGCTTTGCAGACGATAAGTAGAACCGTTTCAGAGAGAAGAGCGGCCAAGTGACGATCTGGCTTTAAGTCGATTCGATAACAAATGACGAAAACGGACGGATTTCTCAGGTTTTTACTACATATGATCACTTTTCACATTCTCCCCTGCAACTTGGCTGCTAGTCCTCCTTTCTTGCAGAATCTTAAGGTCCTAGCTCATGTCCAAGGCAACAAAGCCAGCTAAAAAATCAATAATCGATACCTAAAACTTGAATTGTACTACTTCTTACTGGCTATTACATCAACTTAGAAGCTTCATCTGTGTTCTACTATCATGCCTTTAGTGTCTCCGCATACCGCATCACGCGACATAGCTTTGCAGGCGATAAGTACAAACGTTTCAGAGAGAAGAGCGGCCAATGTGACGATCTGGCTTTAAGTCGATTCGATAACAAATGACGAAAACGGACGGATTTCTCAGGTTTTTACTACATATGAACACTTTTCACATTCTCCCATCCAACGCGGCTGCTAGTCCTCCTTTCATGCAGAATCTTAAGGTCCTAGCTCATGTCCAAGGCACCAAAGCCAGCTAAAAAGTCAATAATCGATACCTAAAACTTGAATTGTACTACTTCTTACTGGCTATTACATCATCATAGAAGCTTCATCTGTGTTCTACTATGGTGCTTTTAGTGTCTCCGCATACCGCAGCACGCGACATAGCTTTGCAGACGATAAGTACAAACGTTTCAGAGAGAAGAGCGGCCAATGTGACGATCGGGCTTTAAGTCGATTCCATAACAAATGACGGATACAGACGGATTTCTCAAGTTTTTACTACATATGAACACATTTCACATTCTCCCGTGCAACGCGGCTGCTAGTCCTCATTTCATGCAGAATCTTAAGGTCCTAGCTCATGTCCAAGGCACCAAAGCCAGCTAAAAAGTAAATAATCAGTACCTAAAACTTGAATTGTAGTACTTCTTACTGGCTATTACATCAACTTAGAAGCTTCATCTGTGTTCTACTATGGTGCTTTTAGTGTCTCCGCATACCGCATCACGCGACATAGCTTTGCAGACGATAAGTAGAACCGTTTCAGAGAGAAGAGCGGCCAAGTGACGATCTGGCTTTAAGTCGATTCGATAACAAATGACGAAAACGGACGGATTTCTCAGGTTCTTACTACATATGAACACTTTTCACATTCTCCCGTGCAACTCAAGTGCTAGTCCTCCTTTCATGCAGAATCTTAAGGTCCTAGCTCATGTCCAAGGCACCAAAGCCAGCTAAGAAGTCAATAATCGATACATAAAACTTGAATTGTACTACTTCTTACTGGCTATTACATCAACTTAGAAGCTTCATCTGTGTTCTACTATGGTGCTTTTAGTGTCTCCGCATACCGCAGCACGCGACGTAGCTTTGAAGACGATAAGTACAACTGTTTCAGAGAGAAGAGCGGCCAATGTGACGATCTGGCTTTAAGTCGATTCGATAACAAATGACGAAAACGGACGGATTTCTCAGGTTTTTACTACATATGAACACTTTTCACATTCTTCCCTGCAACTCGGCTGCTAGTCCTCCTTTCATGCAGAATCTTAAGGTCCTAGTTCATGTTCAAGGCACCAAAGCCAGCTAAAAAGTCAATAATCGATACCTAAAACTTGAATTGTACTACTTCTTACTGGCTATTACATCATCTTAGAAGCTTCATCTGTGTTCTACTATGGTGCTTTTAGTGTCTCCGCATACCGCAGTTCGCGACAAAGCTTTCCAGAAGATAAGTACAACCGTTTCAGAGAGAAGAGCAGCCAATGTGACGATCTGGCTTTAAGTCGATTCGATAACAAATGACGAATACGGACGGATTTCTCAGGTTTTTACTACATATGAACACTTTTCACATTCTCCCGTGCAACTCGGCTGCTAGTCCTCATTTCATGCAGAATCTTAAGGTCCTAGCTCATGTACAAGGCACCAAAGCCAGCTAAAAAGTCAATAATCGATACCTAAAACTTGAATTGTACTACTTCTTACTGGCTATTACATCATCATAGAAGATTCATCTATGTTCTACTATGGTGCTTTTAGTGTCTCCGCCTACCGCAGCACGCGACATAGCTTTGCAGACGATAAGTACAACCGTTTCAGAGAGAAGAGCGGCCAATGTGACGATCTGGCTTTAAGTAGATTCGAAAACAAATGACGAAAACGGACGGATTTCTCAGGTTTTTACTACATATGAACACATTTCACATTCTCCCGTGCAACGCGGCTTCTAGTCCTCCTTTCATGCAGAATCTTAAGGTCCTAGCTCATGTCCAAGGCACCATAGCCAGCTAAAAAGTAAATAATCAGTACCTAAAACTTGAATTGTACTACTTCTTACTGGCTATTACATCAACTTAGTAGCTTCATCTGTGTTCTACTATGGTGCTTTTACAGTCTCCGCATACCGCAGCACGCGACATAGCTTTGCAGACGATAAGTACAACCGTTTCCGAGAGAAGAGCGGCCAATGTGACGATCTGGCTTTAAGTCGATTCGATAACAAATGACGAAAACGGACGGATTTCTCAGGTTTTTACTACATATGAACACTTTTCACATTCTTCCCTGCAACTCGACTGCTAGTCCTCCTTTCATGCAGATTCTTAAGGTCCTAGCTCATGTCCATGGCATCAAAGCCAGCTAAAAAGTCAATAATCGATACCTAAAACTTGAATTGTACTACTTCTTACTGGCTATTACATCAACTTAGAAGCTTCATCTGTGTTCTACTATGGTGCTTTTAGTGTCTCCGCATACCGCATCACGCGACATAGCTTTGCAGGCGATAAGTACAACCGTTTCAGAGAGAAGAGCGGCCAATGTGACGATCGGGCTTTAAGTCGATTCGATAACAAATGACGAAAACGGACGGATTTCTCAGGTTTTTACTACATATGAACACATTTCACATTCTCCCGTGCAACGCGGCTGCTAGTCCTCCTTTCATGCAGAATCTTAAGGTCCCAGCTCATGTCCAAGGCACCAAAGCCAGCTAAAAAGTAAATAATCAGTACCTAAAACTTGAATTGTACTACTTCTTACTGGCTATTACATCAACTTAGAAGCTTCATCTGTGTTCTACAATGGTGCTTTTAGAGTCTCCGTATACCGCAGCACGCGACATAGCTTTGCAGACGATAAGTACAACCGTTTCAGAGAGAAGAGCGGCCAATGTGACGATCTGGCTTTAAGTCGATTCGATAACAAATGACGAAAACGGACGGATTTCTCAGGTTTTTACTACATATGAACACTTTTCACATTCTTCCCTGCAACTCGGCTGCTAGTCCTCCTTTCATGCAGATTCTTAAGGTCCTAGCTCATGTCCAAGGCATCAAAGCCAGCTAAAAAGTCAATAATCGATACCTAAAACTTGAATTGTACTACTTCTTACTGGCTATTATATCAAATTAGAAGCTTCATCTGTGTTCTATTGTGGTGGTTTCAGTGTCTCCGCCTACCGCAGCATACGACATAGCTTTGCAGACGATAAGTACAAGCGTTTCAGAGAGAAGAGCGGCCAATGTGACGATCTGGCTTTACGTCGATTCGATAACAGGTTTTTACTACATATGAACACTTTTCACATTCTCCCGTGCAACTCGGCTGCTAGTCCTCCTTTCATGGAGAATCTTAAGGTCCTAGCTCATGTCCAAGGCACCAAAGCCAGCTAAGAAGTCAATAATCGATACCTAAAACTTGAATTGTACTACTTCTTACCGGCTATTACATCAACTTAGAAGCTTCATCTGTGTTCTACTATGGTGCTTTTAGTGTTTCCGCATACCGCAGCACGCGACATAGCTTTGCAGACGATAAGTACAAATGTTTCAGAAAGAAGAGCGGCCAATGTGACGATCTGGCTTTAAGTCGATTCGATAACAAATGACGAAAACGGACGGATTTCTCAGGTTTTTACTACATATGAACACTTTTCACATTCTTCCCTGCAACTCGGCTGCTAGTCCTCCTTTCATGCAGATTCTTAAGGTCCTAGCTCATGTCCAAGGCATCAAAGCGAGCTAAAAAGTCAATAATCGATACCTAAAACTTGAATTGCACTACTTCTTACAGGCTATTACATCATCATAGAAGCTTCATCTGTGTTCTACTATGGTGCTTTTAGTGTCTCCGCATACCGCAGCACGCGACATAGCTTTGCAGACGATAAGTACAACCGTTTCAGAGAGAAGAGCGGCCAATGTGACGATCTGGCTTTAAGTCGATTCGATAACAAATGAGGAAAACGGACGGATTTCTCAGGTTTTTACTACATATGAACACTTTTCACATTCTCCCGTGCAACTCGGCTGCTAGTCCTCCTTTCATGCAGAATCTTAAGGTCTTAGCTCATGTCCAAGGCAACAAAGCCAGCTAAAAAGTCAAAACCAGTACCTAAAACTTGAATTGTACTACTTCTTACTGGCTATTACATCAACTTAGAAGCTTCATCTGTGTTCTACTATGGTGCTTTTAGTGTATCCGCATACCGCAGCACGCGACATAGCTTTGCAGACGATAAGTACAGCCGTTTCAGAGAGAAGAGCGGCCAAGTGACGATCTGGCTTTAAGGCGATTCGATAACAAATGACTAAAACGGACGGATTTCTCAGGTTTTTACTACATATGAACACTTTTCATATTGTCCCGTGCAACTCGGCTGCTAGTCCTCCTTTCATGCAGAATCTTAACATCCTAGCTCATGTCCAAGGCACCAAATCCATCTAAGATGTCAATAATCGATACCTAAAACTTGAATTGTACTACTTCTTACTGGCTATTACATCGACTTAGAAGCTTCATCTGTGTTCTACTATGGTGATTTTATTGCCTCCGCATACCGCAGCACGCGACATAGCTTTGCAGACGGTAAGTACAACCGTTTCAGAGAGAAGAGCGGCCAATGTGACGATCTGGCTTTAAGTCGATTCGATAACAAATGACGAAAACGGACGGATTTCTCAGGTTTTTACTACATATGAACACTTTTCACATTCTCCCGTGCAACTCGGCTGCTAGTCCTCCTTTCATGCAGAATCTTAAGGTCCTAGCTCATGTCCAAGGCACCAAAGCCAGCTAAATAGTCAATAATGGATACCTAAAACTTGAATTGTACTACTTCTTACTGGCTATTACATCAACTTAGAAGCTTCATCTGTGTTCTACCATGGTGCTTTTAGTGTCTCCGCACACCGCAGTACGCGACATAGCTTTGCAGACGATAAGTACAACCGTTTCAGAGAAAAGAGGGGCCAATGTGACGATCTGGCTTTAAGTCGATTCGATAACAAATGACGAAAACGGACGGATTTCTCAGGTTTTTACTACATATGAACACTTTTCACATTCTCCCGTGCAACTCGGCTGCTAGTCCTCCTTTCATGCAGAATCTTAAGGTCCTAGCTCATGTCCAAGGCACCAAAGCCAGCTAAAAAGTCAATAATCGATACCTAAAACTTGAATTGTACTACTTCTTACTGGCTATTACATCATCTTAGAAGCTTCATCTGTGTTCTACTATGGTGCTTTCAGTGTCTCCGCATACCGCAGCACGCGACAAAGCTTTCCAGACGATAAGTACAACCGTTTCAGAGAGAAGAGCATCCAATGTGACGATCTGGCTTTAAGTCGATTCGATAACAAATGACGAAAACGGACGTATTTCTCAGGATTTTACTACATATGAACACATTTCACATTCTCCCGTACAACGCGGCTGCTAGTCCTCCTTTCATGAAGAATCTTAAGGTCCTAGCTCATGTCCAAGGCACCAAAGCCAGCAAAAAAGTCAATAATCGATACCTAAAACTTGAATTTTACTACTTCTTACTGGCTATTACATCAACTTAGAAGCTTCATCTGTGTTCTACTATGGTGCTTTTAGTGTCTCCGCATACCGCATCACGAGACATAGCTTTGCAGGCGATAAGTACAACCGTTTCAGAGAGAAGAGCGGCCAATGTGACGATCGGGCTTTAAGTCGATTCGATAACAAATGACGAAAACGGACGGATTTCTCAGGTTTTTACTACATATGAACACATTTCACATTCTCCCGTGCAACGCGGCTGCTAGTCCTCCTTTCATGCAGAATCTTAAGGTCCTAGCTCATGTCCAAGGCTCCAAAGCCAGCTAAAAAGTAAATAATCAGTACCTAAAACTTGAATTGTACTACTTCTTACTGGCTATTACATCAACTTAGAAGCTTCATCTGTGTTCTACTATGGTGCTTTTAGAGTCTCCGCATACCGCAGCACGCGACATAGCTTTGCAGACGATAAGTACAACCGTTTCAGAGAGAAGAGCGGCCAATGTGACGATCTGGCTTTAAGTCGATTCGATAACAAATGACGGAAACGGACGGATTTCTCAGGTTTCTACTACATATGAACACATTTAACATTCTCCCGTGCAACTCGGCTGCTAGTCCTCCTTTCATGCAGAATCTTAAGGTCCTAGCTCATGTCCAAGGCACCAACGCCAGCTAAAAAGTAAATAATCAGTACCTAAAACTTGAATTGTACTACTTCTTACTGGCTATTACTTCAACTTATAAGCTTCATCTGTGTTCTACTATGGTGCTTTTAGTGTCTCCGCATACCGCAGCACGCGACATAGCTTTGCAGACGATAAGTACAACCGTTTCAGAGAGAAGAGCGGCCAATGTGACGATCTGGCTTTAAGTCGATTCGATAACAAATGACGAAAACGGACGGATATCTCAGGTTTTTACTACATATGAACACTTTTCACATTCTCCCGTGCAACTCGGCTGCTAGTCCTCCTTTCATGGAGAATCTTAAGGTCCTAGCTCATGTCCAAGGCACCAAAGCCAGCTAAGAAGTCAATAATCGATACCTAAAACTTGAATTGTACTACTTCTTACCGGCTATTACATCAACTTAGAAGCTTCATCTGTGTTCTACTATGGTGCTTTTAGTGTTTCCGCATACCGCAGCACGCGACATAGCTTTGCAGACGATAAGTACAAATGTTTCAGAAAGAAGAGCGGCCAATGTGACGATCTGGCTTTAAGTCGATTCGATAACAAATGACGAAAACGGACGGATTTCTCAGGTTTTTACTACATATGAACACTTTTCACATTCTTCCCTGCAACTCGGCTGCTAGTCCTCCTTTCATGCAGATTCTTAAGGTCCTAGCTCATGTCCAAGGCATCAAAGCGAGCTAAAAAGTCAATAATCGATACCTAAAACTTGAATTGCACTACTTCTTACAGGCTATTACATCATCATAGAAGCTTCATCTGTGTTCTACTATGGTGCTTTTAGTGTCTCCGCATACCGCAGCACGCGACATAGCTTTGCAGACGATAAGTACAACCGTTTCAGAGAGAAGAGCGGCCAATGTGACGATCTGGCTTTAAGTCGATTCGATAACAAATGAGGAAAACGGACGGATTTCTCAGGTTTTTACTACATATGAACACTTTTCACATTCTCCCGTGCAACTCGGCTGCTAGTCCTCCTTTCATGCAGAATCTTAAGGTCTTAGCTCATGTCCAAGGCAACAAAGCCAGCTAAAAAGTCAAAACCAGTACCTAAAACTTGAATTGTACTACTTCTTACTGGCTATTACATCAACTTAGAAGCTTCATCTGTGTTCTACTATGGTGCTTTTAGTGTATCCGCATACCGCAGCACGCGACATAGCTTTGCAGACGATAAGTACAGCCGTTTCAGAGAGAAGAGCGGCCAAGTGACGATCTGGCTTTAAGGCGATTCGATAACAAATGACTAAAACGGACGGATTTCTCAGGTTTTTACTACATATGAACACTTTTCATATTGTCCCGTGCAACTCGGCTGCTAGTCCTCCTTTCATGCAGAATCTTAACATCCTAGCTCATGTCCAAGGCACCAAATCCATCTAAGATGTCAATAATCGATACCTAAAACTTGAATTGTACTACTTCTTACTGGCTATTACATCGACTTAGAAGCTTCATCTGTGTTCTACTATGGTGATTTTATTGCCTCCGCATACCGCAGCACGCGACATAGCTTTGCAGACGGTAAGTACAACCGTTTCAGAGAGAAGAGCGGCCAATGTGACGATCTGGCTTTAAGTCGATTCGATAACAAATGACGAAAACGGACGGATTTCTCAGGTTTTTACTACATATGAACACTTTTCACATTCTCCCGTGCAACTCGGCTGCTAGTCCTCCTTTCATGCAGAATCTTAAGGTCCTAGCTCATGTCCAAGGCACCAAAGCCAGCTAAATAGTCAATAATGGATACCTAAAACTTGAATTGTACTACTTCTTACTGGCTATTACATCAACTTAGAAGCTTCATCTGTGTTCTACCATGGTGCTTTTAGTGTCTCCGCACACCGCAGTACGCGACATAGCTTTGCAGACGATAAGTACAACCGTTTCAGAGAAAAGAGGGGCCAATGTGACGATCTGGCTTTAAGTCGATTCGATAACAAATGACGAAAACGGACGGATTTCTCAGGTTTTTACTACATATGAACACTTTTCACATTCTCCCGTGCAACTCGGCTGCTAGTCCTCCTTTCATGCAGAATCTTAAGGTCCTAGCTCATGTCCAAGGCACCAAAGCCAGCTAAAAAGTCAATAATCGATACCTAAAACTTGAATTGTACTACTTCTTACTGGCTATTACATCATCTTAGAAGCTTCATCTGTGTTCTACTATGGTGCTTTCAGTGTCTCCGCATACCGCAGCACGCGACAAAGCTTTCCAGACGATAAGTACAACCGTTTCAGAGAGAAGAGCATCCAATGTGACGATCTGGCTTTAAGTCGATTCGATAACAAATGACGAAAACGGACGTATTTCTCAGGATTTTACTACATATGAACACATTTCACATTCTCCCGTACAACGCGGCTGCTAGTCCTCCTTTCATGAAGAATCTTAAGGTCCTAGCTCATGTCCAAGGCACCAAAGCCAGCAAAAAAGTCAATAATCGATACCTAAAACTTGAATTTTACTACTTCTTACTGGCTATTACATCAACTTAGAAGCTTCATCTGTGTTCTACTATGGTGCTTTTAGTGTCTCCGCATACCGCATCACGAGACATAGCTTTGCAGGCGATAAGTACAACCGTTTCAGAGAGAAGAGCGGCCAATGTGACGATCGGGCTTTAAGTCGATTCGATAACAAATGACGAAAACGGACGGATTTCTCAGGTTTTTACTACATATGAACACATTTCACATTCTCCCGTGCAACGCGGCTGCTAGTCCTCCTTTCATGCAGAATCTTAAGGTCCTAGCTCATGTCCAAGGCTCCAAAGCCAGCTAAAAAGTAAATAATCAGTACCTAAAACTTGAATTGTACTACTTCTTACTGGCTATTACATCAACTTAGAAGCTTCATCTGTGTTCTACTATGGTGCTTTTAGAGTCTCCGCATACCGCAGCACGCGACATAGCTTTGCAGACGATAAGTACAACCGTTTCAGAGAGAAGAGCGGCCAATGTGACGATCTGGCTTTAAGTCGATTCGATAACAAATGACGAAAACGGACGGATTTCTCAGGTTTTTACTACATGTGAACACTTTTCACATTCTCCCGTGCAACTCGGCTGCTAGTCCTCCTTTCATGCAGAATCTTAAGGTCCTAGCTCATGTCCAAGGCACCAAAGCCAGCTAAAAATTCAATAATCGATACCTAAAACTTGAATTATACTACTTCTTACTGGCTATTACATCAACTTAGAAGCTTCATCTGTGTTCTACTATGGTGCTTTTAGTGTCTCCGCATACCGCATCACGCGACATAGCTTTGCAGGCGATAAGTACAACCGTTTCAGAGAGAAGAGCGGAAAATGTGACGATCTGGCTTTATGTCGATTCGATAACAAATGACGAAAACGGACGGATTTCTCAGGTTTTTACTACATATGAACACTATTCACATTCTCCCATCCAACGCGGCTGCTAGTCCTCCTTTCATGCAGAATCTTAAGGTCCTAGCCCATGTCCAAGGCACCAAAGCCAGCTAAAAAGTCAATCATCGATACCTAAAACTTGAATTGTACTACTTCTTACTGGCTATTACATCAACTTAGAAGCTTCAACTGTGTTCTACTATGGTGCTTTTAGTGTCTCCGCATACCGCAGCACGCGACATAGCTTTGCAGACGATAAGTACAGCCGATTCAGAGAGAAGAGCGGCCAAGTGACGATCTGGCTTTAAGGCGATTCGATAACAAATGACGAAAACGGACGGATTTCTCATTTTTTTACTACATATGAACACTTTTCATATTGTCCCGTGCAACTCGGCTGCTAGTCCTCCTTTCATGCAGAATCTTAACTTCCTAGCTCATGTCCAAGGCACCAAATCCATCTAAGAAGTCAATAATCGATACCTAAATCTTGAATTGTACTACTGCTTACTGGCTATTACATCGACTTAGAAGCTTCATCTGTGTTCTACTATGGTGATTTTATTGTCTCCGCATACCGCATCACGCGACATAGCTTTGCAGGCGATTAGTACAACCGTTTCAGAGAGAAGAGCGGCCAATGTGACGATCTGGCTTTAAGTCGATTCGATAACAAATGACGAAAACGGACGGATTTCTCAGGTTTTTACTACATATGAACACTTTTCACATTCTCCCGTGCAACTCGGCTGCTAGTCCTCCTTTCTTGCAGAATCTTAAGGTCCTAGCTCATGTCGAAGGCACCAAAGCCAGCTAAAAAGTAGATAATCAGTACCTAAAACTTGAATTGTACTACTTCTTACTGGCTATTACATCAACTTAGAAGCTTCATCTTTGTTTTACTATGGTGCTTTTAGTGTCTCCGCATACCGCAGCACGCGACATAGCTTTGCAGACGATAAGTAGAACCGTTTCAGAGAAAAGAGCGGCCAATGTGACGATCTGGCTTTAAGTCGATTCGATAACAAATGACGAAAACGGACGGATTTCTCAAGTTTTTACTACATATGAACACTTTTCACATTCTCCCGTGCAACTCGGCTGCTAGTCCTCCTTTCATGCAGAATCTTAAGGTCCTAGCTCATGTCCAAGGCACCAAAGCCAGCTAAGAAGTCAATAATCGATACCTAAAACTTGAATTGTACTACTTCTTACTGGCTATTACATCAACTTAGAAGCTTCATCTGTGTTCTACTATGGTGCTTTTAGTGTCTCCGCATACCGCAGCACGCGACATAGCTTTGAAGACGATAAGTAGAACTGTTTCAGAGAGAAGAGCGGCCAATGTGACGATCTGGCTTTAAGTCGATTCGATAACAAATGACGAAAACGGACGGATTTCTCAGGTTTTTACTACATATGAACACTTTTCACATTCTCCCCTGCAACTCGGCTGCTAGTCCTCCTTTCATGCAGAATCTTAAGGTCCTAGCTCATGTCCAAGGCACCAAAGCCATCTAAAAAGTCAATAATCGATACCTAAAACTTGAATTGTACTAATTCTTACTGGCTATTACATCATCTTAGAAGCTTCTTCTGTGTTCTACTATGGTGCTTTTAGTGTCTCCGCATACCGCAGCACGCGACAAAGCCTTCCAGACGATAAGTACAACCGTTTCAGAGACAAGAGCGGCCAATGTGACGATCTGGCTTTAAGTCGATTCGATAACAAATGACGAAAACGGACGGATTTCTCAGGTTTTTACTACATATGAACACTTTTCACATTCTCCCATCCAACGCGGCTGCTAGTCCTCCTTTCATGCAGAATCTTAAGGTCCTAGCTCATGTCCAAGGCACCAAAGCCAGCTAAAAAGTCAATAATCGATACCTAAAACTTGAATTGTACTACTTCTTACTGGCTATTACATCATCATAGAAGCTTCATCTATGTTCTACTATGGTGCTTTTAGTGTCTCCGCATACCGCAGCACGCGACATAGCTTTCCAGACGATAAGTACAACCGTTTCAGAGAGAAGAGCGGCCAATGTGACGATCTGGCTTTAAGTCGATTCGATAACAAATGACGAAAACGGACGGATTTCTCAGGTTTTTACTACATATGGACACTTTTCACATTCTCCCGTGCAACTCGGCTGCTAGTCCTCCTTTCATGCAGAATCTTAAGGTCCTAGCTCATGTCTAGGGCACCAAAGCCAGCTAAGAAGTCAATAATCGATACCTAAAACTTGAATTGTACTACTTCTTACTGGCTATTACATCAACTTAGAAGCTTCATCTGTGTTCTACTATGGTGCTTTTAGTGTCTCCGCATACCGCAGCACGCGACAAAGCTTTCCAGACGATAAGTACAACGGTTTCAGAGAGAAGAGCAGCCAATGCGACGATCTGGCTTTAAGTCGATTCGATAACAAATGACGAAAACGGACGGATTTCTCAGGTTTTTACTACATATGAACACTTTTCACATTCTCCCGTGCAACTCGGCTGCTAGTCCTCCTTTCATGCAGAATCTTAAGGTCCTAGCTCATGTCCAAGGCACCAAAGCCAGCTAAAAAGTAGATAATCAGTACCTAAATTTTGAATTGTACTACTTCTTACTGGCTATTACATCAACTTAGAAGCTTCATCTGTGTTCTACTATGGTGCTTTTAGTGTCTCCGCATACCGCAGCACGCGACATAGCTTTGCAGACGATAAGTACAACCGTTTCAGAGAGAAGAGCGGCCAATGTGACGATCTACCTGTAAGTCGATTCGATATCAAATGACGAAAACGGACGGATTTCTCAGGTTTTTACTACATATGAACACCTTTCACATTCTCCCGTGCAACTCGGCTGCTAGTCCTCCTTTCATGCAGAATCTTAAGGTCCTAGCTCATGCCCAAGGCACCAAAGCCAGCTAAAAAGTCAATAATCCATACCTAAAACTTGAATTGTACTACTTCTTATTGTCTATTACATCAACTTAGAAGCTTCATCTGTGTTCTACTATGGTGATTTTAGTGTCTCCGCATACCGCAGCACGCGACATAGCTTTGCAGACGATATGTACAACCGTTTCAGAGAGAAGAGCGGCCAATGTGACGATCTGGCTTTAAGTCGATTCGATAACAAATGACGAAAACGGACGGATTTCTCAGGTTTTTACTACATATGAACACTTTTCACATTCTCCCGTGCAACTTGGCTGCTAGTCCTCCTTTCATGCAGAATCTTAAGGTCCTAGCTCATGTCCAAGGCACCAAAGCCAGCTAAAAAGTCAATAATCGATACCTAAAACTTGAATTGTACTACTTCTTACTGGCTATTACATCATCTTAGAAGCTTCATCTGTGTTCTACTATGGTGCTTTTAGTGTCTCCGCATACCGCAGCACGCGACAAAGCTTTCCAGACGATAAGTACAACCGTTTCAGAGAGAAGAGCAGCCAATGTGACGATCTGCCTTTAAGTCGATTCGATAACAAATGACGAAAACGGACGGATTTCTCAGGTTTTTACTACATATGAACACTTTTCACATTGTCCCGTGCAACTCGGCTGCTAGTCCTCCTTTTGATGCAGAATCTTAAGGTCCTAGCTCATGTCCAAGGCACCAGAGCCAGCTAAAAAAATCAATAATCGATACCTAAAACTTGAATTGTACTACTTCTTACTGGCTATTACATCAACTTAGAAGCTTCATCAGTGTTCTACTGTGGTGCTTTTAGTGTCTCCGCATACCGCAGCACGCGACATAGCTTTGAAGACGATAAGTACAACCGTTTCAGGGAGAAGAGCGGCCAATGTGACGATCTGGCTTTAAGTCGATTCGATAACAAATGACGAAAACGGACGGATTTCTCAGGTTTTTACTACATATGAATACTTTTCACTTTCTCCCGTGCAACTCGGCTGCTAGTCCTCCTTTAATGTAGAATCTTAAGGTCCTAACTCATGTCCAAGGCACCAAAGCCAGCTAAAAAGTCAATAATCGATACCTAAAACTTGAATTGTACTACATCTTACTGGCTATTACATCAACTTAGAAGCTTCATCTGTGTTCTACCATGGTGCTTTTAGTGTCTCCGCACACCGCAGTACGCGACATAGCTTTGCAGACGATAAGTACAACCGTTTCAGAGAAAAGAGGGGCCAATGTGACGATCTGGCTTTAAGTCGATTCGATAACAAATGACGAAAACGGACGGATTTCTCAGGTTTTTACTACATATGAACACTTTTCACATTCTCCCGTGCAACTCGGCTACTAGTCCTCCTTTCATGCAGAATCTTAAGGTCTTAGCTCATGTCCAAGGCACCAAAGCCAGCTAAAAAGTCAATAATCAGTACCTAAAACTTGAATTGTACTACTTCTTACTGGCTATTACATCATCTTAGAAGCTTCATCTGTGTTCTACTATGGTGCTTTTAGTGTCTCCGCATACCGCAGCACGCGACAAAGCTTTCCAGATGATAAGTGCAACCGTTTCAGAGAGAAGAGCAGCCAATGTGACGATCTGGCTTTAAGTCGATTCGATAACAAATGACGAAAACGGACGTATATCTCAGGTTTTTAATACAAATGAACACATTTCACATTCTCCCGTACAACGCGGCTGCTAGTCCTCCTTTCATGCAGAATCTTAAGGTCCTAGCTCATGTCCAAGGCACCAAAGCCAGCTAAAAAGTATATAATCGATACCTAAAACTTGAATTGTACTACTTCTTACTGGCTATTACATCAACTTAGAAGCTTCATCTGTGTTCTACTATGGTGCTTTTAGTGTCTCCGCATACCGCATCACGCGACAGAGCTTTGCAGGCGATAAGTACAACCGTTTCAGAGAGAAGAGCGGCCAATGTGACGATCGGGCTTTAAGTCGATTCGATAACAAATGACGAAAACGGACGGATTTCTCAGGTTTTTACTACATATGAATACTTTTCACATTCTCCCGTGCAACTCGGCTGCTAGTCCTCCTTTAATGCAGAATCTTAAGGTCCTAGCTCATGTCCAAGGCACCAAAGCCAGCTAAAAAGTCAATAATCAGTACCTAAAACTTGAATTGTACTACTTCTTACTGGCTATTACATCGACTTAGAAGCTTCATCTGTGTTCTACTATGGTGACTTTATTGTCTCCGCATACCGCACCACGCGACATAGCTTTGCAGACGATAAGTACAACCGTTTCAGAGAGAAGAGCGGCCAATGTGACGATCGGGCTTTAAGTCGATTCGATAACAAATGACGAAAACGGACGGATTTCTCAGGTTTTTACTACATATGAACACTTTTCACATTCTTCCCTGCAACTCGGCTGCTAGTCCTCCTTTCATGCAGATTCTTAAGGTCCTAGCTCATGTCCAAGGCATCAAAGCCAGCTAAAAAGTCAATAATCGATACCTAAAACTTGAATTGTACTACTTCTTACTGGCTACTACATCAAATTAGAAGCTGCATCTGTGTTCTACTGTGGTGGTTTCAGTGTCTCCGCCTACCGCAGTACGCGACATAGCTTTGCAGACGATAAGTACAACCGTTTCAGAGAGAAGAGCGGCCAATGTGACGATCTGGCTTTAAGTCGATTCGATAACAAATGACGAAAACGGACGGATTTCTCAGGTTTTTACTAAATGTGAACACTTTTCACATTCTCCCGTGCAACTCGGCTGCTAGTCCTCCTTTCATGCAGAATCTAAAGGTCCTAGCTCATGTCCAAGGCACCAAAGCCAGCTAAAAAGTCAATAATCGATACCTAAAACTTGAATTGTACTACTTCTTACTGGCTATTACATCAACTTAGAAGCTTCAACTGTGTTCTACTATGGTGCTTTTAGTGTCTCCGCATACCGCAGCACGCGACATAGCTTTGCAGACGATAAGTACAGCCGTTTTAGAGAGAAGAGCGGCCAAGTGACGATCTGGCTTTAAGGCGGTTCGATAACAAATGACGAAAACGGACGGATTTCTCATTTTTTTACTACATATGAACACTTTTCATATTGTCCCGTGCAACTCGGCTGCTAGTCCTCCTTTCATGCAGAATCTTAACTTCCTAGATCATGTCCAAGGCACCAAATCCATCTAAGAAGTCAATAATCGATACCTAAATCTTGAATTGTACTGCTACTTACTGGCTATTACATCGACTTAGAAGCTTCATCTGTGTTCTACTATGGTGATTTTATTGTCTCCGCATACCGAATCACGCGACATAGCTTTGCAGGCGATAAGTACAACCGTTTCAGAGAGAAGAGCGGCCAATGTGACGATCTGGCTTTAAGTCGATTCGATAACAAATGACGAAAACGGACGGATTTCTCAGGTTTTTACTACATATGAACACTTTTCACATTCTCCCGTGCAACTCGGCTGCTAGTCCTCCTTTCATGCAGAATGTTAAGGTCCTAGCTCATGTCCAAGGCACCAAAGCCAGCTAAAAAGTCAATAATCGATACCTAAAACTTGAATTGTACTACTTCTTACTGGCTATTACATCAACTTAGAAGCTTCATCTGTGTTCTACTATGGTGCTTTTAGTGTCTCCGCATACCGCAGCACGCGACATAGCTTTGAAGACGATAAGTACAACCGTTTCAGAGAGAAGAGCGGCCAATGTGACGATCTGGCTTTAAGTCGATTCGATAACAAATGACGAAAACGGACGGATTTATCATTTTTTTACTACATATGAACTCTTTTCACATTCTCCCCTGCAACTCGGCTGCTAGTCCTCCTTTCATGCAGAATCTTAAGGTCCTAGCTCATGTCCAAGGCACCAAAGCCAGCTAAAAAGTCAATAATCGATACCTAAAACTAGAATTGTACTAATTCTTACTGGCTATTACATCATCTTAGAAGCTTCTTCTGTGTTCTACTATGGTGCTTTTAGTGTCTCCGCATACCGCAGCACGCGACAAAGCTTTCCAGACGATAAGTACAACCGTTTCAGAGACAAGAGCAGCCGATGTGACGATCTGGCTTTAAGTCGATTCGATAACAAATGACGAAAACGGATGGATTTCTCAGGTTTTTACTACATATGAACACTTTTCACATTCTCCCGTGCAACTCGGCTGCTAGTCCGCCTTTTGATGCAGAATCTTAAGGTCCTAGCTCATGTCCAAGGCACCAAAGCCAGCCAAAAAATCAATAATCGATACCTAAAACTTGAATTGTACTACATCTTACTGGCTATTACATCAACTTAGAAGCTTCATCTGTGTTCTACTATGGTGCTTTTAGTGTCTCCGCATACCGCAGCACGCGACATAGCTTTGAAGACGATAAGTACAACCGTTTCAGAGAGAAGAGCGGCCAATGTGACGATCTGGCTTTAAGTCGATTCGATAACAAATGACGAAAACGGACGGATTTCTCAGGTTTTTACTACATATGAATACTTTTCACATTCTCCCGTGCAACTCGGCTGCTAGTCCTCCTTTCATGCAGATTCTTAAGGTCCTAGCTCATGTCCAAGGCACCAAAGCCAGCTAAAAAGTCAATAATCAACACCTAAAACTTGAATTGTACTACTTCTTACTGGCTAATACATCAACTTAGAAGCTTCATCTGTGTTCTACTATGGTGCTTTTAGTGTCTCCGCATACCGCATCACGCGACATAGCTTTGCAGGCGATAAGTACAACCGTTTCAGAGAGAAGAGCGGCCAATGTGACGATCTGGCTTTAAGTCGATTCGATAACAAATGACGAAAACGGACGGATTTCTCAGGTTTTTACTACATATGAACACTTTTCACATTCTCCCATCCAACGCGGCTGCTAGTCCTCCTTTCATGCAGAATCTTAAGGTCCTAGCTCATGTCCAAGGCACCAAAGCCAGCTAAAAAGTCAATAATCGATACCTAAAACTTGAATTGTACTACTTCTTACTGGCTATTACATCATCATAGAAGCTTCATCTATGTTCTACTATGGTGCTTTTAGTGTCTCCGCATACCGCAGCACGCGACATAGCTTTGCAGACGATAAGTACAACCGTTTCAGAGAGAAGAGCGGCCAATGTTACGATCTGGCTTTAAGTCGATTCAATAACAAATGACGAAAACGGACGGATTTCTCAGGTTTCTACTACATATGAACACATTTCACATTCTCCCGTGCAAAACGGCTGCTACTCCTCCTTTAATGCAGAATCTTAAGGTCCTAGCTCATGACCAAGGCACCAAAGCCAGCTAAAAAGTCAATAATCGATACCTAAAACTTGAATTGTACTACTTCTTACTTGCTATTACATCATCTTAGAAGCTTCATCTGTGTTCTACTACGGTGCTTTTAGTGTCTCCGCATACCGCAGCACGCGACAAAGCTTTCCAGACGATAAGTACAACCGTTTCAGTGAGAAGAGCAGCCAATGTGACGATCTGGCTTTAAGTCGATTCGATAACAAATGACGAAAACGGACGGATTTCTCAGGTTTTTATTACATATGAACACTTTTCACTTTGTCCCGTGCAACTCGGCTGCTAGTCCTCCTTTTGATGCAGAATCTTAAGGTCCTAGCTCATGTCCAAGGCACCAGAGACAGCTAAAAAATCAATAATCGATACCTAAAACTTGAATTGTACTACATCTTACTGGCTATTACATCAACTTAGAAGCTTCATCTGTGTCTACTATGGTGCTTTTAGTGTCTCCGCATACCGCAGCACGCGACATAGCTTTGAAGACGATAAGTACAACCGTTTCAGAGAGAAGAGCGGCCAATGTGACGATCTGGCTTTAAGTCGATTCGATAACAAATGACGAAAACGGACGGATTTCTCAGGTTTTTACTACATATGAATACTTTTCACATTGTCCCGTGCAACTCGGCTGCTAGTCCTCCTTTTGATGCAGAATCTTAAGGTCCTAGCTCATGCCCAAGGCACCAAAGCCAGCTAAAAAGTCAATAATCCATACCTAAAACTTGAATTGTACTACTTCTTATTGTCTATTACATCAACTTAGAAGCTTCATCTGTGTTCTCCTATGGTGATTTTAGTGTCTCCGCATACCGCAGCACGCGACATAGCTTTGCAGACGATAAGTACAACCGTTTCAGAGAGAAGAGCGGCCAATGTGACGATCTGGCTTTAAGTCGATTCGATAACAAATGACGAAAACGGACGGATTTCTCAGGTTTCTACTACATATGAACACATTTCACAATCTCCCGTGCAAAACGGCTGCTACTCCTCCTTTAATGCAGAATCTTAAGGTCCTAGCTCATGTCCAAGGCACCAAAGCCAGCTAAAAAGTCAATAATCGATACCTAAAACTTGAATTGTACTACTTCTTACTGGCTATTACATCATCTTAGAAGCTTCATCTGTGTTCTACTATGGTGCTTTTAGTGTCTCCGCATACCGCAGCACGCGACAAAGCTTTCCAGACGATAAGTACAACCGTTTCAGAGAGAAGAGCAGCCAATGTGACGATCTGCCTTTAAGTCGATTCGATAACAAATGACGAAAACGGACGGATTTCTCAGGTTTTTACTACATATGAACACGTTTCACATTGTCCCGTGCAACTCGGCTGCTAGTCCTCCTTTTGATGCAGAATCTTAAGGTCCTAGCTCATGTCCAAGGCACCAGAGCCAGCTAAAAAAATCAATAATCGATACCTAAAACTTGAATTGTACTACTTCTTACTGGCTATTACATCAACTTAGAAGCTTCATCAGTGTTCTACTGTGGTGCTTTTAGTGTCTCCGCATACCGCAGCACGCGACATAGCTTTGAAGACGATAAGTACAACCGTTTCAGAGAGAAGAGCGGCCAATGTGACGATCTGGCTTTAAGTCGATTCGATAACAAATGACGAAAACGGACGGATTTCTCAGGTTTTTAGTACATATGAATACTTTTCACTTTCTCCCGTGCAACTCGGCTGCTAGTCCTCCTTTAATGTAGAATCTTAAGGTCCTAACTCATGTCCAAGGCACCAAAGCCAGCTAAAAAGTCAATAATCGATACCTAAAACTTGAATTGTACTACATCTTACTGGCTATTACATCAACTTAGAAGCTTCATCTGTGTTCTACCATGGTGCTTTTAGTGTCTCCGCACACCGCAGTACGCGACATAGCTTTGCAGACGATAAGTACAACCGTTTCAGAGAAAAGAGGGGCCAATGTGACGATCTGGCTTTAAGTCGATTCGATAACAAATGACGAAAACGGACGGATTTCTCAGGTTTTTACTACATATGAACACTTTTCACATTCTCCCGTGCAACTCGGCTGCTAGTCCTCCTTTCATGCAGAATCTTAAGGTCTTAGCTCATGTCCAAGGCACCAAAGCCAGCTAAAAAGTCAATAATCAGTACCTAAAACTTGAATTGTACTACTTCTTACTGGCTATTACATCATCTTAGAAGCTTCATCTGTGTTCTACTATGGTGCTTTTAGTGTCTCCGCATACCGCAGCACGCGACAAAGCTTTCCAGACGATAAGTGCAACCGTTTCAGAGAGAAGAGCAGCCAATGTGACGATCTGGCTTTAAGTCGATTCGATAACAAATGACGAAAACGGACGTATATCTCAGGTTTTTACTACAAATGAACACATTTCACATTCTCCCGTACAACGCGGCTGCTAGTCCTCCTTTCATGCAGAATTTTAAGGTCCTAGCTCATGTCCAAGGCACCAAAGCCAGCTAAAAAGTATATAATCGATACCTAAAACTTGAATTGTACTACTTCTTACTGGCTATTACATCAACTTAGAAGCTTCATCTGTGTTCTACTATGGTGCTTTTAGTGTCTCCGCATACCGCATCACGCGACAGAGCTTTGCAGGCGATAAGTACAACCGTTTCAGAGAGAAGAGCGGCCAATGTGACGATCTGGCTTTAAGTCGATTCGATAACAAATGACGAAAACGGACGGATTTCTCAGGTTTTTACTACATATGAATACTTTTCACATTCTCCCGTGCAACTCGGCTGCTAGTCCTCCTTTAATGCAGAATCTTAAGGTCCTAGCTCATGTCCAAGGCACCAAAGCCAGCTAAAAAGTCAATAATCAGTACCTAAAACTTGAATTGTACTACTTCTTACTGGCTATTACATCGACTTAGAAGCTTCATCTGTGTTCTACTATGGTGATTTTATTGTCTCCGCATACCGCACCACGCGACATAGCTTTGCAGACGATAAGTACAACCGTTTCAGAGAGAAGAGCGGCCAATGTGACGATCGGGCTTTAAGTCGATTCGATAACAAATGACGAAAACGGACGGATTTCTCAGGTTTTTACTACATATGAACACTTTTCACATTCTTCCCTGCAACTCGGCTGCTAGTCCTCCTTTCATGCAGATTCTTAAGGTCCTAGCTCATGTCCAAGGCATCAAAGCCAGCTAAAAAGTCAATAATCGATACCTAAAACTTGAATTGTACTACTTCTTACTGGCTACTACATCAAATTAGAAGCTGCATCTGTGTTCTACTGTGGTGGTTTCAGTGTCTCCGCCTACCGCAGTACGCGACATAGCTTTGCAGACGATAAGTACAACCGTTTCAGAGAGAAGAGCGGCCAATGTGACGATCTGGCTTTAAGTCGATTCGATAACAAATGACGAAAACGGACGGATTTCTCAGGTTTTTACTACATATGAACACTTTTCACATTCTCCCGTGCAACTCGGCTGCTAGTCCTCCTTTCATGCAGAATCTTAAGGTCTTAGCTCATGTCCAAGGCACCAAAGCCAGCTAAAAAGTCAATAATCAGTACCTAAAACTTGAATTGTACTACGTCTTACTGGCTATTACATCATCTTAGAAGCTTCATCTGTGTTCTACTATGGTGCTTTTAGTGTCTCCGCATACCGCAGCACGCGACAAAGCTTTCCAGACGATAAGTGCAACCGTTTCAGAGAGAAGAGCAGCCAATGTGACGATCTGGCTTTAAGTCGATTCGATAACAAATGACGAAAACGGACGTATATCTCAGGTTTTTACTACAAATGAACACATTTCACATTCTCCCGTACAACGCGGCTGCTAGTCCTCCTTTCATGCAGAATCTTAAGGTCCTAGCTCATGTCCAAGGCACCAAAGCCAGCTAAAAAGTATATAATCGATACCTAAAACTTGAATTGTACTACTTCTTACTGGCTATTACATCAACTTAGAAGCTTCATCTGTGTTCTACTATGGTGCTTTTAGTGTCTCCGCATACCGAATCACGCGACAGAGCTTTGCAGGCGATAAGTACAACCGTTTCAGAGAGAAGAGCGGCCAATGTGACGATCTGGCTTTAAGTCGATTCGATAACAAATGACGAAAACGGACGGATTTCTCAGGTTTTTACTACATATGAACACTTTTCACATTCTCCCGTGCAACTCGGCTGCTAGTCCTCCTTTTATGCAGAATCTTAAGGTCCTAGCTCATGTCCAAGGCACCAAAGCCAGCTAAAAAGTAGATAATCAGTACCTAAATTTTGAATTGTACTACTTCTTACTGGCTATTACATCAACTTAGAAGCTTCATCTGTGTTCTACTATGGTGCTTTTAGTCTCTCCGCATACCGCAGCACGCGACATAGCTTTGCAGACGATAAGTACAACCGTTTCAGAGAGAAGAGCGGCCAATGTGACGATCAGGCTTTAAGTCGATTCGATAAAAAATGACGAAAACGGACGGATTTCTCAGGTTTTTACTACATATGAACACTTTTCACATTCTCCCGTGCAACTCGGCTGCTAGTCCTCCTTTCATGCAGAATCTTAAGGTCCTAGCTCATGTCCAAGGCACCAAAGCCAGCTAAGAAGTCAATAATCGATACCTAAAACTTGAATTGTACTACTTCTTACTGGGTATTACATCAACTTAGAAGCTTCATCTCTGTTCTACTATGGTGCTTTTAGTGTCTCCGCATACCGCAGCACGCGACATAGCTTTGAAGACGATAAGTACAACCGTTTCAGAGAGAAGAGCGGCCAATGTGACGATCTGGCTTTAAGTCGATTCGATAACAAATGACGAAAACGGACGGATTTATCAGGTTTTTACTACATATGAACTCTTTTCACATTCTCCCCTGCAACTCGGCTGCTAGTCCTCCTTTCATGCAGAATCTTAAGGTCCTAGCTCATGTCCAAGGCACCAAAGCCAGCTAAAAAGTCAATAATCGATACCTAAAACTAGAATTGTACTAATTCTTACTGGCTATTACATCATCTTAGAAGCTTCTTCTGTGTTCTACTATGGTGCTTTTAGTGTCTCCGCATACCGCAGCACGCGACAAAGCTTTGCAGACGATAAGTACAACCGTTTCAGAGACAAGAGCAGCCGATGTGACGATCTGGCTTTAAGTCGATTCGATTACAAATGACGAAAACGGATGGATTTCTCAGGTTTTTACTACATATGAACACTTTTCACATTGTCCCGTGCAACTCGGCTGCTAGTCCGCCTTTTGATGCAGAATCTTAAGGTCCTAGCTCATGTCCAAGGCACCAAAGCCAGCCAAAAAATCAATAATCGATACCTAAAACTTGAATTGTACTACATCTTACTGGCTATTACATCAACTTAGAAGCTTCATCTGTGTTCTACTATGGTGCTTTTAGTGTCTCCGCATACCGCAGCACGCGACATAGCTTTGCAGACGATAAGTACAACCGTTTCAGAGAGAAGAGCGGCCAATGTGACGATCAGGCTTTAAGTCGATTCGATAACAAATGACGAAAACGGACGGATTTCTCAGGTTTTTACTACATATGAACACTTTTCACTTTCTCCCGTGCAACTCGGCTGCTAGTCCTCCTTTCATGCAGAATCTTAAGGTCCTAGCTCATGTCCAAGGCACCAAAGCCAGCTAAAAAGTCAATAATCGATACCTAAAACTTGAATTGTACTACTTCTTACTGGCTATTACATCATCATAGAAGCTTCATCTATGTTCTACTATGGTGCTTTTAGTGTCTCCGCATACCGCAGCCAGCGACATAGCTTTGCAGACGATAAGTACAACCGTTTCAGAGAGAAGAGCGGCCAATGTTACGATCTGGCTTTAAGTCGATTCGATAACAAATGACGAAAACGGACGGATTTCTCAGGTTTCTACTACATATGAACACATTTCACATTCTCCCGTGCAAAACGGCTGCTACTCCTCCTTTAATGCAGAATCTTAAGGTCCTAGCTCATGACCAAGGCACCAAAGCCAGCTAAAAAGTCAATAATCGATACCTAAAACTTGAATTGTACTACTTCTTACTTGCTATTACATCATCTTAGAAGCTTCATCTGTGTTCTACTATGGTGCTTTTAGTGTCTCCGCATACCGCAGCACGCGACAAAGCTTTCCAGACGATAAGTACAACCGTTTCAGTGAGAAGAGCAGCCAATGTGACGATCTGGCTTTAAGTCGATTCGATAACAAATGACGAAAACGGACGGATTTCTCAGGTTTTTATTACATATGAACACTTTTCACATTGTCCCGTGCAACTCGGGTGCTAGTCCTCCTTTTGATGCAGAATCTTAAGGTCCTAGCTCATGTCCAAGGCACCAGAGACAGCTAAAAAATCAATAATCGATACCTAAAACTTGAATTGTACTACTTCTTACTGGCTATTACATCAACTTAGAAGCTTCAGCTGTGTCTACTATGGTGCTTTTAGTGTCTCCGCATACCGCAGCACGCGACATAGCTTTGAAGACGATAAGTACAACCGTTTCAGAGAGAAGAGCGGCCAATGTGACGATCTGGCTTTAAGTCGATTCGATAACAAATGACGAAAACGGACGGATTTCTCAGGTTTTTACTACATATGAATACTTTTCACTTTCTCCCATGCAACTCGGCTGCTAGTCCTCCTTTAATGCAGAATCTTAAGGTCCTAGCTCATGTCCAAGGCACCAAAGCCAGCTAAAAAGTCAATAATCGATACCTAAAACTTGAATTGTACTACATCTTACTGGCTATTACATCAACTTAGAAGCTTCATCTGTGTTCTACCATGGTGCTTTTAGTGTCTCCGCACACCGCAGTACGCGACATAGCTTTGCAGACGATAAGTACAACCGTTTCAGAGAAAAGAGGGGCCAATGTGACGATCTGGCTTTAAGTCGATTCGATAACAAATGACGAAAACGGACGGATTTCTCAGGTTTTTACTACATATGAACACTTTTCACATTCTCCCGTGCAACTCGGCTGCTAGTCCTCCTTTCATGCAGAATCTTAAGGTCCTAGCTCATGTCCAAGGCACCAAAGCCAGCTAAAAAGTCAATAATCAGTACCTAAAACTTGAATTGTACTACTTCTTCCTGGCTATTACATCATCTTAGAAGCTTCATCTGTGTTCTACTATGGTGCTTTTAGTGTCTCCGCATACCGCAGCACGCGACAAAGCTTTCCAGACGATAAGTGCAACCGTTTCAGAGAGAAGAGCAGCCAATGTGACGATCTGGCTTTAAGTCGATTCGATAACAAATGACGAAAACAGACGTATATCTCAGGTTTTTACTACATATGAACACATTTCACATTCTCCCGTACAACGCGGCTGCTAGTCCTCCTTTCATGCAGAATCTTAAGGTCCTAGCTCATGTCCAAGGCACCAAAGCCAGCTAAAAAGTATATAATCGATACCTAAAACTTGACTTGTACTACTTCTTACTGGCTATTACATCAACTTAGAAGCTTCATCTGTGTTCTACTATGGTGCTTTTAGTGTCTCCGCATACCGCATCACGCGACATAGCTTTGCAGGCGATAAGTACAACCGTTTCAGAGAGAAGAGCGGCCAATGTGACGATCTGGCTTTAAGTCGATTCGATAACAAATGACGAAAACGGACGGATTTCTCAGGTTTTTACTACATATGAATACTTTTCACATTGTCCCGTGCAACTCGGCTGCTAGTCCTCCTTTAATGCAGAATCTTAAGGTCCTAGCTCATGTCCAAGGCACCAAAGCCAGCTAAAAAGTCAATAGTCAGTACCTAAAACTTGAATTGTACTACTTCTTACTGGCTATTACATCGACGTAGAAGCTTCATCTGTGTTCTACTATGGTGATTTTATTGTCTCCGCATACCGCAGCACGCGAGATAGCTTTGCAGACGATAAGTACAACCGTTTCAGAGAGAAGAGCGGCCAATGTGACGATCGGGCTTTAAGTCGATTCGATAACAAATGACGAAAACGGACGGATTTCTCAGGTTTTTACTACATATGAACACTTTTCACATTCTTCCCTGCAACTCGGCTGCTAGTCCTCCTTTCATGCAGATTCTTAAGGTCCTAGCTCATGTCCAAGGCATCGAAGCCAGCTAAAAATTCAATAATCGATACATAAAACTTGAATTGTACTACTTGTTACTGGCTATTACATCAAATTAGAAGCTGCATCTGTGTTCTACTGTGGTGGTTTCAGTGTCTCCGCATACCGCATCACGAGACATAGCTTTGCAGACGATAAGTACAACCGTTTCAGAGAGAAGAGCGGACAATGTGACGATCTGGCTTTAAGTCGATTCGATAACAAATGACGAAAACGGACGGATTTCTCAGGTTTTTACTACATGTGAACACTTTTCACATTCTCCCGTGCAACTCGGCTGCTAGTCCTCCTTTCATGCAGAATCTTAAGGTCCTAGCTCATGTCCAAGGCACCAAAGCCAGCTAAAAAGTCAATAATCGATACCTAAAACTTGAATTATACTACTTCTTACTGGCTATTACATCAACTTAGAAGCTTCAACTGTGTTCTACTATGGTGCTTTTAGTGTCTCCGCATACCGCAGCACGCGACATAGCTTTGCAGACGATAAGTACAGCCGTTTCAGAGAGAAGAGCGGCCAAGTGACGATCTGGCTTTAAGGCGATTCGATAACAAATGACGAAAACGGACGGATTTCTCATTTTTTTACTACATATGAACACTTTTCATATTGTCACGTGCAACTCGGCTGCTAGTCCTCCTTTCATGCAGAATCTTAACATCCTAGCTCATTTCCAAGGCACCAAATCCATCTAAGAAGTCAATAATCGATACCTAAATCTTGAATTGTACTACTACTTACTGGCTATTATATCGACTTAGAAGCTTCATCTGTGTTCTACTATGGTGATTTTATTGTCTCCGCATACCGCATCACGCGACATAGCTTTGGAGGCGATAAGTACAACCGTTTCAGAGAGAAGAGCGGCCAATGTGACGATCTGGCTTTAAGTCGATTCGATAACAAATGACGAAAACGGACGGATTTCTCAGGTTTTTACTACATATGAACACTTTTCACATTCTCCCGTGCAACTCGGCTGCTAGTCCTCCTTTCATGCAGAATCTTAGGGTCCTAGCTCATGTCCAAGGCACCAAAGCCAGCTAAAAAGTAGATAATCAGTACCTAAAACTTGAATTGTACTACTTCTTACTGGCTATTACATCAACTTAGGAGCTTCATCTGTGTTCTACTATGGTGCTTTTAGTGTCTCCGCATACCGCAGCACGCGACATAGCTTTGCAGACGATAAGTAGAACCGTTTCAGAGAGAAGAGCGGCCAATGTGACGATCTGGCTTTAAGTCGATTCGATAACAAATGACGAAAACGGACGGATTTCTCAGGTTTTTACTACATATAAACACTTTTCACATTCTCCCGTGCAACTCGGCTGCTAGTCCTACTTTCATGCAGAATCTTAAGGTCCTAGCTCATGTCCAAGGCACCAAAGCCAGCTAAAAAGTCAATAATCGATACCTAAAACTTGAATTGTACTACATCTTACTGGCTATTACATCATCTTAGAAGCTTCATCTGTGTTCTACTATGGAGATTTTAGTGTCTCCGCATACCGCAGCACGCGACAAATCTTTCCAGACGATAAGTACAACCGTTTCAGAGAGAAGAGCAGCCAATGTGACGATCTGGCTTTAAGTCGATTCGATAACAAATGACGAAAACGGACGTATTTCTCAGGTTTTTACTACATATGAACACATTTCATATTCTCCCGTACAACGCGGCTGCTAGTCCTCCTTTCATGCAGAATCTTAAGTTCCTAGCTCATGTCCAAGGCACCAAAGCCAGCTAAAAAGTCAATAATCGATACCTAAAACTTGAATTGTACTACTTCCAACTGGCTATTACATCATCATAGAAGCTTCATCTGTGTTCTACTATGGTGCTTTTAGTGTCTCCGCATACCGCAGCACGCGACATAGCTTTGCAGACTATAAGTACAACCGTTTCAGAGAGAAGAGCGGCCAATGTGACGATCTGGCTGTAAGTCGATTTGATAACAAATGACGAAAACGGACGGATTTCTCAGGTTTTTACTACATATGGACACCTTTCACATTCTCCCGTGCAACTCGGCTGCTAGTCCTCCTTTCATGCAGAATCTTAAGGTCATAGCTCATGCCCAAGGCACCAAAGCCAGCTAAAAAGTCAATAATCCATACCTAAAACTTGAATTGTACTACTTCTTCTTGTCTATTACACCAACTTAGAAGCTTCATCTGTGTTCTACTATGGTGATTTTAGTGTCTCCGCATACCGCAGCACGCGACATAGCTTTGCAGACGATAAGTACAACCGTTTCAGAGAGAAGAGCGGCCAATGTGACGATCTGGCTTTAAGTCGATTCGATAACAAATGACGAAAACGGACGGGTTTCTCAGGTTTCTACTACATATGAACACATTTCACATTCTCCCGTGCAAAACGGCTGCTACTCCTCCTTTAATGCAGAATCTTAAGGTCCTAGCTCATGTCAAAGGCACCAAAGCCAGCTAAAAAGTCAATAATCGATACCTAAAACTTGAATTGTACTACTTCTTACTGGCTATTACATCATCTTAGAAGCTTCATCTGTGTTCTACTATGGTGCTTTTAGTGTCTACGCATACCGCAGCACGCGACAAAGCTTTCCAGACGATAAGTACAACCGTTTCAGAGAGAAGAGCAGCCAATGTGACGATCTGGCTTTAAGTCGATTCGATAACAAATGACGAAAACGGACGGATTTCTCAGGTTTTTACTACATATGAATACTTTTCACATTCTCCCGTGCAACTCGGCTGCTAGTCCTCCTTTAATGCAGAATCTTAAGGTCCTAGCTCATGTCCAAGGCACCAATGCCAGCTAAAAAGTCAATAATCGATACCTAAAACTTGAATTGTACTACATCTTACTGGCTATTACATCAACTTAGAAGCTTCATCTGTGTTCTACCATGGTGCTTTTAGTGTCTCCGCACACCGCAGTACGCGACATAGCTTTGCAGACGATAAGTACAACCGTTTCAGAGAAAAGAGGGGCCAATGTGACGATTTGGCTTTAAGTCGATTCGATAACAAATGACGAAAACGGACGGATTTCTCAGGTTTTTACTACATATGACACTTTTCACATTCTCCCGTGCAACTCGGCTGCTAGTCCTCCTTTCATGCAGAATCTTAAGGTCCTAGCTCATGTCCAAGGCACCAAAGCCAGCTAAAAAGTCAATAATCAGTACCTAAAACTTGAATTGTACTACTTCTTACTGGCTATTACATCATCATAGAAGCTTCATCTGTGTTCCACTATGGTGCTTTTAGTGTCTCCGCATACCGCAGCACGCGACAAAGCTTTCCAGACGATAAGTGCAACCGTTTCAGAGAGAAGAGAAGCCAATGTGACGACCTGGCTTTAAGTCGATTCGATAACAAATGACGAAAACGGACGGATATCTCTGGTTTTTACTACATATGAACACATTTCACATTCTCCCGTACAACGCGGCTGCTAGTCCTCCTTTCATGCAGAAACTTAAGGTCCTAGCTCATGTCCAAGGCACCAAAGCCAGCTAAAAAGTATATAATCGATACCTAAAACTTGAATTGTACTACTTCTTACTGGCTATTACATCAACTTAGAAGCTTCATCTGTGTTCTACTATGGTGCTTTTACTGTCTCCGCATACCGCATCAAGCGACATAGCTTTGCAGGCGATAAGTACAACCGTTTCAGAGAGAAGAGCGGCCAATGTGACGATCTGGCTTTAAGTCGATTCGATAACAAATGATGAAAACGGACGGATTTCTCAGGTTTCTACTACATATGAACACTTTTCACATTCTCCCATCCAACGCGGCTGCTAGTCCTCCTTTTATGCAGAATCTTAAGGTCCTAGCTCATGTCAAAGGCACCAAAGCCAGCTAAAACGTCAATAATCGATACCTAAAACTTGAATTGTACTACTTCCTACTGGCTATTACATCATCATAGAAGCTTCATCTGTGTTCTACTATGGTGCTTTTAGTGTCTCCGCATACCGTAGCACGCGACATAGCTTTGCAGACGATAAGTACAACCGTTTCAGAGAGAAGAGCGGACAATGTGACGATCTGGCTTTAAGTCGATTCGATAACAAATGATGAAAACGGACGGATTTCTCAGGTTTTTACTACATATGAACACCTTTCACATTCTCCCGTGCAACTCGGCTGCTAGTCCTCCTTTCATGCAGAATCTTAAGGTCCTAGCTCATGCCCAAGGCACCAAAGCCAGCTAAAAAGTCAATAATCGATACCTAAAACTTGAATTGTACTACTTCTTACTGGCTATACATCATCATAGAAGCTTCATCTGTGTTCTACTAGGATGCTTTTAGTGTCTCCGCATACCGCAGCACGCGACATAGCTTTCCAGACGATAGGTACAACAGTTTCAGAGAGAAGAGCGGCCAATGTGACGATCTGGCTTTAAGTCGATTCGATAACAAATGACGAAAACGGACGGATTTCTCAGGTTTTTACTACATATGGACACTTTTGACATTCTCCCGTGCAACTCGGCTGCTAGTCCTCCTTTCATGCAGAATCTTAAGGTCCTAGCTCATGTCCAAGGCACCAAAGCCAGCTAAAAAGTCAATAATCGATACCTAAAACTTGAATTGTACTACTTCTTACTGGCTATTACATCAACTTAGAAGCTTCATCTGTGTTCTACCATGGTGCTTTTAGTGTCTCCGCACACCGCAGCACGCGACATAGCTTTGCAGACGATAAGTACAACCGTTTCAGAGAGAAGAGCGGCCAATGTGACGATCTGGCTTTAGGTCGATTCGATAACAAATGACGAAAACGAACGGATTTCTCAGGTTTTTACTACATATGAACACTTTTCACATTCTCCCGTGCAACTCGGCTGCTAGTCCTCCTTTCATGCAGAATCTTAAGGTCCTAGCTCATGTCCAAGGCACCAAAGCCAGCTAAAAAGTCAATAATCAGTACCTAAAACTTGAATTGTACTACTTCTTACTGGCTATTACATCGACTTAGAAGCTTCATCTGTGTTCTACTATGGTGATTTTATTGTCTCCGCATACCGCAGCACGCGACATAGCTTTGCAGACGATAAGTACAACCGTTTCAGAGAGAAGAGCGGCCAATGTGACGATCGGGCTTTAAGTCGATTCGATAACAAATGACGAAAACGGCTGGATTTCTCAGGTTTCTACTACATATGAACACATTTCACATTCTCCCGTGCAAAACGGCTGCTAGTCCTCCTTTCATGCAGAATCTTAAGGTCCTAGCTCATGTCCAAGGCACCAAAGCCAGCTAAAAAGTCAATAATCGATACCTAAAACTTGAATTGTACTACATCTTACTGGCTATTACATCAACTTAGAAGCTTCATCTGTGTTTTACCATGGTGCTTTTAGTGTCTCCGCACACCGCAGTACGCGACATAGCTTTGCAGACGATAAGTACAACCGTTTCAGAGAAAAGAGGGGCCAATGTGACGATCTGGCTTTAAGTCGATTCGATAACAAATGACGAAAACGGACGGATTTCTCAGGTTTTTACTACATATGAACACTTTTCACATTCTCCCGTGCAACTCGGCTGCTAGTCCTCCTTTCATGCAGAATCTTAAGGTCCTAGCTCATGTCCAAGGCACCAAAGCCAGCTAAAAAGTCAATAATCAGTACCTAAAACTTGAATTGTACTACTTCTTCCTGGCTATTACATCATCTTAGAAGCTTCATCTGTGTTCTACTATGGTGCTTTTAGTGTCTCCGCATACCGCAGCACGCGACAAAGCTTTCCAGACGATAAGTACAACCGTTTCAGAGAGAAGAGCAGCCAATGTGACGATCTGGCTTTAAGTCGATTCGATAACAAATGACGAAAACGGACGTATTTCTCAGGTTTTTAGTACATATGAACACATTTCATATTCTCCCGTACAACGCGGCTGCTAGTCCTCCTTTCATGCAGAATCTTAAGGTCCTAGCTCATGTCCAAGGCACCAAAGCCAGCTAAAAAGTCAATAATCGATACCTAAAACTTGAATTGTACTACTTCTAACTGGCTATTACATCATCATAGAAGCTTCATCTGTGTTCTACTATGGTGCTTTTAGTGTCTCCGCATACCGCAGCACGCGACATAGCTTTGCAGACGATAAGTACAACCGTTTCAGAGAGAAGAGCGGCCAATGTGACGATCTGGCTGTAAGTCGATTCGATAACAAATGATGAAAACGGACGGATTTCTCAGGTTTCTACTACATATGAACACTTTTCACATTCTCCCATCCAACGCGGCTGCTAGTCCTCCTTTTATGCAGAATCTTAAGGTCCTAGCTCATGTCCAAGGCACCAAAGCCAGCTAAAATGTCAATAATCGATACCTAAAACTTGAATTGTACTACTTCCTACTGGCTATTACATCATCATAGAAGCTTCATCTGTGTTCTACTATGGTGCTTTTAGTGTCTCCGCATACCGCAGCACGCGACATAGCTTTGCAGACAATAAGTACAACCGTTTCAGAGAGAAGAGCGGCCAATGTGACGATCTGGCTTTAAGTCGATTCGATAACAAATGACGAAAACGGACGGATTTCTCAGGTTTTTACTACATATGAACACTTTTCACATTGTCCCGTGCAACTCGGCTGCTAGTCCTCCTTTCATGCAGAATCTTAAGGTCCTAGCTCATGTCCAAGGCACCAAAGCCAGCTAAAAAGTCAATAATCGATACCTAAAACTTGAATTGTACTACTTCTTACTGGCTATTACATCGTCATAGAAGCTTCATCTATGTTCTACTATGGTGCTTTTAGTGTCTCCGCATACCGCAGCACGCGACATAGCTTTGCAGACGATAAGTACAACCGTTTCAGAGAGAAGAGCGGCCAATGTTACGATCTGGCTTTAAGTCGATTCGATAACAAATGACGAAAACGGACGGATTTCTCAGGTTTCTACTACATATGAACACATTTCACATTCTCCCGTGCAAAACGGCTGCTACTCCTCCTTTAATGCAGAATCTTAAGGTCCTAGCTCATGACCAAGGCACCAAAGCCAGCTAAAAAGTCAATAATCGATACCTAAAACTTGAATTGTACTACTTCTTACTTGCTATTACATCATCTTAGAAGCTTCATCTGTGTTCTACTATGGTGCTTTTAGTGTCTCCGCATACCGCAGCACGCGACAAAGCTTTCCAGACGATAAGTACAACCGTTTCAGTGAGAAGAGCAGCCAATGTGACGATCTGGCTTTAAGTCGATTCGATAACAAATGACGAAAACGGACGGATTTCTCAGGTTTTTATTACATATGAACACTTTTCACATTGTCCCGTGCAACTCGGGTGCTAGTCCTCCTTTTGATGCAGAATCTTAAGGTCCTAGCTCATGTTCAAGGCACCAGAGACAGCTAAAAAATCAATAATCGATACCTAAAACTTGAATTGTACTACTTCTTACTGGCTATTACATCAACTTAGAAGCTTCATCTGTCTCTACTATGGTGCTTTTAGTGTCTCCGCATACCGCAGCACGCGACATAGCTTTGAAGACGATAAGTACAACCGTTTCAGAGAGAAGAGCGGCCAATGTGACGATCTGGCTTTAAGTCGATTCGATAACAAATGACGAAAACGGACGGATTTCTCAGGTTTTTACTACATATGAATACTTTTCACTTTCTCCCGTGCAACTCGGCTGCTAGTCCTCCTTTAATGCAGAATCTTAAGGTCCTAGCTCATGTCCAAGGCACCAAAGCCAGCTAAAAAGTCAATAATCGATACCTAAAACTTGAATTGTACTACATCTTACTGGCTATTACATCAACTTAGAAGCTTCATCTGTGTTCTACCATGGTGCTTTTAGTGTCTCCGCACACCGCAGTACGCGACATAGCTTTGCAGACGATAGGTACAACCGTTTCAGAGAAAAGAGGGGCCAATGTGACGATCTGGCTTTAAGTCGATTCGATAACAAATGACGAAAACGGACGGATTTCTCAGGTTTTTACTACATATGAACACTTTTCACATTCTCCCGTGCAACTCGGCTGCTAGTCCTCCTTTCATGCAGAATCTTAAGGTCCTAGCTCATGTCCAAGGCACCAAAGCCAGCTAAAAAGTCAATAATCAGTACCTAAAACTTGAATTGTACTACTTCTTCCTGGCTATTACATCATCTTAGAAGCTTCATCTGTGTTCTACTATGGTGCTTTTAGTGTCTCCGCATACCGCAGCACGCGACAAAGCTTTCCAGACGATAAGTGCAACCGTTTCAGAGAGAAGAGCAGCCAATGTGACGATCTGGCTTTAAGTCGATTCGATAACAAATGACGAAAACAGACGTATATCTCAGGTTTTTACTACATATGAACACATTTCACATTCTCCCGTACAACGCGGCTGCTAGTCCTCCTTTCATGCAGAATCTTAAGGTCCTAGCTCATGTCCAAGGCACCAAAGCCAGCTAAAAAGTATATAATCGATACCTAAAACTTGACTTGTACTACTTCTTACTGGCTATTACATCAACTTAGAAGCTTCATCTGTGTTCTACTATGGTGCTTTTAGTGTCTCCGCATACCGCATCACGCGACATAGCTTTGCAGGCGATAAGTACAACCGTTTCAGAGAGAAGAGCGGCCAATGTGACGATCTGGCTTTAAGTCGATTCGATAACAAATGACGAAAACGGACGGATTTCTCAGGTTTTTACTACATATGAATACTTTTCACATTCTCCCGTGCAACTCGCCTGCTAGTCCTTCTTTAATGCAGAATCTTAAGGTCCTAGCTCATGTCCAAGGCACCAAAGCCAGCTAAAAAGTCAATAATCAGTACCTAAAACTTGAATTGTACTACTTCTTACTGGCTATTACATCGACGTAGAAGCTTCATCTGTGTTCTACTATGGTGATTTTATTGTCTCCGCATACCGCAGCACGCGAGATAGCTTTGCAGACGATAAGTACAACCGTTTCAGAGAGAAGAGCGGCCAATGTGACGATCGGGCTTTAAGTCGATTCGATAACAAATGACGAAAACGGACGGATTTCTCAGGTTTTTACTACATATGAACACTTTTCACATTCTTCCCTGCAACTCGGCTGCTAGTCCTCCTTTCATGCAGATTCTTAAGGTCCTAGCTCATGTCCAAGGCATCAAAGCCAGCTAAAAATTCAATAATCGATACATAAAACTTGAATTGTACTACTTGTTACTGGCTATTACATCAAATTAGAAGCTGCATCTGTGTTCTACTGTGGTGGTTTCAGTGTCTCCGCATACCGCATCACGAGACATAGCTTTGCAGACGATAAGTACAACCGTTTCAGAGAGAAGAGCGGACAATGTGACGATCTGGCTTTAAGTCGATTCGATAACAAATGACGAAAACGGACGGATTTCTCAGGTTTTTACTACATGTGAACACTTTTCACATTCTCCCGTGCAACTCGGCTGCTAGTCCTCCTTTCATGCAGAATCTTAAGGTCCTAGCTCATGTCCAAGGCACCAAAGCCAGCTAAAAAGTCAATAATCGATACCTAAAACTTGAATTATACTACTTCTTACTGGCTATTACATCAACTTAGAAGCTTCAACTGTGTTCTACTATGGTGCTTTTAGTGTCTCCGCATACCGCAGCACGCGACATAGCTTTGCAGACGATAAGTACAGCCGTTTTAGAGAGAAGAGCGGCCAAGTGACGATATGGCTGTAAGGCGATTCGATAACAAATGACGAAAACGGACGGATTTCTCATTTTTTTACTACATATGAACACTTTTCATATTGTCACGTGCAACTCGGCTGCTAGTCCTCCTTTCATGCAGAATCTTAACATCCTAGCTCATTTCCAAGGCACCAAATCCATCTAAGAAGTCAATAATCGATACCTAAATCTTGAATTGTACTACTACTTACTGGCTATTACATCGACTTAGAAGCTTCATCTGTGTTCTACTATGGTGATTTTATTGTCTCCGCATACCGCATCACGCGACATAGCTTTGGAGGCGATAAGTACAACCGTTTCAGAGAGAAGAGCGGCCAATGTGACGATCTGGCTTTAAGTCGATTCGATAACAAATGACGAAAACGGACGGATTTCTCAGGTTTTTACTACATATGAACACTTTTCACATTCTCCCGTGCAACTCGGCTGCTAGTCCTCCTTTCATGCAGAATCTTAGGGTCCTAGCTCATGTCCAAGGCACCAAAGCCAGCTAAAAAGTAGATAATCAGTACCTAAAACTTGAATTGTACTACTTCTTACTGGCTATTACATCAACTTAGGAGCTTCATCTGTGTTCTACTATGGTGCTTTTAGTGTCTCCGCATACCGCAGCACGCGACATAGCTTTGCAGACGATAAGTAGAACCGTTTCAGAGAGAAGAGCGGCCAATGTGACGATCTGGCTTTAAGTCGATTCGATAACAAATGACGAAAACGGACGGATTTCTCAGGTTTTTACTACATATAAACACTTTTCACATTCTCCCGTGCAACTCGGCTGCTAGTCCTACTTTCATGCAGAATCTTAAGGTCCTAGCTCATGTCCAAGGCACCAAAGCCAGCTAAAAAGTCAATAATCGATACCTAAAACTTGAATTGTACTACATCTTACTGGCTATTACATCATCTTAGAAGCTTCATCTGTGTTCTACTATGGAGCTTTTAGTGTCTCCGCATACCGCAGCACGCGACAAATCTTTCCAGACGATAAGTACAACCGTTTCAGAGAGAAGAGCAGCCAATGTGACGATCTGGCTTTAAGTCGATTCGATAACAAATGACGAAAACGGACGTATTTCTCAGGTTTTTACTACATATGAACACATTTCATATTCTCCCGTACAACGCGGCTGCTAGTCCTCTTTTCATGCAGAATCTTAAGGTCCTAGCTCATGTCCAAGGCACCAAAGCCAGCTAAAAAGTCAATAATCGATACCTAAAACTTGAATTGTACTACTTCCAACTGGCTATTACATCATCATAGAAGCTTCATCTGTGTTCTACTATGGTGCTTTTAGTGTCTCCGCATACCGCAGCACGCGACATAGCTTTGCAGACTATAAGTACAACCGTTTCAGAGAGAAGAGCGGCCAATGTGACGATCTGGCTTTAAGTCGATTTGATAACTAATGACGAAAACGGACGGATTTCTCAGGTTTTTACTACATATGGACACCTTTCACATTCTCCCGTGCAACTCGGCTGCTAGTCCTCCTTTCATGCAGAATCTTAAGGTCATAGCTCATGCCCAAGGCACCAAAGCCAGCTAAAAAGTCAATAATCCATACCTAAAACTTGAATTGTACTACTTCTTCTTGTCCATTACACCAACTTAGAAGCTTCATCTGTGTTCTACTATGGTGATTTTAGTGTCTCCGCATACCGCAGCACGCGACATAGCTTTGCAGACGATAAGTACAACCGTTTCAGAGAGAAGAGCGGCCAATGTGACGATCTGGCTTTAAGTCGATTCGATAACAAATGACGAAAACGGACGGGTTTCTCAGGTTTCTACTACATATGAACACATTTCACATTCTCCCGTGCAAAACGGCTGCTACTCCTCCTTTAATGCAGAATCTTAAGGTCCTAGCTCATGTCAAAGGCACCAAAGCCAGCTAAAAAGTCAATAATCGATACCTAAAACTTGAATTGTACTACTTCTTACTGGCTATTACATCATCTTAGAAGCTTCATCTGTGTTCTACTATGGTGCTTTTAGTGTCTACGCATACCGCAGCACGCGACAAAGCTTTCCAGACGATAAGTACAACCGTTTCAGAGAGAAGAGCAGCCAATGTGACGATCTGGCTTTAAGTCGATTCGATAACAAATGACGAAAACGGACGGATTTCTCAGGTTTTTACTACATATGAATACTTTTCACATTCTCCCGTGCAACTCGGCTGCTAGTCCTCCTTTAATGCAGAATCTTAAGGTCCTAGCTCATGTCCAAGGCACCAATGCCAGCTAAAAAGTCAATAATCGATACCTAAAACTTGAATTGTACTACATCTTACTGGCTATTACATCAACTTAGAAGCTTCATCTGTGTTCTACCATGGTGCTTTTAGTGTCTCCGCACACCGCAGTACGCGACATAGCTTTGCAGACGATAAGTACAACCGTTTCAGAGAAAAGAGGTGCCAATGTGACGATTTGGCTTTAAGTCGATTCGATAACAAATGACTAAAATGGACGGATTTCTCAGGTTTTTACTACATATGACACTTTTCACATTCTCCCGTGCAACTCGGCTGCTAGTCCTCCTTTCATGCAGAATCTTAAGGTCCTAGCTCATGTCCAAGGCACCAAAGCCAGCTAAAAAGTCAATAATCAGTACCTAAAACTTGTATTGTACTACTTCTTACTGGCTATTACATCATCATAGAAGCTTCATCTGTGTTCTACTATGGTGCTTTTAGTGTCTCCGCATACCGCAGCACGCGACAAAGCTTTCCAGACGATAAGTGCAACCGTTTCAGAGCGAAGAGAAGCCAATGTGACGATCTGGCTTTAAGTCGATTCGATAACAAATGACGAAAACGGACGGATATCTCTGGTTTTTACTACATATGAACACATTTCACATTCTCCCGTACAACGCGGCTGCTAGTCCTCCTTTCATGCAGAAACTTAAGGTCCTAGCTCATGTCCAAGGCACCAAAGCCAGCAAAAAAGTATATAATCGATACCTAAAACTTGAATTGTACTACTTCTTACTGGCTATTACATCAACTTAGAAGCTTCATCTGTGTTCTACTATGGTGCTTTTACTGTCTCCGCATACCGCATCAAGCGACATAGCTTTGCAGGCGATAAGTACAACCGTTTCAGAGAGAAGAGCGGCCAATGTGACGATCTGGCTTTAAGTCGATTCGATAACAAATGATGAAAACGGACGGATTTCTCAGGTTTCTACTACATATGAACACTTTTCACATTCTCCCATCCAACGCGGCTGCTAGTCCTCCTTTTATGCAGAATCTTAAGGTCCTAGCTCATGTCCAAGGCACCAAAGCCAGCTAAAACGTCAATAATCGATACCTAAAACTTGAATTGTACTACTTCCTACTGGCTATTACATCATCATACAAGCTTCATCTGTGTTCTACTATGGTGCTTTTAGTGTCTCCGCATACCGTAGCACGCGACATAGCTTTGCAGACGATAAGTACAACCGTTTCAGAGAGAAGAGCGGCCAATGTGACGATCTGGCTTTAAGTCGATTCGATAACAAATGATGAAAACGGACGGATTTCTCAGGTTTTTACTACATATGAACACCTTTCACATTCTCCCGTGCAACTCGGCTGCTAGTCCTCCTTTCATGCAGAATCTTAAGGTCCTAGCTCATGCCCAAGGCACCAAAGCCAGCTAAAAAGTCAATAATCGATACCTAAAACTTGAATTGTACTACTTCTTACTGGCTATACATCATCATAGAAGCTTCATCTGTGTTCTACTATGGTGCTTTTAGTGTCTCCGCATACCGCAGCACGCGACATAGCTTTCCAGACGATAGGTACAACCGTTTCAGAGAGAAGAGCGGCCAATGTGACGATCTGGCTTTAAGTCGATTCGATAACAAATGACGAAAACGGACGGATTTCTCAGGTTTTTACTACATATGGACACTTTTCACATTCTCCCGTGCAACTCGGCTGCTAGTCCTCCTTTCATGCAGAATCTTAAGGTCCTAGCTCATGTCCAAGGCACCAAAGCCAGCTAAAAAGTCAATAATCGATACCTAAAACTTGAATTGTACTACTTCTTACTGCCTATTACATCAACTTAGAAGCTTCATCTGTGTTCTACCATGGTGCTTTTAGTGTCTCCGCACACCGCAGCACGCGACATAGCTTTGCAGACGATAAGTACAACCGTTTCAGAGAGAAGAGCGGCCAATGTGACGATCTGGCTTTAAGTCGATTCGATAACAAATGACGAAAACGAACGGATTTCTCAGGTTTTTACTACATATGAACACTTTTCACATTCTCCCGTGCAACTCGGCTGCTAGTCCTCCTTTCATGCAGAATCTTAAGGTCCTAGCTCATGTCCAAGGCACCAAAGCCAGCTAAAAAGTCAATAATCAGTACCTAAAACTTGAATTGTACTACTTCTTACTGGCTATTACATCGACTTAGAAGCTTCATCTGTGTTCTACTATGGTGATTTTATTGTCTCCGCATACCGCAGCACGCGACATAGCTTTGCAGACGATAAGTACAACCATTTCAGAGAGAAGAGCGGCCAATGTGACGATCGGGCTTTAAGTCGATTCGATAACAAATGACGAAAACGGCTGGATTTCTCAGGTTTCTACTACATATGAACACATTTCACATTCTCCCGTGCAAAACGGCTGCTAGTCCTCCTTTCATGCAGAATCTTAAGGTCCTAGCTCATGTCCAAGGCACCAAAGCCAGCTAAAAAGTCAATAATCGATACCTAAAACTTGAATTGTACTACATCTTACTGGCTATTACATCAACTTAGAAGCTTCATCTGTGTTCTACCATGGTGCTTTTAGTGTCTCCGCACACCGCAGTACGCGACATAGCTTTGCAGACGATAAGTACAACCGTTTCAGAGAAAAGAGGGGCCAATGTGACGATCTGGCTTTAAGTCGATTCGATAACAAATGACGAAAACGGACGGATTTCTCAGGTTTTTACTACATATGAACACTTTTCACATTCTCCCGTGCAACTCGGCTGCTAGTCCTCCTTTCATGCAGAATCTTAAGGTCCTAGCTCATGTCCAAGGCACCAAAGCCAGCTAAAAAGTCAATAATCAGTACCTAAAACTTGAATTGTACTACTTCTTCCTGGCTATTACATCATCTTAGAAGCTTCATCTGTGTTCTACTATGGTGCTTTTAGTGTCTCCGCATACCGCAGCACGCGACAAAGCTTTCCAGACGATAAGTACAACCGTTTCAGAGAGAAGAGCAGCCAATGTGACGATCTGGCTTTAAGTCGATTCGATAACAAATGACGAAAACGGACGTATTTCTCAGGTTTTTAGTACATGTGAACACATTTCATATTCTCCCGTACAACGCGGCTGCTAGTCCTCCCTTCATGCAGAATCTTAAGGTCCTAGCTCATGTCCAAGGCACCAAAGCCAGCTAAAAAGTCAATAATCGATACCTAAAACTTGAATTGTACTACTTCTAACTTTCTATTACATCATCATAGAAGCTTCATCTGTGTTCTACTATGGTGCTTTTAGTGTCTCCGCATACCGCAGCACGCGACATAGCTTTGCAGACGATAAGTACAACCGTTTCAGAGAGAAGAGCGGCCAATGTGACGATCTGGCTGTAAGTCGATTCGATAACAAATGATGAAAACGGACGGATTTCTCAGGTTTCTACTACATATGAACACTTTTCACATTCTCCCATCCAACGCGGCTGCTAGTCCTCCTTTTATGATGAATCTTAAGGTCCTAGCTCATGTCCAAGGCACCAAAGCCAGCTAAAATGTCAATAATCGATACCTAAAACTTGAATTGTACTACTTCCTACTGGCTATTACATCATCATAGAAGCTTCATCTGTGTTCTACTATGGTGCTTTTAGTGTCTCCGCATACCGCAGCACGCGACATAGCTTTGCAGACGATAAGTACAACCGTTTCAGAGAGAAGAGCGGCCAATGTGACGATCTGGCTTTAAGTCGATTCGATAACAAATGACGAAAACGGACGGATTTCTCAGGTTTTTACTACATATGAACACTTTTCACATTGTCCCGTGCAACTCGGCTGCTAGTCCTCCTTTAATGCAGAATCTTAAGGTCCTAGCTCATGTCCAAGGCACCAAAGCCAGCTAAAAAGTCAATAATCAGTACCTAAAACTTGAATTGTACTACTTCTTACTGGCTATTACATCGACTTAGATGCTTCATCTGTGTTCTACTATGGTGATTTTATTGTCTCCGCATACCGCAGCACGCGACATAGCTTTGCAGACGATAAGTACAACCGTTTCAGAGAGAAGAGCGGCCAATGTGACGATCGGGCTTTAAGTCGATTCGATAACAAATGACGAAAACGGACGGATTTCCCAAGTTTCTACTACATATGAACACATTTCACATTCTCCCGTGCAAAACGGCTGCTAGTCCTCCTTTCATGCAGAATCTTAAGGTCCTAGCTCCTGTCCAAGGCACCAAAGCCAGCTAAAAAGTCAATAATCGATACCTAAAACTTGAATTGTACTACATCTTACTGGCTATTACATCAACTTAGAAGCTTCATCTCTGTTCTACCATGGTGCTTTTAGTGTCTCCGCACACCGCAGTACGCGACATAGCTTTGCAGACGATAAGTACAACCGTTTCAGAGAAAAGAGGGGCCAATGTGACGATCTGGCTTTAAGTCGATTCGATAACAAATGACGAAAACGGACGGATTTCTCAGGTTTTTACTACATATGAACACTTTTCACATTCTCCCGTGCAACTCGGCTGCTAGTCCTCCTTTCATGCAGAATCTTAAGGTCCTAGCTCATGTCCAAGGCACCAAAGCCAGCTAAAAAGTCAATAATCAGTACCTAAAACTTGAATTGTACTACTTCTTCCTGGCTATTACATCATCTTAGAAGCTTCATCTGTGTTCTACTATGGTGCTTTTAGTGTCTCCGCATACCGCAGCACGCGACATAGCTTTGCAGACGATAAGTACAACCGTTTCAGAGAGAAGAGCGGCCAATGTGACGATCTGGCTGTAAGTCGATTCGATAACAAATGACGAAAACGGACGGATTTCTCAGGTTTTTACTACATATGAACACCTTTCACATTCTCCCGTGCAACCCGGCTGCTAGTCCTCCTTTCATGCAGAATCTTAAGGTCCTAGCTCATGCCCAAGGCACCAAAGCCAGCTAAAAAGTCAATAATCCATACCTAAAACTTGAATTGTACTACTTCTTATTGTCTATTACATCAACTTAGAAGCTTCATCTGTGTTCTAGATGGTGCTTTTAGTGTCTCCGCATACCGCAGCACGCCACATAGCTTTGAAGACGATAAGTACAACCGTTTAAAAGAGAAGAGCGGCCAATGTGACGATCTGGCTTTAAGTCGATTCGATAACAAATGACGAAAACGGACGGATTTCTCAGGTTTTTACTACATATGAACACTTTTCACATTCTCCCGTGCAACTCGGCTGCTAGTCCTCCTTTCATGCAGAATCTTAAGGTCCTAGCTCATGTTCAAGGCACCAAAGCCAGCTAAAAAGTCAATAATCGATACCTAAAACTTGAATTGTACTACTTCTTACTGGCTATTACATCATCTTAGAAGCTTCATCTGTGTTCTACTATGGTGCTTTTAGTGTCTGCGCATACCGCAGCACGCGACATAGCTTTGCAGACGATAAGTACAACCGTTTCAGAGAGAAGAGCGGCCAATGTGACGATCTGGCTTTAAGTCGATTCGATAACAAATGACGAAAACGGACGGATTTCTCAGGTTTTTACTACATATGAACACTTTTCACATTCTCCCGTGCAACTCGGCTGCTAGTCCTCCTTTCATGCAGAATCTTAAGGTCCTAGCTCATGTCCAAGGCACCAAAGCCAGCTAAAAAGTCAATAATCGATACCTAAAACTTGAATTGTACTACATCTTACTGGCTATTACATCAACTTAGAAGCTTCATCTGTGTTCTACCATGGTGCGTTTAGTGTCTCCGCACACCGCAGTACGCGACATAGCTTTGCAGACGATAAGTACAACCGTTTCAGAGAAAAGAGGGGCCAATGTGACGATCTGGCTTTAAGTCGATTCGATAACAAATGACGAAAACGGACGGATTTCTCAGGTTTTTACTACATATGAACACTTTTCACATTCTCCCGTGCAACTCGGCTGCTAGTCCTCCTTTCATGCAGAATCTTAAGGTCCTAGCTCATGTCCAAGGCTTCAAAGCCAGCTAAAAAGTCAATAATCAGTACCTAAAACTTGAATTGTACTACTTCTTACTGGCTATTACATCATCTTAGAAGCTTCATCTGTGTTCTACTATGGTGCTTTTAGTGTCTCCGCATACCGCATCACGCGACATAGCTTTGCAGGCGATAAGTACAACCGTATCAGAGAGAAGAGCGGCCAATGTGACGATCTGGCTTTAAGTCGATTCGATAATAAATGACGAAAACGGACGGATTTCTCAGGTTTTTACTACATATGAACACTTTTCACATTCTCCCATCCAACGCGGCTGCTAGTCCTCCTTTCATGCAGAATCTTAAGGTCCTAGCTCATGTCCAAGGCACCAAAGCCAGCTAAAAAGTCAATAATCGATACCTAAAACTTGAATTGTACTACTTCTTACTGGCTATTACATCATCATAGAAGCTTCATCTGTGTTCTACTATGGTGCTTTTAGTGTCTCCGCACACCGCAGCACGCGACATAGCTTTGCAGACGATAAGTACAACCGTTTCAGAGAGAAGAGCGGCCAATGTGACGATCTGCCTTTAAGTCGATTCGATAACAAATGACGAAAACGGACGGATTTCTCAGGTTTTTACTACATATGAACACCTTTCACATTCTCCCGTGCAACTCGGCTGCTAGTCCTCCTTTCATGCAGAATCTTAAGGTCCTAGCTCATGCCCAAGGCACCAAAGCCAGCTAAAAAGTCAATAATCAGTACCTAAAACTTGAATTGTACTACTTCTTACTGGCTATTACATCGACTTAGAAGCTTCATCTGTGTTCTACTATGGTGATTTTATTGTCTCCGCATACCGCAGCACGCGACATAGCTTTGCAGACGATAAGTACAACCGTTTCAGAGAGAAGAGCGGCCAATGTGACGATCGGGCTTTAAGTCGATTCGATAACAAATGACGAAAACGGACGGATTTCCCAGGTTTCTACTACATATGAACACATTTCACATTCTCCCGTGCAAAACGGCTGCTAGTCCTCCTTTCATGCAGAATCTTAAGGTCCTAGCTCCTGTCCAAGGCACCAAAGCCAGCTAAAAAGTCAATAATCGATACCTAAAACTTGAATTGTACTACATCTTACTGGCTATTACATCAACTTAGAAGCTTCATCTGTGTTCTACCATGGTGCTTTTAGTGTCTCCGCACACCGCAGTACGCGACATAGCTTTGCAGACGATAAGTACAACCGTTTCAGAGAAAAGAGGGGCCAATGTGACGATCTGGCTTTAAGTCGATTCGATAACAAATGACGAAAACGGACGGATTTCTCAGGTTTTTACTACATATGAACACTTTTCACATTCTCCCGTGCAACTCGGCTGCTAGTCCTCCTTTCATGCAGAATCTTAAGGTCCTAGCTCATGTCCAAGGCACCAAAGCCAGCTAAAAAGTCAATAATCAGTACCTAAAACTTGAATTGTACTACTTCTTCCTGGCTATTACATCATCTTAGAAGCTTCATCTGTGTTCTACTATGGTGCTTTTAGTGTCTCCGCATACCGCAGCACGCGACATAGCTTTGCAGACGATAAGTACAACCGTTTCAGAGAGAAGAGCGGCCAATGTGACGATCTGGCTGTAAGTCGATTCGATAACAAATGACGAAAACGGACGGATTTCTCAGGTTTTTACTACATATGAACACCTTTCACATTCTCCCGTGCAACCCGGCTGCTAGTCCTCCTTTCATGCAGAATCTTAAGGTCCTAGCTCATGCCCAAGGCACCAAAGCCAGCTAAAAAGTCAATAATCCATACCTAAAACTTGAATTGTACTACTTCTAATTGTCTATTACATCAACTTAGAAGCTTCATCTGTGTTCTACTATGGTGAATTTAGTGTCTCCGCATACCGCAGCACGCGACATAGCTTTGCAGACGATAAGTACAACCGTTTCAGAGAGAAGAGCGGCCAATGTGTCGATCTGGCTTTAAGTCGATTCGATAACAAATGACGAAAACGGACGGATTTCTCAGGTTTCTACTACATATGAACACATTTCACATTCTCCCGTGCAAAACGGCTGCTACTCCTCCTTTAATGCAGAATCTTAAGGTCCTAGCTCATGTCCAAGGCACCAAAGCCAGCTAAAAAGTCAATAATCGATACCTAAAACTTGAATTGTACTACTTCTTACTGGCTATTACATCATCATAGAAGCTTCATCTGTGTTCTACTATGGTGCTTTTAGTGTCTCCGCACACCGCAGCACGCGACATAGCTTTGCAGACGATAAGTACAACCGTTTCAGAGAGAAGAGCGGCCAATGTGACGATCTGCCTTTAAGTCGATTCGATAACAAATGACGAAAACGGACGGATTTCTCAGGTTTTTACTACATATGAACACCTTTCACATTCTCCCGTGCAACTCGGCTGCTAGTCCTCCTTTCATGCAGAATCTTAAGGTCCTAGCTCATGCCCAAGGCACCAAAGCCAGCTAAAAAGTCAATAATCAGTACCTAAAACTTGAATTGTACTACTTCTTACTGGCTATTACATCGACTTAGAAGCTTCATCTGTGTTCTACTATGGTGATTTTATTGTCTCCGCATACCGCAGCACGCGACATAGCTTTGCAGACGATAAGTACAACCGTTTCAGAGAGAAGAGCGGCCAATGTGACGATCGGGCTTTAAGTCGATTCGATAACAAATGACGAAAACGGACGGATTTCCCAGGTTTCTACTACATATGAACACATTTCACATTCTCCCGTGCAAAACGGCTGCTAGTCCTCCTTTCATGCAGAATCTTAAGGTCCTAGCTCCTGTCCAAGGCACCAAAGCCAGCTAAAAAGTCAATAATCGATACCTAAAACTTGAATTGTACTACATCTTACTGGCTATTACATCAACTTAGAAGCTTCATCTGTGTTCTACCATGGTGCTTTTAGTGTCTCCGCACACCGCAGTACGCGACATAGCTTTGCAGACGATAAGTACAACCGTTTCAGAGAAAAGAGGGGCCAATGTGACGATCTGGCTTTAAGTCGATTCGATAACAAATGACGAAAACGGACGGATTTCTCAGGTTTTTACTACATATGAACACTTTTCACATTCTCCCGTGCAACTCGGCTGCTAGTCCTCCTTTCATGCAGAATCTTAAGGTCCTAGCTCATGTCCAAGGCACCAAAGCCAGCTAAAAAGTCAATAATCAGTACCTAAAACTTGAATTGTACTACTTCTTCCTGGATATTACATCATCTTAGAAGCTTCATCTGTGTTCTACTATGGTGCTTTTAGTGTCTCCGCATACCGCAGCACGCGACATAGCTTTGCAGACGATAAGTACAACCGTTTCAGAGAGAAGAGCGGCCAATGTGACGATCTGGCTGTAAGTCGATTCGATAACAAATGACGAAAACGGACGGATTTCTCAGGTTTTTACTACATATGAACACCTTTCACATTCTCCCGTGCAACCCGGCTGCTAGTCCTCCTTTCATGCAGAATCTTAAGGTCCTAGCTCATGCCCAAGGCACCAAAGCCAGCTAAAAAGTCAATAATCCATACCTAAAACTTGAATTGTACTACTTCTTACTGGCTATTACATCAAATTAGAAGCTTCATCTGTGTTCTACCATGGTGCTTTTAGTGTCTCCGCACACCGCAGTACGCGACATAGCTTTGCAGACGATAAGTACAACCGTTTCAGAGAAAAGAGGGGCCAATGTGACGATCTCGCTTTAAGTCGTTTCTATAACAAATGACGAAAACGGACGGATTTCTCAGGTTTTTACTACATATGAACACTTTTCACATTCTCCCGTGCAACTCGGCTGCTAGTCCTCCTTTCATGCAGAATTGTAAGGTCCTAGCTCATGTCCAAGGCACCAAAGCCAGCTAAAAAGTCAATAATCCATACCTAAAACTTGAATTGTACTACTTCTTCCTGGCTATTACATCATCTTAGAAGCTTCATCTGTGTTCTACTATGGTGCTTTTAGTGTCTCCGCATACCGCAGCACGCGACAAAGCTTTCCAGACGATAAGTACAACCGTTTCAGAGAGAAGAGCAGCCAATGTGACGATCTGGCTTTAAGTCGATTCGATAACAAATGACGAAAACGGACGTATTTCTCAGGTTTTTAGTACATATGAACACATTTCATATTCTCCCGTACAACGCGGCTGCTAGTCCTCCTTTCATGCAGAATCTTAAGGTCCTAGCTCATGTCCAAGGCACCAAAGCCAGCTAAAAAGTCAATAATCGATACCTAAAACTTGAATTGTACTACTTCTAACTGGCTATTACATCATCATAGAAGCTTCATCTGTGTTCTACTATGGTGCTTTTAGTGTCTCCGCATACCGCAGCACGCGACATAGCTTTGCAGACGATAAGTACAACCGTTTCAGAGAGAAGAGCCGCCAATGTGACGATCTGGCTGTAAGTCGATTCGATAACAAATGACGAAAACGGACGGATTTCTCAGGTTTTTACTACATATGAACACCTTTCACATTCTCCCGTGCAACTCGGCTGCTAGTCCTCCTTTCATGCAGAATCTTAAGGTCCTAGCTCATGCCCAAGGCACCAAAGCCAGCTAAAAAGTCAATAATCCATACCTAAAACTTGAATTGTACTACTTCTTATTGTCTATTACATCAACTTAGAAGCTTCATCTGTGTTCTACTATGGTGATTTTAGTTCTCCGCATACCGCAGCACGCGACATAGCTTTGCAGACGATAAGTACAACCGTTTCAGAGAGAAGAGCGGCCAATGTGACGATCTGGCTTTAAGTCGATTCGATAACAAATGACGAAAACGGACGGATTTCTCAGGTTTCTACTACATATGAACACATTTCACATTCTCCCGTGCAAAACGGCTGCTACCCCTCCTTTAATGCAGAATCTTAAGGTCCTAGCTCATGTCCAAGGCACCAAAGCCAGCTAAAAAGTCAATAATCGATACCTATAACTTGAATTGTACTACTTCTTACTGGCTATTACATCATCTTAGAAGCTTCATCTGTGTTCTACTATGGTCCTTTTAGTGTCTCCGCATACCGCAGCACGCGACAAAGCTTTCCAGACGATAAGTACAACCGTTTCAGAGAGAAGAGCAGCCAATGTGACGATCTGGCTTTAAGTCGATTCGATAACAAATGACGAAAACGGACGGATTTCTCAGGTTTTTACTACATATGAACACTTTTCACTTTGTCCCGTGCAACTCGGCTGCTAGTCCTCCTTTTGATGCAGAATCTTAAGGTCCTAGCTCATGTCCAAGGCACCAAAGCCAGCTAAAAAATCAATAATCGATACCTAAAACTTGAATTGTACTACTTCTTACTGGCTATTACATCAACTTAGAAGCTTCATCTGTGTTCTACTATGGTGCTTTTAGTGTCTCCGCATACCGCAGCACGCGACATAGCTTTGAAGACGATAAGTACAACCGTTTCAGAGAGAAGAGCGGCCAATGTGACGATCTGGCTTTAAGTCGATTCGATAACAAATGACGAAAACGGATGGATTTCTCAGGTTTTTACTACATATGAATACTTTTCACATTCTCCCGTGCAACTCGGCTGCTAGTCCTCCTTTAATACAGAATCTTAAGGTCCTAGCTCATGTCCAAGGCACCAAAGCCAGCTAAAAGGTCAATAATCGATACCTAAAACTTGAATTGTACTACATCTTACTGGCTATTACATCAACTTAGAAGCTTCATCTCTGTTCTACCATGGTGCGTTTAGTGTCTCCGCACACCGCAGTACGCGACATAGCTTTGCAGACGATAAGTACAACCGTTTCAGAGAAAAGAGGGGCCAATGTGACGATCTGGCTTTAAGTCGATTCGATAACAAATGACGAAAACGGACGGATTTCTCAGGTTTTTACTACATATGAACACTTTTCACATTCTCCCGTGCACCTCGGCTGCTAGTCCTCCTTTCATGCAGAATCTTAAGGTCCTAGCTCATGTCCAAGGCACCAAAGCCAGCTAAAATGTCAATATTCAGTACCTAAAACTTGAATTGTACTACTTCTTACTGGCTATTACATCATCTTAGAAGCTTTATCTGTGTTCTACTATGGTGCTTTTAGTGTCTCCGCATACCGCAGCACGCGACGAAGCTTTCCAGACGATAAGTGCAACCGTTTCAGAGAGAGGAGCAGCCAATGTGACGATCTGGCTTTAAGTCGATTCGATAACAAATGACGAAAACGGACGGATTTCTCTGGTTTTTACTACATATGAATACTTTTCACATTCTCCCATCCAATGCGGCTGCTAGTCCTCCTTTAATGCAGAATCTTAAGGTCCTAGCTCATGTCCAAGGCACCAAAGCCAGCTAAAAAGTCAATAATCGATACCTAAAACTTGAATTGTACTACATCTTACTGGCTATTACATCAACTTAGAAGCTTCATCTGTTTTCTACCATGGTGCTTTTAGTGTCTCCGCACACCGCAGTACGCGACATAGCTTTGCAGACGATAAGTACAACCGTTTCAGAGAGAAGAGCGGCCAATGTGACGATCTGGCTTTAAGTCGATTCGATAACAAATGACGAAAACGGACGGATTTCTCAGGTTTTTACTACATATGAACACTTTTCACATTCTCCCATCCAATGCGGCTGCTAGTCCTCCTTTCATGCAGAATCTTAAGGTCCTAGCTCATGTCCAAGGCACCAAAGCCAGCTAAAAAGTCAATAATCGATACCTAAAACTTGAATTGTACTACTTCTTACTGGCTATTACATCATCATAGAAGATTCATCTGTGTTCTACTATGGTGCTTTTAGTGTCTCCGCATACCGCAGCACGCGACATAGCTTTGCAGGCGATAAGTACAACCGTTTCAGAGAGAAGAGCGGCCAATGTGACGATCTGGCTTTAAGTCGATTCGATAACAAATGACGAAAACGGATGGATTTCTCAGGTTTTTACTACATATGAACACTTTTCACATTCTCCCATCCAACGCGGCTGCTAGTCCTCCTTTCATGCTGAATCTTAAGGTCCTAGCTCATGTCCAAGGCACCAAAGCCAGCTAAAAAGTCAATAATCGATACCTAAAACTTGAATTGTACTACTTCTTCCTGGCTATTACATCATCTTAGAAGCTTCATCTGTGTTCTACTATGGTGCTTTTAGTGTCTCCGCATACCGCAGCACGCGACAAAGCTTTCCAGACGATAAGTACAACCGTTTCAGAGAGAAGAGCAGCCAATGTGACGATCTGGCTTTAAGTCGATTCGATAACAAATGACGAAAACGGACGTATTTCTCAGGTTTTTAGTACATATGAACACATTTCATATTCTCCCGTACAACGCGGCTGCTAGTCCTCCTTTCATGCAGAATCTTAAGGTCCTAGCTCATGTCCAAGGCACCAAAGCCAGCTAAAAAGTCAATAATCGATACCTAAAACTTGAATTGTACTACTTCTAACTGGCTATTACATCATCATAGAAGCTTCATCTGTGTTCTACTATGGTGCTTTTAGTGTCTCCGCATACCGCAGCACGCGACATAGCTTTGCAGACGATAAGTACAACCGTTTCAGAGAGAAGAGCCGCCAATGTGACGATCTGGTTGTAAGTCGATTCGATAACAAATGACGAAAACGGACGGATTTCTCAGGTTTTTACTACATATGAACACCTTTCACATTCTCCCGTGCAACTCGGCTGCTAGTCCTCCTTTCATGCAGAATCTTAAGGTCCTAGCTCATGCCCAAGGCACCAAAGCCAGCTAAAAAGTCAATAATCCATACCTAAAACTTGAATTGTACTACTTCTTATTGTCTATTACATCAACTTAGAAGCTTCATCTGTGTTCTACTATGGTGATTTTAGTTCTCCGCATACCGCAGCACGCGACATAGCTTTGCAGACGATAAGTACAACCGTTTCAGAGAGAAGAGCGGCCAATGTGACGATCTGGCTTTAAGTCGATTCGATAACAAATGACGAAAACGGACGGATTTCTCAGGTTTCTACTACATATGAACACATTTCACATTCTCCCGTGCAAAACGGCTGCTACCCCTCCTTTAATGCAGAATCTTAAGGTCCTAGCTCATGTCCAAGGCACCAAAGCCAGCTAAAAAGTCAATAATCGATACCTAAAACTTGAATTGTACTACTTCTTACTGGCTATTACATCATCATAGAAGATTCATCTGTGTTCTACTATGGTGCTTTTAGTGTCTCCGCATACCGCAGCACGCGACATAGCTTTGCAGACGATAAGTACAACCGTTTCAGAGAGAGGAGCGGCCAATGTGGCGATCTGGCTTTAAGTCGATTCGATAACAAATGACGAAAACGGACGGATTTCTCAGGTTTTTACTACATATGAACACCTTTCACATTCTCCCGTGCAACTCGGCTGCTAGTCCTCCTTTCATGCAGAATCTTAAGGTCCTAGCTCATGCCCAAGGCACCAAAGCCAGCTAAAAAGTCAATAATCCATACCTAAAACTTGAATTGTACTACTTCTTATTGTCTATTACATCAACTTAGAAGCTTCATCTGTGTTCTACTATGTTGATTTTAGTGTCTCCGCATACCGCAGCACGCGACATAGCTTTGCAGACGATAAGTACAACCGTTTCAGAGAGAAGAGCGGCCAATGTGACGATCTGGCTTTCAGTCGATTCGATAACAAATGACGAAAACGGACGGATTTCTCAGGTTTTTACCACATATGAACACTTTTCACATTCTCCCATCCAACGCGGCTGCTAGTCCTCCTTTCATGCAGAATCTTAAGGTCCTAGCTCATGTCCAAGGCACCAAAGCCAGCTAAAAAGTCAATAACCCATACCTAAAACTTGAATTGTACTACTTCTTACTGGCTATTACATCATCTTAGAAGCTTCATCTGTGTTCTACTATGGTGCTTTTAGTGTCTCCGCATACCGCAGCACGCGACAAAGCCTTCCAGACGATAAGTACAACCGTTTCAGAGAGAAGAGCAGCCAATGTGACTATCTGGCTTTAAGTCGATTCGATAACAAATGACGAAAACGGACGGATTTCTCAGGTTTTTACTACATATGAACACTTTTCACATTGTCCCGTGCAACTCGGCTGCTAGTCCTCCTTTAATGCAGAATCTTAAGGTCCTAGCTCATGTCCAAGGCACCAAAGCCAGCTAAAAAGTCAATAATCGATACCTAAAACTTGAATTGTACTACATCTTACTGGCTATTACATCAACTTAGAAGCTTCATCTGTGTTCTACCATGGTGCTTTTAGTGTCTCCGCACACCGCAGTACGCGACATAGCTTTGCAGACGATAAGTACAACCGTTTCAGAGAAAAGAGGGGCCAATGTGACGATCTGGCCTTAAGTCGATTCGATAACAAATGACGAAAACGGACGGATTTCTCAGGTTTTTACTACATATGAACACTTTTCACATTCTCCCGTGCAACTCGGCTGCTAGTCCTCCTTTCACGCAGAATCTTAAGGTCCTAGCTCATGTCCAAGGCACCAAAGCCAGCTAAAAAGTCAATAATCAGTACCTAAAACTTGAATTGTACTACTTCTTACTGGCTATTACATCATCTTAGAAGCTTCATCTGTGTTCTACTATGTTGATTTTAGTGTCTCCGCATACCGCAGCACGCGACATAGCTTTGCAGACGATAAGTACAACCGTTTCAGAGAGAAGAGCGGCCAATGTGACGATCTGGCTTTAAGTCGATTCGATAACAAATGACGAAAACGGACGGATTTCTCAGGTTTTTACTACATATGAACACTTTTCACATTCTCCCATCCAACGCGGCAGCTAGTCCTCCTTTCATGCAGAATCTTAAGGTCCTAGCTCATGTCCAAGGCACCAAAGCCAGCTAAAAAGTCAATAATCGATACCTAAAACTTGAATTGTACTACTTCTTACTGCCTATTACATCAACTTAGAGGCTTCATCTGTGTTCTACTATGGTGCTTTTAGTGTCTCCGCATACCGCAGCACGCGACATAGCTTTGCAGACGATAAGTACAACCGTTTCAGAGAGAAGAGCGGCCAATGTGACGATCTGGCTTTAAGTCGATTCGATAACAAATGACGAAAACGGACGGATTTCTCAGGTTTTTACTACATATGAACACTTTTCACATTGTCCCGTGCAACTCGGCTGCTAGTCCTCCTTTTGATGCAGAATCTTAAGGTCCTAGCTCATGTCCAAGTCACCAAAGCCAGCTAAAAAATCAATAATCGATACCTAAAACTTGAATTGTACTACTTCTTACTGGCTATTACATCAACTTAGAAGCTTCATCTGTGTTCTACTATGGTGCTTTTAGTGTCTCCGCATACCGCAGCACGCGACATAGCTTTGAAGACGATAAGTACAACCGTTTCAGAGAGAAGAACGGCCAATGTGACGATCTGGCTTTAAGTCGATTCGATAACAAATCACGAAAACGGACGGATTTCTCAGGTTTTTACTACATATGAATACTTTTCACATTCTCCCGTGCAACTCGGCTGCTAGTCCTCCTTTAATGCAGAATCTTAAGGTCCTAGCTCATGTCCAGGGCACCAAAGGCAGCTAAAAAGTCAATAATCGATACCTAAAACTTGAATTGTACTACATCTTACTGGCTATTACATCAACTTAGAAGCTTCATCTGTGTTCTACCATGGTGCTTTTAGTGTCTCCGCACACCGCAGTACGCGACATAGCTTTGCAGACGATAAGTACAACCGTTTCAGAGAAAAGAGGGGCCAATGTGACGATCTGGCTTTAAGTCGATTCGATAACAAATGACGAAAACGGACGGATTTCTCAGGTTTTTACTACATATGAACACTTTTCACATTCTCCCGTGCAACTCGGCTGCTAGTCCTCCTTTCATGCAGAATCTTAAGGTCCTAGCTCATGTCCAAGGCACCAAAGCCAGCTAAAAAGTCAATAATCAGTACCTAAAACTTGAATTGTACTACTTCTTACTGGCTATTACATCATCTTAGAAGCTTCATCTGTGTTCTACTATGGTGCTTTTAGTGCCTCCGCATACCGCAGCACGCGACAAAGCTTTCCAGACGATAAGTGCAACCGTTTCAGAGAGAAGAGCAGCCAATGTGACGATCTGGCTTTAAGTCGATTCGATAACAAATGACGAAAACGGACATATATCTCAGGTTTTTACTACATATGAACACATTTCACATTCTCCCGTACAACGCGGCTGCTAGTCCTCCTTTCATGCAGAATCTTAAGGTCCTAGCTCATGTCCAAGGCACCAAAGCCAGCTAAAAAGTATATAATCGATACCTAAAACTTGAATTGTACTACTTCTTACTGGCTATTACATCAACTTAGAAGCTTCATCTGTGTTCTACTATGGTGCTTTTAGTGTCTCCGCATACCGCATCACGCGACATAGCTTTGCAGGCGATAAGTACAACCGTTTCAGAGAGAAGAGCGGCCAATGTGACGATCTGGCTTTAAGTCGATTCGATAACAAATGACGAAAACGGACGGATTTCTCAGGTTTTTACTACATATGAACACTTTTCACATTCTCCCGTGCAACTCGGCTGATAGTCCTCCTTTCATGCAGAATCTTAAGGTCCTAGCTCATGTCCAAGGCACCAAAGCCAGCTAAAAAGTATATAATCGATACCTAAAACTTGAATTGTACTACTTCTTACTGGCTATTACATCAACTTAGAAGCTTTATCTGTGTTCTACTATGGTGCTTTTAGTGTCTCCGCATACCGCATCACGCGACATAGCTTTGCAGACGATAAGTACAACCGTTTCAGAGATAAGAGCGGCCAATGTGACGATCTGGCTTTAAGTCGATTCGATAACAAATGACGAAAACGGACGGATTTCTCAGGTTATTACTACATATGAACACTTTTAACATTCTCCCGTGCAACTCGGCTGCTAGTCCTCCTTTCATGCAGAATCTTAAGGTCCTAGCTCATGTCCAAGGCACCAAAGCCAGCTAAAAAGTCAATATTCGATACCTAAAACTTGAATTGTACTACTTCTTATTGGGTATTACATCAACTTAGAAGCTTCATCTGTGTTCTATTAAGGTGCTTTTAGTGTCTCCACATACCGCAGCACGCGACATAGCTTTGCAGACGATAAGTACAACCGTTTCAGTGAGAAGAGCGGCCAATGTGACGATCTGGCTTTAAGTCAATTCGATAACAAATGACGAAAACGGACGGATTTCTCAGGTTTTTACTACATATGAACACTTTTCACACTCTCCCGTGCAACTCGGCTGCTAGTCCTCCTTTCATGCAGAATCTTAAGGTCCTAGCTCATGTCCAAGGCACCAAAGCCAGCTAAAATGTCAATATTCAATACCTATAACTTGAATTGTACTACTTCTTACTGGCTATTACATCAACTTCGAAGCTTCATCTGTGTTCTACTATGGTGCTTTTAGTGTCTCAGCATACCGCAGCACGCGACATAGCTTTGCAGACGAAAAGTACAACCGTTTCAGAGAGAAGAACGGCCAATGTGACGATCTGGCTTTAAGTCGATTCGATAACAAATGACGAAAACGGACGTATTTCTCAGGTTTTACTACATATGAACACTTTTCACATTCTCCCGTGCAACGCGGCTGCTAGTCCTCCTTCATGCAAAATCTTAAGCTCCTAGCTCGTGTCCAAGGCACCAAAGAAGGGTAAAAAGTCAATAACCGATACCTAAAACTTGAATTGTACTACTTCTTACTGGCTATTACATCGACTTAGAAGCATCGTCTGTGTTCTACTATGGTGCTTTTAGTGTCTCCGCATACCGCAGCACGCGACATAGCTTTGCAGACGATAAGTACAACCGTTTCAGAGAGAAGAGCGGAAAATGTGACGATCTGGCTTTAAGTCGATTCGATAACAAATGACGAAAACGGACGGATTTCTCAGGTTTTTACTACATATGAACACTTTTCACATTCTCCCGTGCAACTCGGCTGTTAGTCCTCCTTTCATGGAGAATCTTAAGGTCCTAACTCATGTCCAAGGCACCAAAGCCAGCTAAAAAGTCAATAACCGATACCTAAAACTAGAATTGTACTTCTTCTTACTGGTTATTACATCATCTTAGAAGCTTCATCTGTGTTCTACTATGGTGCTTTTAGTGTCTCAGCATACCGCAGCACGCGACATAGCTTTGCAGACGATAAGTACAACCGTTTCAGAGAGAAGAGCGGCCAATGTGACGATCTGGCTTTAAGTCGATTCGATAACAAATGACGAAAACGGACGGATTTCTCAGGTTTTTACTACATATGAACACTTTTCACATTCAGCCGTGCAACTCGGCTGCTAGTCCTCCTTTCATGCAGAATCGTAAGGTCCTAGCTCATGTCCAAGGCACCAAAGCCAGCTAAAAAGTCAATATTCGATACCTAAAACTTGAATTGTACTACTTCTTATTGGGTATTACATCAACTTAGAAGCTTCATCTGTGTTCTATTAAGGTGCTTTTAGTGTCTCCACATACCGCAGCACGCGACATAGCTTTGCAGACGATAAGTACAACCGTTTCAGAGAGATGATCGGCCAATGTGACGATCTGGCTTTAAGTCGATTCGGTAACAAATGAGGAAAACGGACTGATTTCTCAGGTTTTTACTACATATGAACACTTTTCACATTCTCCCGTGCAACTCGGCTGCTAGTCCTCCTTTCATGCAGAATATTAAGGTCCTAGCTCATGTCCAAGGCACCAAAACCCGCTAAAAAGTCAATAATCAATACCTAAAACTTGAATTGTACTACTTCTTACTGGCTATTACATCAACTTAGAAGCTTCGTCTGTGTTCTACTATGGTGCTTTTAGTTTCTCCGCATACCGCAGCACGCGACATAGTTTTGCAGACGATAAGTACAACCGTTTCAGACAGAAGAGCGGCCAATGTTACGATGTGGCTTTAAGTCGATTCGATAACAAATGACGAAAACGGACGGATGTCTCATTTTTTTACTACATATGAACATTTTTCACATTCTCCCGTGCAACTCGGCTGCTAGTCCTCCTTTCATGCAGAATCTTAAGGTCCTAGCTCATGTCCAAGGCACCAAAGCCAGCTAAAAGGTCAATATTCAATACCTAAAACTTGAATTGTACTACTTCGTACTGGCTATTACATCAACTTAGAAGCTTGATCTGTATTCTACTATTGTGCTTTTGGTGTTTCAGCATATCGCAGCACGCGACATAACTTTGCAGACGATAAGTACAACCGTTTCAGAGAGAAGAGCGCCCAATGTGACGATCTGGCTTTAAGTCGATTCGATAACAAATGACGAAAACGGACGTATTTCTCAGGTTTTACTACATATGAACACTTTTCACATTCTCCCGTGCAACGCGGCTGCTAGCCCTCCTTCATGCAAAATCTTAAGCTCCTAGCTCGTGTCCAAGGCACCAAAGAAGGGTAAAAAGTCAATAACCGATACCTAAAACTTGAATTGTACTACTTCTTACTGGCTATTACATCGACTTAGAAGCATCGTCTGTGTTCTACTATGGTGCTTTTAGTGTCTCCGCATACCGCAGCACGCGACATAGCTTTGCAGACGATAAGTACAACCGTTTCAGAGAGAAGAGCGGCCAATGTGACGATCTGGCTTTACATCGATTCAATAACAAATGACGAAAACGGACGGATGTCTCAGGTTTTTACTACATATGAACACTTTTCACATTCTCCCGTGCAACTCGGCTGCTAGTCCTCCTTTCATGCAGAATCTTAAGGTCCTAGCTCATGTCCAAGGCACCAAAGCCAGCTAAAAAGTCAATAATCGATACCTAAAACTTGAATTGGACTACTTCTTACTGGCTATTACATCAACTTAGAAGCTTCATCTGTGTTCTATTATGGTGCTTTTCCTGTTTCCGCCTACGGCAACACGCAACATAGCTTTGCAGGCGATAAGTACAACCATTTCAGAGAGAAGATCGGCCAATGTGACGATCTGGCTTTTAAGTCGATTCGATAACAAATGACGAAAACGGACGGATTTCTCAGGTTTTTACTACATATGAACACTATTCACATTCTCCCGTGCAACTCGGCTGCTAGTCCTCCTTTCATGCAGAATCTTAAGGTCCTAGCTCATGTCCAAGGCACCAAAGCCAGCTAAAAAGTCAATAACCGATACCTAAAACTTGAATTGTGCTACTTTTTACTGGCTATTACATCATTTTAGAAGCCTCATCTGTGTTCTACTATGGTGCTTTTAGTGTCTCCGAATACCGCAGTACGCGACATAGCTTTGCAGACGATAAGTACAACCGTTTCAGAGAGAAGAGCGGCCAATGTGACGATCTGGCTTTGAGTCGATTCGATAACAAATGACGAAAACGGAAGGATTTCTCAGGTTTTCACTACATATGAACACTTTTCACACTCTCCCGTGCATCTCGGCTGCTAGTCCTCCTTTCATGCAGAATCTTAAGGTCCTAGCTCATGTCCAAGGCACCAAAGCCAGCTAAAAAGTCAATAACCGATACCTAAAACTAGAATTGTACTTCTTCTTACTGGTTATTACATCATCTTAGAAGCTTCATCTGTGTTCTACTATGGTGCTTTTAGTGTCTCAGCATACCGCAGCACGCGACATAGCTTTGCAGACGATAAGTACAACCGTTTCAGAGAGAAGAGCGGCCAATGTGACGATCTGGCTTTAAGTCGATTCGATAACAAATGACGAAAACGGACGGATTTCTCAGGTTTTTACTACATATGAACACTTTTCACATTCTGCCGTGCAACTCGGCTGCTAGTCCTCCTTTCATGCAGAATCGTAAGGTCCTAGCTCATGTCCAAGGCACCAAAGCCAGCTAAAAAGTCAATATTCGATACCTAAAACTTGAATTGTACTACTTCTTATTGGGTATTACATCAACTTAGAAGCTTCATCTGTGTTCTATTAAGGTGCTTTTAGTGTCTCCACATACCGCAGCACGCGACATAGCTTTGCAGACGATAAGTACAACCGTTTCAGAGAGATGATCGGCCAATGTGACGATCTGGCTTTAAGTCGATTCGGTAACAAATGAGGAAAACGGACTGATTTCTCAGGTTTTTACTACATATGAACACTTTTCACATTCTCCCGTGCAACTCGGCTGCTAGTCCTCCTTTCATGCAGAATATTAAGGTCCTAGCTCATGTCCAAGGCACCAAAACCCGCTAAAAAGTCAATAATCAATACCTAAAACTTGAATTGTACTACTTCTTACTGGCTATTACATCAACTTAGAAGCTTCGTCTGTGTTCTACTATGGTGCTTTTAGTTTCTCCGCATACCGCAGCACGCGACATAGCTTTGCAGACGATAAGTACAACCGTTTCAGAGAGAAGAGCGGCCAATGTTACGATGTGGCTTTAAGTCGATTCGATAACAAATGACGAAAACGGACGGATGTCTCATTTTTTTACTACATATGAACATTTTTCACATTCTCCCGTGCAACTCGGCTGCTAGTCCTCCTTTCATGCAGAATCTTAAGGTCCTAGCTCATGTCCAAGGCACCAAAGCCAGCTAAAAGGTCAATATTCAATACCTAAAACTTGAATTGTACTACTTCGTACTGGCTATTACATCAACTTAGAAGCTTGATCTGTATTCTACTATTGTGCTTTTGGTGTTTCAGCATATCGCAGCACACGACATAGCTTTGCAGACGATAAGTACAACCGTTTCAGAGAGAAGAGCGGCCAATGTGACGATCTGGCTTTAAGTCGATTCGATAACAAATGACGAAAACGGACGGGTTTCTCAGGTTTTTACTACATATGAACACTTTTCACATTCTCCCGTGCAACTCGGCTGCTAGTCCTCCTTTCATGCAGAATCTTAAGGTAACAGCTCATGTCCAAGGCACCAAAGCCAGCTAAAAACTCAATAATCGATACCTAAAACTTGTATTGTACTACTTCTTACTGGATATTACATCAACTTAGAAGCTACATCTGTGTTCTACTGTGGTGCTTTTAGTGTCTCCGAATACCGCAGTACGCGACATAGCTTTGCAGACGATAAGTACAACCGTTTCAGAGAGAAGAGCGGCCAATGTGACGATCTGGCTTTACATCGATTCAATAACAAATGACGAAAACGGACGGATGTCTCAGGTTTTTACTACATATGAACACTTTTCACATTCTCCCGTGCAACTCGGCTGCTAGTCCTCCTTTCATGCAGAATCTTAAGGTCCTAGCTCATGTCCAAGGCACCAAAGCCAGCTAAAAAGTCAATAATCGATACCTAAAACTTGAATTGGACTACTTCTTACTGGCTATTACATCAACTTAGAAGCTTCATCTGTGTTCTATTATGGTGCTTTTCCTGTTTCCGCCTACGGCAACACGCAACATAGCTTTGCAGACGATAAGTACAACCATTTCAGAGAGAAGATCGGCCAATGTGACGATCTGGCTTTTAAGTCGATTCGATAACAAATGACGAAAACGGACGGATTTCTCAGGTTTTTACTACATATGAACACTATTCACATTCTCCCGTGCAACTCGGCTGCTAGTCCTCCTTTCATGCAGAATCTTAAGGTCCTAGCTCATGTCCAAGGCACCAAAGCCAGCTAAAAAGTCAATAACCGATACCTAAAACTTGAATTGTGCTACTTTTTACTGGCTATTACATCATTTTAGAAGCCTCATCTGTGTTCTACTATGGTGCTTTTAGTGTCTCCGAATACCGCAGTACGCGACATAGCTTTGCAGACGATAAGTACAACCGTTTCAGAGAGAAGAGCGGCCAATGTGACGATCTGGCTTTGAGTCGATTCGATAACAAATGACGAAAACGGAAAGATTTCTCAGGTTTTCACTACATATGAACACTTTTCACACTCTCCCGTGCATCTCGGCTGCTAGTCCTCCTTTCATGCAGAATCTTAAGGTCCTAGCTCATGTCCAAGGCACCAAAGCCAGCTAAAAAGTCAATAATCAATACCTAAAACTTGAATTGTACTGCTTCTTACTGGCTATTACATCAACTTAGAAGCTTCATCTGTGTTCTACTACGGTGCATTTAGTTTCGCCGCATACCGCAGCACGCGACATAGTTTTGCAGACGATAAGTACAACCGTTTCAGAGAGAAGAGCGGCCAATGTGACGATCTGGCTATAAGTCGATTCGATAACAAATGACGAAAACGGACGGATTTCTCAGGTTTTTACTACATATGAACACTTTTCACATTCTCCCGTGCAACTTGGCTGCTAGTCCACATTTCATGCGGAATCTTAAGGTCCTAGCTCATGTCCAAGGCACCAAAGCCAGCTAAAAAGTCAATAATCAATACCTAAAACTTGAATTGTACTACTTCTTACTGGCTAATACATCAACATAGAAGCTTCATCTGTGTTCTACTACGGTGCTTTTAGTTTCTCCGTATACCGCAGCACGCGACATAGTTTTGTAGACGATAAGTACAACCGTTTCAGAGAGAAAAGCGGCCAATGTGACGATGTGGCTTTAAGTCGATTCGATAACAAATGACGAAAACGGACGGATGTCTCAGGTTTTTACTACATATGAACACTTTTGACATTCTCCCGTGCTACTCGGCTGCTAGTCCTCCTTTCATGCAGAATCTTAAGGTCCTAGCTCATGTCCAAGGCACCAAAGCCAGCTAAAGGTTCAATATTCAAGACCTAAAACTTGAATTGTACTGCTTCTTACTGGCTATTACATCAACTTAGAAGCTTCATCTGTGTTCTACTACGGTGCATTTAGTTTCGCCGCATACCGCAGCACGCGACATAGTTTTGCAGACGATAAGTACAACCGTTTCAGAGAGAAGAGCGGCCAATGTGACGATCTGGCTATAAGTCGATTCGATAACAAATGACCAAAACGGACGGATTTCTCAGGTTTTTACTACATATGAACACTTTTCACATTCTCCCCTGCAACTCGCTGCTAGTCCTCCTTTCATGCTGAATCTTAAGGTCCTAGCTCATGTCCAAAGCACCAAAGCCAGCTAAAAGGTCAATATTCAATACCTAAAACTTGAATTGTACTACATCTTACTGGCTATTACATCAACTTAGAACCTTGATCTGTGTTCTACTATGGTGCTTTTAGTGTCTCAGCATACCGCAGCACGCGACATAGCTTTGCAGACGATAAGTATATCCGTTTCAGAGAGAAGATCGGCCAAGTGACGATCTGGCTTTAAGTCGATTCGATAACAAATGACGAAAACGGACGGATTTCTCAGGTTTTTACTACATATGAACACTTTTCACATTCTCCCGTGCAACTCTGCTGCAAGTCCTCCTTTCATGCAGAATCTTAAGGTCCTAGCTCATGTCCAAGGCACCAAAGCGAGCTAAAAAGTCAATAACCAATACCTAAAACTTGAATTGTACTAATTCTTACTGGCTATTACATCATTTTAGAAGCTTCATCTGTGATCTACTATGGTGCTTTTAGTGTCTCCGAATACCGCAGTACGCGACATAGCTTTGCAGACGATAAGTACAACCGTTTCAGAGAGAAGAGCGGCCAATGTGACGATCTGGCTTTAAGTCGATTCGATAACAAATGACGAAAACGGACGGATTTCTCAGGTTTTTACTACATATGAACACTTTTCACATTCTCCCGTGCAACTCGGCTGCTAGTCCTCCTTTCATGCAGAATCTTAAGGTCCTAGCTCATGTCCAAGGCACCAAAGCCAGCTAAAAAGTCAATAATCAATACCTAAAACTTGAAATGTACTGCCTCTTACTGGCTATTACATAAACTTAGAAGCTTCATCTGTGTTCTACTACGTTGCTTTTAGTTTCGCCGCATACCGCAGCACGCGACATAGTTTTGCAGACGATAAGTACAACCGTTTCAGAGAGAAGAGCGGCCAATGTGACGATCTGGCTTTAAGTCGATTCGATAACAAATGACAAAAACGGACCGATTTCTCAGGTTTTTACTACATATGAACACTTTTCACATTCTCCCGTGCAACTTGGCTGCTAGTCCTACTTTCATGCAGAATCTTAAGGTCCTAGCTCATGTCCAAGGCACCAAAGCCAGCTAAAAAGTCAATAATCAATACCTAAAACTTGAATTGTACTACTTCTTACTGGCTAATACATCAACATAGAAGCTTCATCTGTGTTCTACTACGGTGCTTTTAGTTTCTCCGTATACCGCAGCACGCGACATAGTTTTGTAGACGATAAGTACAACCGTTTCAGAGAGAAAAGCGGCCAATGTGACGATGTGGCTTTAAGTCGATTCGATAACAAATGACGAAAACGGACGGATGTCTCAGGTTTTTACTACATATGAACACTTTTGACATTCTCCCGTGCTACTCGGCTGCTAGTCCTCCTTTCATGCAGAATCTTAAGGTCCTAGCTCATGTCCAAGGCACCAAAGCCAGCTAAAAGTTCAATATTCAATACCTAAAACTTGAATTGGACTACTTCTTACTGGCTATTACATCAACTTAGAAGCTTGATCTGTGTTCTACTATGGTGCTTTTAGTGTCTCAGCATACCGCAGCACGCGACATAGCTTTGCAGACGATAAGTAAATCCGTTTCAGAGAGAAGATCGGCCAATGTGACGATCTGGCTTTAATTCGATTCGATAACAAATGACGAAAACGGACGGATTTCTCAGGTTTTTACTACATATGAACACTTTTCACATTCTCCCGTGCAACTCGGCTGCTAGTCCTCCTTTCATGCAGAATCTTAAGGTCCTAGCTCATGTCCAAGGCACCAAAGCCAGCTAAAAAGTCAATGAGCGATACCTTAAACTTGAATTGTACTACTTCTTACTGGCTATTACATCAACTTAGAAGCTTCATCTGTGTTCTACTATGGTGCTTTTAGTGTCTCCACATACCGCAGCACGCGACATAGCTTTGCAGACGATAAGTACAAGCGTTTCAGAGAGAAGAGCGGCCAATGTGACGATCTGGCTTTAAGTCGATTAGATAACAAATGACCAAAACGGACGGATTTCTCAGGTTTTTACTACATATGAACATTTTTCACATTCTCCCCTGCAACTCGGCTGCTAGGCCTCCTTTCATGCAGAATATTAAGGTCCTAGCTCATGTCCAAGGCACCAAAGCCAGGTAAAAATTCAATATTCAATACCTAAAACTTGAATTGTACTACTTCTTACTGGATATTACATCAACTTAGAAGCTTCATCTGTGTTCTACTATGGTGCTTGTAGTGTCTCAGCATACCGCAGCACGCGACATAGCTTTGCAGACGATAAGTACAACCATTTCTGAGAGCAGAGCGGCCAATGTGACGATCTGGCTTTACGTCGATTCGATAACAAATGACGAAAACGGTCGGATGTCTCAGGTTTTTATTACATATGAACACTTTTCACATTCTCCCGTGCAACTCGGCTGCTAGTCCTCCTTTCATGCAGAATCTTAAGGTCCTATCTCAAGTCCAAGGCACCAAAACCAGCGAAAAGGTCAATATTCAATACCTAAAACTTGAATTGTACTACCTCTTACTGGCTATTACCTCAACTTAGAAGCTTCATGTGTGTTCTACTATGGTGCTTGTAGTGTCTCAGCATACCGCAGCACGCGACAAAGCTTTGCAGACGATAAGTACAACCGTTTCAGAGAGAAGAGCGGCCAATGTGTCGATCTGGCTTTAAGTCGATGCGATAACAAATGACGAAAACGGACGGATTTCTAAGGTTTTTACTACATATGAACACTTTTCACATTCTCCCGTGCAACTCGGCTGCTAGTCCTCCTTTCATGCAGAATCTGAAGGTCCTAGCTCATGTCCAAGGCACCAAAGCCAGCTAAAAAGTCAATAATCAATACCTAAAACTTGAATTGTACTACTTCTTACTGGCTATTACATCAACTTAGAAGCTTCATGTGTGTTCTCCGACGGTGGTTTTAGTTTCTCCGCATACCGCAGCACGCGACATAGTTTTGCAGACGATAAGTACAACCGTTTCAGAGAGAAGAGCGGCCAATGTGACGATCTGGCTTTAAGTCGATTCGATAACAAATGACGAAAACGGACGGATTTCTCAGGTTTTTACTACATATGAACACTTTTCACATTCTGCCGTGCAACTCGGCTGCTAGTCCTCCTTTCATGCAGAATCTTAAGGTCCTAGCTCATGGTCAAGGCACCAAAGCCAGCTAAAAAGTCAATAACCGATACCTAAAACTTGAATTGGACTACTTCTTACTGTCTATTACATCAACTTAGAAGCCTCATCTGTGTTCTATTATGGTGCTTTTCCTGTTTCCGCCTACGGCAACACGCGACATAGCTTTGCAGACGATAAGTACAACCGTTTCAGAGAGAAGATCGGCCAATGTGACGATCTGGCTTTAAGTCGATTCGATAACAAATGACGAAAACGGACGGATTTCTCAGGTTTTTACTAGATATGAACACTTTTCACATTCTCCCCTGCAACTCGGCTGCTAGTCCTCCTTTCATGCAGAGTCTTAAGGTCCTAGCTCATGTCCAAAGCACCAAAGCCAGCTAAAAGGTCAATATTCAATACCTAAAACTAGAATTGTACTACTTCTTACTGGCTATTACATCAACTTAGAACCTTGATCTGTGTTCTACTATGGTGCATTTAGTGTCTCAGCATACCGCAGCACGCGACATAGCTTTCCAGACGATAAGTATATCCGTTTCAGAGAGAAGATCGGCCAATGTGACGATCTGGCTTTAAGTCGATTCGATAACAAATGACGAAAACGGACGGATTTCTCAGGTTTTTACTACATATGAACACTTTTCACATTCTCCCGTGCAACTCGGCTGCTAGTCCTCCTTTCATGCAGAATCTTAAGGTCCTAGCTCATGTCCAAGGCACCAAAGCCAGCTAAAAAGTCAATAACCGATACCTAAAACTTGAATTGTACTACTTCTTACTGGGTATTACATCAACTTAGAAGCTTCATCTGTGTTCTACTATGGTGCTTTTAGTGTCTCCGAATACCGCAGTACGCGACATAGCTTTGCAGACGATAAGTACAACCGTTTCAGATAGCAGAGCGGTCAATGTGACGATCTGGCTTTAAGTCGATTCGATAACAAATGACGAAAACGGACGGATTTCTTAGGTTTTTACTACATATGAACACTTTTCACATTCTCCCGTGCAACTCGGCTGCTAGTCCTCCTTTCATGCAGAATCTTAAGGTCCTATCTCATGTCCAAGGCACCAAAGCCAGCTAAAAAGTAAATAATCGATACCCAAATCTTGAATTGGATTACTTCTTACTGGCTATTACATCAACTTAGATGCTTTATCTGTTCCTACTATGGTGATTTTAGTGTCTCCGCATACCACAGCTCGCGACATAGCTTTGCAGACGATAAGTACAACCGTTTCAGAGAGAAGAGCGGCCAATGTGACGATCTGGCTTTAAGTCTATTCGATAACAAATGACGAAAACGGACGGATTTCTCAGGTTTTTACTACATATGAACACTTTTCAAATTCTCCCGTGCAACTCGGCAGCTAGTCCTCCTTTCATGCAGAATCTTAAGGTCCTAGCACATGTCCAAGGCACCAAAGCCAGCAAAAAGGTCAATATTCAATACCTAAAACTGGAATTGTACTACTTCTTACTGGCTGTTACATCAACTTAGAAGCTTCATCTGTGTTCTACTGTGGTGATTTTAGTGTCTCCGCATACCGCAGCACGCGACATAGCTTTGCAGACGATAAGTACAACCGTTTCAGAGAGAAGAGCGGCTAATGTGACGATCTGGCTTTAAGTCGATTCCATAACAAATGACGAAAACGGACGGATTTCTATGGTTTTTACTACATATGAACACTTTTCACATTCTCCCGTGCAACTCGGCTGCTAGTCCTCCTTTCATGCAGAATATTAAGATCCTAGCTCATGTCCAAGGCACCAAAGCCAGCTAAAAAGTCAATAATCAATACCTAAAACTTGAATTGTACTACTTCTTACTGGCTATTAGATCAACTTAGAAGCTTCATCTGTGTTCTACTACGGTGCTTTTAGTTTCTCCGCATACCGCAGCACGCGACATAGTTTTGCAGACGATAAGTACAACCGTTTCAGCGAGAAGAGCGGCCAATGTGACGATGTGGCTTTAAGTCGATTCTATAACAAATGACGAAAACGGACGGATGTCTCATTTTTTTACTACATATGAACACTTTTCACATTCTCCCGTGCAACTCGGCTGCTAGTCCTCCTTTCATGCAGAATCTTAAGGTCCTATCTCATGTCCAAGGCACCAAAGCCAGCTAAAAGGTCAATATTCAATACCTAAAACTTGAATTGTACTACCTCTTACTGGCTATTACCTCAACTTAGAAGCTTCATCTGTGTTCTACTATGGTACTTGTAGTGTCTCAGCATACCGCAGCACGCGACAAAGCTTTGCAGACGATAAGTACAACCGTTTCAGAGAGAAGAGCGGCCAATGTGACGATCTGGCTTTAAGTCGATTCGATAACAAATGACGAAAACGGACGGATTTCTCAGGTTTTTACTACATATGAACACTTTTCACATTCTGCCGTGCAACTCGGCTGCTAGTCCTCCTTTCATGCAGAATCTTAAGGTCCTAGCTCATGGTCAAGGCACCAAAGCCAGCTAAAAAGTCAATAACCGATACCTAAAACTTGAATTGGACTACTTCTTACTGGCTATTACATCAACTTAGAAGCTTCATCTGTGTTCTATTATGGTGCTTTTCCTGTTTCCGCCGACGGCAACACGCGACATAGCTTTGCAGACGATAAGTACAACCGTTTCACAGAGATGATCGGCCAATGTGACGATCTGGCTTTAAGTCGATTCGGTAACAAATGAGGAAAACGGACGGATTTCTCAGGTTTTTACTACATATGAACACTTTTCACATTCTCCCGTGCAACTCGGCTGCTAGTCCTCCTTTCATGCAGAATCTTAAGGTCCTAGCTCATGTCCAAGGCACCAAAGCCAGCTAAAAAGTCAATAATCAATACCTAAAACTTGAAATGTACTGCTTCTTACTGGCTATTACATCAACTTAGAAGCTTCATCTGTGTTCTACTACGTTGCTTTTGGTTTCTCCGCATACCGCAGCACGCGACATAGTTTTGCAGACGATAAGTACAACCGTTTCAGAGAGAAGAGCGGCCAATGTGACGATCTGGCTTTAAGTCGATTCGATAACAAATGACGAAAACGGACGGATTTCTCAGGTTTTTACTACATATGAACACTTTTCACATTCTCCCGTGCAACTTGGCTGCTAGCCCTCCTTTCATGCAGAATCTTAAGGTCCTAGCTCGTGTCCAAGGCACCAAAGCCAGCTAAAAAGTCAATAATCAATACCTAAAACTTGAATAGTACTACTTCTTACTGGCTATTACATCAACTTAGAAGCTTCATCTGTGTTCTACTACGTTGCTTTTAGTTTCTCCGCATACCGCAGCACGCGACATAGTTTTGCAGACGATAAGTACAACCGTTTCAGAGAGAAGAGCGGCCAATGTGACGATCTGGCTTTAAGTCGATTCGATAACAAATGACGAAAACGGACGGATTTCTCAGGTTTTTACTACATATGAACACTTTTCACATTCTCCCGTGCAACTTGGCTGCTAGTCCTCCTTTCATGCAGAATCTTAAGGTCCTAGCTCGTGTCCAAGGCACCAAAGCCAGCTAAAAAGTCAATAATCAATACCTAAAACTTGAATTGTACTACTTCTTACTGGCTATTACCTCAACTTAGAAGCTTCATCTATGTTCTACCATGGTGCTTGTAGTGTCTCAGCATACCGCAGCACGCGACAAAGCTTTGCAGACGATAAGTACAACCGTTTCAGAGAGAAGAGCGGCCAATGTGTCATTCTGGCTTTAAGTCGATGCGATAACAAATGACGAAAACGGACGGATTTCTCAGGTTTTTACTACATATGAACACTTTTCACATTCTCCCATCCAACGCGGCTGCTAGTCCTCCTTTCATGCAGAATCTTAAGGTCCTAGCTCATGTCCAAGGCACCAAAGCCAGCTAAAAAGTCAATAATCAATACCTAAAACTTGAATTGTACTACTTCTTACTGGCTATTACATCAACTTAGAAGCTTCATGTGTGTTCTCCTACGGTGGTTTTAGTTTCTCCGCATACCGCAGCACGCGACATAGTTTTGCAGACGATAAGTACAACCGTTTCAGAGAGAAGAGCGGCCAATGTGACGATCTGGCTTTAAGTCGATTCGATAACAAATGACGAAAACGGACGGATTTCTCAGGTTTTTACTACATATGAACACTTTTCACATTCTGCCGTGCAACTCGGCTGCTAGTCCTCCTTTCATGCAGAATCTTAAGGTCCTAGCTCATGGTCAAGGCACCAAAGCCAGCTAAAAAGTCAAAAACCGATACCTAAAACTTGAATTGGACTACTTCTTACTGGCTATTACATCAACTTAGGAGCTTCATCTGTGTTCTATTATGGTGTTTTTCCTGTTTCCGCCTACGGCAACACGTGACATAGCTTTGCAGACGATAAGTACAACCGTTTCAGAGAGATGATCGGCCAATGTGACGATCTGGCTTTAAGTCGATTCGATAACAAATGAGGAAAACGGACTGATTTCTCAGGTTTTTACTACATATGAACACTTTTCACATTCTCCCGTGCACCTCGGCTGCTAGTCCTCCTTTCATGCAGAATCTTAAGGTCCTAGCTCATGTCCAAGGCACCAAAGCCAGCTAAAAAGTCAATAATCGATACCTAAAACTTGAATTGGACTACTTCTTACTGGCTATTACATCAACTTAGAAGCTTCATCTGTGTTCTATTATGGTGCTTTTCCTGTTTCCGCCTACGGCAACACGCAACATAGCTTTGCAGACGATAAGTACAACCATTTCAGAGAGAAGATCGGCCAATGTGACGATCTGGCTTTTAAGTCGATTCGATAACAAATGACGAAAACGGACGGATTTCTCAGGTTTTTACTACATATGAACACTTTTCACATTCTCCCGTGCAACTCGGCTGCTAGTCCTCCTTTCATGCAGAATCTTAAGGTCCTAACTCATGTCCAAGGCACCAAAGCCAGCTAAAAAGTCAATAACCGATACCTAAAACTTGAATTGTGCTACTTTTTACTGGCTATTACATCATTTTAGAAGCCTCATCTGTGTTCTACTATGGTGCTTTTAGTGTCTCCGAATACCGCAGTACGCGACATAGCTTTGCAGACGATAAGTACAACCGTTTCAGAGAGAAGAGCGGCCAATGTGACGATCTGGCTTTGAGTCGATTCGATAACAAATGACGAAAACGGACGGATTTCTCAGGTTTTCACTACATATGAATACTTTTCACACTCTCCCGTGCATCTCGGCTGCTAGTCCTCCTTTCATGCAGAATCTTAAGGTCCTAGCTCATGTCCAAGGCACCAAAGCCAGCTAAAAAGTCAATAATCAATACCTAAAACTTGAATTGTACTGCTTCTTACTGGCTATTACATCAACTTAGAAGCTTCATCTGTGTTCTACTACGGTGCATTTAGTTTCGCCGCATACCGCAGCACGCGACATAGTTTTGCAGACGATAAGTACAACCGTTTCAGAGAGAAGAGCGGCCAATGTGACGATCTGGCTTTAAGTCGATTCGATAACAAATGACCAAAACGGACGGATTTCTCAGGTTTTTACTACATATGAACACTTTTCACATTCTCCCGTGCTACTCGGCTGCTAGTCCTCCTTTCATGCAGAATCTTAAGGTCCTAGCTCATGTCCAAGGCACCAAAGCCAGCTAAAAGTTCAATATTCAATACCTAAAACTTGAATTGGACTACTTCTTACTGGCTATTACATCAACTTAGAAGCTTGATCTGTGTTCTACTATGGTGCTTTTAGTGTCTCAGCATACCGCAGCACGCGACATAGCTTTGCAGACGATAAGTAAATCCGTTTCAGAGAGAAGATCGGCCAATGTGACGTTCTGGCTTTAATTCGATTCGATAACAAATGACGAAAACGGACGGATTTCTCAGGTTTTTTCTACATATGAACACTTTTCACATTCTCCCGTGCAACTCGGCTGCTAGTCCTCCTTTCATGCAGAATCTTAAGGTCCTAGCTCATGTCCAAGGCACGAAAGCCAGCTAAAAAGTCAATAAGCGATACCTTAAACTTGAATTCCACTACTTCTTACTGGCTATTACATCAACTTAGAAGCTTCATCTGTGTTCTACTATGGTGCTTTTAGTGTCTCCACATACCGCAGCACGCGACATAGCTTTGCAGACGATAAGTACAAGCGTTTCAGAGAGAAGAGCGGCCAATGTGACGATCTGGCTTTAAGTCGATTCGATAACAAATGACCAAAACGGACGGATTTCTCAGGTTTTTACTTACATATGAACATTTTTCACATTCTCCCCTGCAACTCGGCTGCTAGTCCTCCTTTCATGCAGAATATTAAGGTCCTAGCTCATGTCCAAGGCACCAAAGCCAGCTAAAAATTCAATATTCAATACCTAAAACTTGAATTGTCCTACTTCTTACTGGATATTACATCAACTTAGAAGCTTCATCTGTGTTCTACTATGGTGCTTGTAGTGTCTCAGCATACCGCAGCACGCGACATAGCTTTGCAGACGATAAGTACAACCATTTCAGAGAGCAGAGCGGCCAATGTGACGATCTGGCTTTACGTCGATTCGATAACAAATGACGAAAACGGTCGGATGTCTCAGGTTTTTATTACATATGAACACTTTTCACATTCTCCCGTGCAACTCGGCTGCTAGTCCTCCTTTCATGCAGAATCTTAAGGTCCTATCTCATGTCCAAGGCACCAAAGCCAGCTGAAAGTTCAATATTCAATACCTAAAACTTGAATTGTACTACCTCTTACTGGCTATTACCTCAACTTAGAAGCTTTATCTGTGTTCTACTATGGTGCTTGTAGTGTCTCAGCATACCGCAGCACGCGACAAAGCTTTGCAGACGATAAGTACAACCGTTTCAGAGAGAAGAGCGGCCAATGTGTCGATCTGGCTTTAAGTCGATGCGATAACAAATGACGAAAACGGACGGATTTCCTAGGTTTTTACTACATATGAACACTTTTCACATTCTCCCGTGCAACTCGGCTGCTAGTCCTCCTTTCATGCAGAATCTGAAGGTCCTAGCTCATGTCCAAGGCACCAAAGCCAGCTAAAAAGTCAATAATCAATACCTAAAACTTGAATTGTACTACTTCTTACTGGCTATTACATCAACTTAGAAGCTTCATGTGTGTTCTCCTACGGTGGTTTTAGTTTCTCCGCATACCGCAGCACGCGACATAGTTTTGCAGACGATAAGTACAACCGTTTCAGAGAGAAGAGCGGCCAATGTGACGATCTGGCTTTAAGTCGATTCGATAACAAATGACGAAAACGGACGGATTTCTCAGGTTTTTACTAGATATGAACACTTTTCACATTCTGCCGTGCAACTCGGCTGCTAGTCCTCCTTTCATGCAGAATCTTAAGGTCCTAGCTCATGGTCAAGGCACCAAAGCCAGCTAAAAAGTCAATAACCGATACCTAAAACTTGAATTGGACTACTTCTTACTGTCTATTATATCAACTTAGAAGCCTCATCTGTGTTCTATTATGGTGCTTTTCCTGTTTCCGCCTACGGCAACACGCGACATAGCTTTGCAGACGATAAGTACAACCGTTTCAGAGAGAAGATCGGCCAATGTGACGATCTGGCTTTAAGTCGATTCGATAACAAATGACGAAAACGATCGGATTTCTCAGGTTTTTACTACATATGAACACTTTTCACATTCTCCCCTGCAACTCGGCTGCTAGTCCTCCTTTCATGCAGAGTCTTAAGATTCTAGCTCATGTCCAAAGCACCAAAGCCAGCTAAAAGGTCAATATTCAATACCTAAAACTTGAATTGTGCTACTTCTTACTGGCTATTACATCAACTTAGAACCTTGATCTGTGTTCTACTATGGTGCATTTAGTGTCTCAGCATACCGCAGCACGCGACATAGCTTTCCAGACGATAAGTATATCCGTTTCAGAGAGAAGATCGGCCAATGTGACGATCTGGCTTTAAGTCGATTCGATAACAAATGACGAAAACGGACGGATTTCTCAGGTTTTTACTACATATGAACACTTTTCACATTCTCCCGTGCAACTCGGCTGCTAGTCCTCCTTTCATGCAGAATCTTAAGGTCCTAGCTCATGTCCAAGGCACCAAAGCCAGCTAAAAAGTCAATAACCGATACCTAAAACTTGAATTGTACTACTTCTTACTGGGTATTACATCAACTTAGAAGCTTCATCTGTGTTCTACTATGGTGCTTTTAGTGTCTCCGAATACCGCAGTACGCGACATAGCTTTGCAGACGATAAGTACAACCGTTTCAGAGAGCAGAGCGGTCAATGTGACGATCTGCCTTTAAGTCGATTCGATAACAAATGACGAAAACGGACGGATTTCTCAGGTTTTTACTACATATGAACACTTTTCACATTCTCCCGTGCAACTCGGCTGCTAGTCCTCCTTTCATGCAGAATCTTAAGGTCCTAGCTCATGTCCAAGGCACCAAAGCCAGCTAAAAAGTCAATAATCATTACCTAAAACTTGAATTGTACTAATTCTTACTGGCTATTACATCAACTTACAAGCTTCATCTGTGTTCTACTATGGTGCTTTTAGTGTCTCCGCATACCGCAGTACGCGACATAGCTTTGCAGACGATAAGTACAAGCGTTTCAGATAGAAGAGCGGCCAATGTGACGATCTGGCTTGAAGTCGATTCGATAACCAATGACGAAAATAGACGTATTTCTCAGGTTTTTACTACATTTGAACACTTTTCACATTGTCTCATGCAACTCGGCTGCTAGTTTTCCTTTCATGCAGAATATTAAGGTCCTAGCTCATGTCAAAGGCACCAAAGCCAGCTAAAAATTCAATATTCAATACCTAAAACTTGAATTGTACTACTTCTTACTGGCTATTACATCAACTTAGAAGCTTCATCTGTGTTCTACTATGGTGCTTTTAGTGTCTCAGCATACCGCAGCACGCGACATAGCTTTGCAGACGATAAGTACAACCGTTTCAGAGAGAAGAGCGGCCATTGTGACGATCTGGCTTTAAGTCGAATCGATAACAAATGACGAAAACGGACTTATTTCTCAGGTTTTTATTACATATGAACACTTTTCACATTCTCCCGTGCAACGCGGCTGCTAGTCCTCCTTTCATGCAGAATCTTAAGGTCCTAGCTCATGTCCAAGGCACCAAAGCCAGCTAAAAAGTAAATAATCGATACCCAAATCTTGAATTGGATTACTTCTTACTGGCTATTACATCAACTTAGATGCTTCATCTGTTCCTACTATGGTGATTTTAGTGTCTCCGCATACCACAGCTCGCGACATAGCTTTGCAGACGATAAGTACAACCGTTTCAGAGAGAAGAGCGGCCAATGTGACGATCTGGCTTTAAGTCGATTCTATAACAAATGACGAAAACGGACGGATGTCTCATTTTTTTACTACATATGAACACTTTTCACATTCTCCCGTGCAACTCGGCTGCTAGTCCTCCTTTCATGTGGAACCTTAAGGTCCTAGCTCATGTCCAAGGCACCAAAGCCAGCTAAAAGTTCAATATTCAATACCTAAAACTTGAATTGTACTACTTCTTACTGGCTATTACATCAACTTAGAAGCGTGATCTGTGTTCTACTATGGTGCTTTTAGTGTCTCAGCATACCGCAGCACGCGACATAGCTTTGCAGACGATAAGTACAACCGTTTCAGAGAGAAGAGCGGCCAATGTGACGATCTGGCTTTAAGTCGATTCGATAACAGATGACGAAAACGGACGGATTTCTCAGGTTTTTACTACATATGAACACTTTTCACATTCTCCCGTGAAAATCGGCTGCTAGTCCTCCTTTCATGCATTATCTTAAGGTCCTAGCTTATGTCCAAGGCACCAAAGCCAGCTAAAAAGTCAAAAATCGATACCTAAAACTTGAATTGTACTACTTCTTACTGGATATTACATCAACTTAGAAGCTTCATCTGTGTTCTACTTTGGTGCTTTTAGTGTCTCCGAATACCGCAGTACGCGACATAGCTTTGCAGACGATAAGTACAACCATTTCAGAGAGCAGAGCGGCCAATGTGACGATCTGGCTTTACGTCGATTCGATAACAAATGACGAAAACGGTCGGATGTCTCAGGTTTTTATTAGATATGAACACTTTTCACATTCTCCCGTGCAACTCGGCTGCTAGTCCTCCTTTCATGCAGAATCTTAAGGTCCTATCTCATGTCCAAGGCACCAAAGCCAGCTAAAAGGTCAATATTCAATACCTAAAACTTGAATTGTACTACCTCTTACTGGCTATTACCTCAACTTAGAAGCTTCATCTGTGTTCTACTATGGTGCTTGTAGTGTCTCAGCATACCGCAGCACGCGACAAAGCTTTGCAGACGATAAGTACAACCGTTTCAGACAGAAGAGCGGCCAATGTGTCGATCTGGCTTTAAGTCGATGCGATAACAAATGACGAAAACGGACGGATTTCTCAGGTTTTTACTACATATGAACACTTTTCACATTCTCCCATCCAACGCGGCTGCTAGTCCTCCTTTCATGCAGAATCTTAAGGTCCTAGCTCATGTCCAAGGCACCAAAGCCAGCTAAAAAGTCAATAATGAATACCTAAAACTTGAATTGTACTACTTCTTACTGGCTATTACATCAACTTAGAAGCTTCATGTGTGTTCTCCTACGGTGGTTTTAGTTTCTCCGCATACCGCAGCACGCGACATAGTTTTGCAGACGATAAGTACAACCGTTTCAGAGAGAAGAGCGGCCAATATGACGATCTGGCTTTAAGTCGATTCGATAACAAATGACGAAAACGGACGAATTTCTCAGGTTTTTACTACATATGAACACTTTTCACATTCTGCCGTGCAACTCGGCTGCTAGTCCTCCTTTCATGCAGAATCTTAAGGTCCTAGCTCATGGTCAAGGCACCAAAGCCAGCTAAAAAGTCAATAACCGATACCTAAAACTTGAATTGGACTACTTCTTACTGGCTATTACATCAACTTAGAAGCTTCATCTGTGTTCTATTATGATGCTTTTCCTGTTTCCGCCTACGGCAACACGCGACATAGCTTTGCAGACGATAAGTACAACCGTTTCAGAGAGATGATCGGCCAATGTGACGATCTGGCTTTAAGTCGATTCGGTAACAAATGAGGAAAACGGACTGATTTCTCAGGTTTTTACTACATATGAACACTTTTCACATTCTCCCGTGCAACTCGGCTGCTAGTCCTCCTTTCATGCAGAATCTTAAGGTCCTAGCTCATGTCCAAGGCACCAAAGCCAGCTAAAAAGTCAATAACCGATACCTAAAACTTGAATAGTACTACTTCTTACTGGCTATTACATCAACTTAGAAGCTTCATCTGTGTTCTACTACGTTGCTTTTAGTTTCTCCGCATACCGCAGCACGCGACATAGTTTTGCAGACGATAAGTACAACCGTTTCAGAGAGAAGAGCGGCCAATGTGACGATCTGGCTTTAAGTCGATTCGATAACAAATGACGAAAACGGACGGATTTCTCAGGTTTTTACTACATATGAACACTTTTCACATTCTCCCGTGCAACTTGGCTGCTAGTCCTCCTTTCATGCAGAATCTTAAGGTCCTAGCTCATGTCCAAGGCACCAAAGCCAGCTAAAAAGTCAATAACCGATACCTAAAACTTGAATTGTACTACTTCTTACCGGCTATTACATCATTTTAGAAGCTTCATCTGTGTTCTACTATGTTGCTTTTAGTGTCTCCGAATACCGCAGTACGCGACATAGCTTTGCAGACGATAAGTACAACCGTTTCAGAGAGAAGAGCGGCCAATGTGACGATCTGGCTTTAAGTCGATTCAATAACAAATGACGAAAACGGACGGATTTCTCAGGTTTTTACTACATATGAACACTTTTCACATTCTCCCGTGCAACTCGGCTGCTAGTCCTCCTTTCATGCAGAATCTTAAGGTCCTAGCTCATGTCCAAGGCACCAAAGCCAGCTAAAAAGTCAATAATCAATACCTAAAACTTGAATAGTACTACTTCTTACTGGCTATTACATCAACTTAGAAGCTTCATCTGTGTTCTACTACGTTGCTTTTAGTTTCTCCGCATACCGCAGCACGCGACATAGTTTTGCAGACGATAAGTACAACCGTTTCAGAGAGAAGAGCGGCCAATGTGACGATCTGGCTTTAAGTCGATTCGATAACAAATGACGAAAACGGACGGATTTCTCAGGTTTTTACTACATATGAACACTTTTCACATTCTCCCGTGCAACTTGGCTGCTAGTCCTCCTTTCATGCAGAATCTTAAGGTCCTAGCTCGTGTCCAAGGCACCAAAGCCAGCTAAAAAGTCAATAATCAATACCTAAAACTTGAATTGTACTACTTCTTACTGGCTATTACCTCAACTTAGAAGCTTCATCTATGTTCTACCATGGTGCTTGTAGTGTCTCAGCATACCGCAGCACGCGACAAAGCTTTGCAGACGATAAGTACAACCGTTTCAGAGAGAAGAGCGGCCAATGTGTCGATCTGGCTTTAAGTCGATGCGATAACAAATGACGAAAACGGACGGATTTCTCAGGTTTTTACTACATATGAACACTTTTCACATTCTCCCATCCAACGCGGCTGCTAGTCCTCCTTTCATGCAGAATCTTAAGGTCCTAGCTCATGTCCAAGGCACCAAAGCCAGCTAAAAAGTCAATAATGAATACCTAAAACTTGAATTGTACTACTTCTTACTGGCTATTACATCAACTTAGAAGCTTCATGTGTGTTCTCCTACGGTGGTTTTAGTTTCTCCGCATACCGCAGCACGCGACATAGTTTTGCAGACGATAAGTACAACCGTTTCAGAGAGAAGAGCGGCCAATGTGACGATCTGGCTTTAAGTCGATTCGATAACAAATGACGAAAACGGACGAATTTCTCAGGTTTTTACTACATATGAACACTTTTCACATTCTGCCGTGCAACTCGGCTGCTAGTCCTCCTTTCATGCAGAATCTTAAGGTCCTAGCTCATGGTCAAGGCACCAAAGCCAGCTAAAAAGTCAATAACCGATACCTAAAACTTGAATTGGACTACTTCTTACTGGCTATTACATCAACTTAGAAGCTTCATCTGTGTTCTATTATGGTGCTTTTCCTGTTTCCGCCTACGGCAACACGCGACATAGCTTTGCAGATGATAAGTACAACCGTTTCACAGAGATGAACGGCCAATGTGACGATCTGGCTTTAAGTCGATTCGGTAACAAATGAGGAAAACGGACTGATTTCTCAGGTTTTTACTACATATGAACACTTTTCACATTCTCCCGTGCAACTCGGCTGCTAGTCCTCCTTTCATGCAGAATCTTAAGGTCCTAGCTCATGTCCAAGGCACCAAAGCCAGCTAAAAAGTCAATAACCGATACCTAAAACTTGAATTGTACTACTTCTTACCGGCTATTACATCATTTTAGAAGCTTCATCTGTGTTCTACTATGTTGCTTTTAGTGTCTCCGAATACCGCAGTACGCGACATAGCTTTGCAGACGATAAGTACAACCGTTTCAGAGAGAAGAGCGGCCAATGTGACGATCTGGCTTTAAGTCGATTCGATAACAATTGACGAAAACGGACGGATTTCTCAGGTTTTTACTACATATGAACACTTTTCACATTCTCCCGTGCAACTCGGCTGCTAGTCCTCCTTTCATGCAGAATCTTAAGGTCCTATCTCATGTCCAAGGCACCAAAGCCAGCTAAAAAGTCAATAATCAATACCTAAAACATGAATAGTACTACTTCTTACTGGCTATTACATCAACTTAGAAGCTTCATCTGTGTTCTACTACGTTGCTTTTAGTTTCTCCGCATACCGCAGCACGCGACATAGTTTTGCAGACGATAAGTACAACCGTTTCAGAGAGAAGAGCGGCCAATGTGACGATCTGGCTTTAAGTCGATTCGATAACAAATGACGAAAACGGACGGATTTCTCAGGTTTTTACTACATATGAACACTTTTCACATTCTCCCGTGCAACTTGGCTGCTAGTCCTCCTTTCATGCAGAATCTTAAGGTCCTAGCTCGTGTCCAAGGCACCAAAGCCAGCTAAAAAGTCAATAATCAATACCTAAAACTTGAATTGTACTACTTCTTACTGGCTATTACATCAACTTAGAAGCTTCATCTATGTTCTACCATGGTGCTTGTAGTGTCTCAGCATACCGCAGCACGCGACAAAGCTTTGCAGACGATAAGTACAACCGTTTCAGAGAGAAGAGCGGCCAATGTGACGATCTGGCTTTAAGTCGATTCGGTAACAAATGAGGAAAACGGACTGATTTCTCAGGTTTTTACTACATATGAACACTTTTCACATTCTCCCGTGCAACTCGGCTGCTAGTCCTCCTTTCATGCAGAATCTTAAGGTCCTAGCTCATGTCCAAGGCACCAAAGCCAGCTAAAAAGTCAATAACCGATACCTAAAACTTGAATTGTACTACTTCTTACCGGCTATTACATCATTTTAGAAGCTTCATCTGTGTTCTACTATATTGCTTTTAGTGTCTCCGAATACCGCAGTACGCGACATAGCTTTGCAGACGATAAGTACAACCGTTTCAGAGAGAAGAGCGGCCAATGTGACGATCTGGCTTTAAGTCGATTCGATAACAAATGACGAAAACGGACGGATTTCTCAGGTTTTTACTACATATGAACACTTTTCACATTCTGCCGTGCAACTCGGCTGCTAGTCCTCCTTTCATGCAGAATCTTAAGTTCCTAGCTCATGGTCAAGGCACCAAAGCCAGCTAAAAAGTCAATAACCGATACCTAAAACTTGAATTGGACTACTTCTTACTGGCTATTACATCAACTTAGAAGCTTCATCTGTGTTCTATTATGGTGCTTTTCCTGTTTCCGCCTACGGCAACACGCGACATAGCTTTGCAGACGATAAGTACAACCGTTTCACAGAGATGAACGGCCAATGTGACGATCTGGCTTTAAGTCGATTCGGTAACAAATGAGGAAAACGGACAGATTTCTCAGGTTTTTACTACATATGAACACTTTTCACATTCTGCCGTGCAACTCGGCTGCTAGTCCTCCTTTCATGCAGAATCTTAAGGTCCTAGCTCATGGTCAAGGCACCAAAGCCAGCTAAAAAGTCAATAACCGATACCTAAAACTTGAATTGGACTACGTCTTACTGGCTATTACATCAACTTAGAAGCTTCATCTGTGTTCTATTATGGTGCTTTTCCTGTTTCCGCCTACGGCAACACGCGACATAGCTTTGCAGACGATAAGTACAACCGTTTCACAGAGATGAACGGCCAATGTGACGATCTGGCTTTAAGTCGATTCGGTAACAAATGAGGAAAACGGACAGATTTCTCAGGTTTTTACTACATATGAACACTTTTCACATTCTCCCGTGCAACTCGGCTGCTAGTCCTCCTTTCATGCAGAATCTTAAGGTCCTAGCTCATGTCCAAGGCACCAAAGTCAGCTAAAAAGTCAATAACCGATACCTAAAACTTGAATTGTACTACTTCTTACCGGCTATTACATCATTTTAGAAGCTTCATCTGTGTTCTACTATGTTGCTTTTAGTGTCTCCGAATACCGCAGTACGCGACATAGCTTTGCAGACGATAAGTAATACCGTTTCAGAGAGAAGAGCGGCCAATGTGACGATCTGGCTTTAAGTCGATTCGATAACAAATGACGAAAACGGACGGATTTCTCAGGTTTTTACTACATATGAACACTTTTCACATTCTCCCGTGCAACTCGGCTGCTAGTCCTCCTTTCATGCAGAATCTTAAGGTCCTAGCTCATGTCCAAGGCACCAAAGCCAGCCAAAAAGTCAATAATCAATACCTAAAACTTGAAATGTACTGCTTCTTACTGGCTATTACATCAACTTAGAAGCTTCATCTGTGTTCTACTACGTTGCTTTTAGTTTCTCCGCATACCGCAGCACGCGACATAGTTTTGCAGACGATAAGTACAACCGTTTCAGAGAGAAGAGCGGCCAATGTGACGATCTGGCTTTAAGTCGATTCGATAACAAATGACGAAAACGGACGGATTTCTCAGGTTTTTACTACATATGAACACTTTTCACATTCTCCCGTGCAACTTGGCTGCTAGTCCTCCTTTCATGCAGAATCTTAAGGTCCTAGCTCGTGTCCAAGGCACCAAAGCCAGCTAAAAAGTCAATAATCAATACCTAAAACTTGAATAGTACTACTTCTTACTGGCTATTACATCAACTTAGAAGCTTCATCTGTGTTCTACTACGTTGCTTTTAGTTTCTCCGCATACCGCAGCACGCGACATAGTTTTGCAGACGATAAGTACAACCGTTTCAGAGAGAAGAGCGGCCAATGTGACGATCTGGCTTTAAGTCGATTCGATAACAAATGACGAAAACGGACGGATTTCTCAGGTTTTTACTACATATGAACACTTTTCACATTCTCCCGTGCAACTTGGCTGCTAGTCCTCCTTTCATGCAGAATCTTAAGGTCCTAGCTCGTGTCCAAGGCACCAAAGCCAGCTAAAAAGTCAATAATCAATACCTATAACTTGAATTGTACTAATTCTTACTGGCTATTACCTCAACTTAGAAGCTTCATCTATGTTCTACCATGGTCCTTGTAGTGTCTCAGCATACCGCAGCACGCGACAAAGCTTTGCAGACGATAAGTACAACCGTTTCAGAGAGAAGAGCGGCCAATGTGTCGATCTGGCTTTAAGTCGATGCGATAACAAATGACGAAAACGGATGGATTTCTCAGGTTTTTACTACATATGAACACTTTTCACATTCTCCCATCCAACGCGGCTGCTAGTCCTCCTTTCATGCAGAATCTTAAGGTCCTAGCTCATGTCCAAGGCACCAAAGCCAGCTAAAAAGTCAATAATGAATACCTAAAACTTGAATTGTACTACTTCTTACTGGCTATTACATCAACTTAGAAGCTTCATGTGTGTTCTCCTACGGTGGTTTTAGTTTCTCCGCATACCGCTGCACGCGACATAGTTTTGCAGACGATAAGTACAACCGTTTCAGAGAGAAGAGCGGCCAATGTGACGATCTGGCTTTAAGTCGATTCGATAACAAATGACGAAAACGGACGGATTTCTCAGGTTTTTACTACATATGAACACTTTTCACATTCTGCCGTGCAACTCGGCTGCTAGTCCTCCTTTCATGCAGAATCTTAAGGTCCTAGCTCATGGTCAAGGCACCAAAGCCAGCTAAAAAGTCAATAACCGATACCTAAAACTTGAATTGGACTACTTCTTACTGGCTATTACATCAACTTAGAAGCTTCATCTGTGTTCTATTATGGTGCTTTTCCTGTTTCCGCCTACGGCAACACGCGACATAGCTTTGCAGACGATAAGTACAACCGTTTCAGAGAGATGATCGGCCAATGTGACGATCTGGCTTTAAGTCGATTCGGTAACAAATGAGGAAAACGGACTGATTTCTCAGGTTTTTACTACATATGAACATTTTTCACATTCTCCCGTGCAACTCGGCTGCTAGTCCTCCTTTCATGCAGAATCTTAAGGTCCTAGCTCATGTCCAAGGCACCAAAGCCAGCTAAAAAGTCAATAACCGATACCTAAAACTTGAATTGTACTACTTCTTACCGGCTATTACATCATTTTAGAAGCTTCATCTGTGTTCTACTATGTTGCTTTTAGTGTCTCCGAATACCGCAGTACGCGACATAGCTTTGCAGACGATAAGTACAACCGTTTCAGAGAGAAGAGCGGCCAATGTGACGATCTGGCTTTAAGTCGATTCGATAACAAATGACGAAAACGGACGGATTTCTCAGGTTTTTACTACATATGAACACTTTTCACATTCTCCCGTGCAACTCGGCTGCTAGTCCTCCTTTCATGCAGAATCTTAAGGTCCTAGCTCATGTCCAAGGCACCAAAGCCAGCTAAAAAGTCAATAATCAATACCTAAAACTTGAAATGTACTGCTTCTTACTGGCTATTACATCAACCTAGAAGCTTCATCTGTGTTCTACTACGTTGCTTTTAGTTTCTCCGCATACCGCAGCACGCGACATAGTTTTGCAGACGATGAGTACAACCGTTTCAGAGAGAAGAGCGGCCAATGTGACGATCTGGCTTTAAGTCGATTCGATAACAAATGACGAAAACGGACGGATTTCTCAGGTTTTTACTACATATGAACACTTTTCACATTCTCCCGTGCAACTTGGCTGCTAGTCCTCCTTTCATGCAGAATCTTAAGGTCCTAGCTCGTGTCCAAGGCACCAAAGCCAGCTAAAAAGTCAATAATCAATACCTAAAACTTGAATAGTACTACTTCTTACTGGCTATTACATCAACTTAGAAGCTTCATCTGTGTTCTACTACGTTGCTTTTAGTTTCTCCGCATACCGCAGCACGCGACATAGTTTTGCAGACGATAAGTACAACCGTTTCAGAGAGAAGAGCGGCCAATGTGACGATCTGGCTTTAAGTCGATTCGATAACAAATGACGATAACGGACGGATTTCTCAGGTTTTTACTACATATGAACACTTTTCACATTCTCCCGTGCAACTTGGCTGCTAGTCCTCCTTTCATGTAGAATCTTAAGGTCCTAGCTCGTGTCCAAGGCACCAAAGCCAGCTAAAAAGTCAATAATCAATACCTAAAACTTGAATTGTACTACTTCTTACTGGCTAATACATCAACATAGAAGGTTCATCTGTGTTCTACTACGGTGCTTTTAGTTTCTCCGTATACCGCAGCACGCGACATAGTTTTGCAGACGATAAGTACAACCGTTTCAGAGAGAAGAGCGGCCAATGTGACGATCTGGCTTTAAGTCGATTCGATAACAAATGACGAAAACGGACGGATTTCTCAGGTATTTACTACATATGAACACTTTTCACATTCTCCCGTGCAACTCGGCTGCTAGTCCTCCTTTCACGCAGAATCTTAAGGTCCTAGCTCATGTCCAAGGCACCAAAGCCAGCTAAAAAGTCAATAATCAATACCTAAAACTTGAATTGTACTAATCCTTACTGGCTATTACATCAACTTACAAGCTTCATCTGTGTTCTACTATGGTGCTTTTAGTGTCTCCGCATACCGCAGCACGCGACATAGCTTTGCAGACGATAAGTACAAGCGTTTCAGAGAGAAGAGCGGCCAATGTGACGATCTGGCTTGAAGTCGATTCGATAACCAATGACAAAAACAGACGTATTTCTCAGGTTTTTACTACATTTGAACACTTTTCACATTGTCTCATGCAACGCGGCTGCTAGTCCTCCTTTCATGCAGAATATTAAGGTCCTAGCTCATGTCCAAGGCACCAAAGCCAGCTAAAAATTCAATATTCAATACCTAAAACTTGAATTGTACTATTTCTTACTGGCTATTACATCAACTTAGAAGCTTCATCTGTGTTCTACAATGGTGCTTTTAGTGTCTCAGCATACCGCAGCACGCGACATAGCTTTGCAGACGATAAGTACAACCGTTTCAGAGAGAAGAGCGGCCAATGTGACGATCTGGCTTTAAGTCGATTCGATAACAAATGACGAAAACGGACGGATGTCTCAGGTTTTTACTGCATATGAACACTTTTCACATTCTCCCGTGCAACTCGGCTGCTAGTCCTCCTATCATGCAGAATCTTAAGGTCCTAGCTCATGTCCAAGGCACCAAAGCCAGCTAAAAAGTAAATAATCGATACCCAAATCTTGAATTGGATTACGTCTTACTGGCTATTACATCAACTTAGATGCTTCATCTGTTCCTACTATGGTGATTTTAGTGTCTCCGCATACCACAGCTCGCGACATAGCTTTGCAGACGATAAGTACAACCGTTTCAGAGAAAAGAGAGGCCAATGTGACGATCTGGCTTTAAGTCTATTCGATAACAAATGACGAAAACGGACGGATTTCTCAGGTTTTTACTACATATGAACACTTTTCACATTCTGCCGTGCAACTCGGCTGCTAGTCCTCCTTTCATGCAGAATCTTAAGGTCCTAGCTCATGGTCAAGGCACCAAAGCCAGCTAAAAAGTCAATAACCGATACCTAAAACTTGAATTGGACTACTTCTTACTGGCTATTACATCAACTTAGAAGCTTCATCTGTGTTCTATTATGGTGCTTTTCCTGTTTCCGCCTACGGCAACACGCGACATAGCTTTGCAGACGATAAGTACAACCGTTTCAGAGAGATGATCGGCCAATGTGACGATCTGGCTTTAAGTCGATTCGGTAACAAATGAGGAAAACGGACTGATTTCTCAGGTTTTTACTACATATGAACACTTTTCACATTCTCCTGTGCAACTCGGCTGCTAGTCCTCCTTTCATGCAGAATCTTAAGGTCCTAGCTCATGTCCAAGGCACCAAAGCCAGCTAAAAAGTCAATAACCGATACCTAAAACTTGAATTGTACTACTTCTTACCGGCTATTACATCATTTTAGAAGCTTCATCTGTGTTCTACTATGTTGCTTTTAGTGTCTCCGAATACCGCAGTACGCGACATAGCTTTGCAGACGATAAGTACAACCGTTTCAGAGAGAAGAGCGGCCAATGTGACGATCTGGCTTTAAGTCGATTCGATAACAAATGACGAAAACGGACGGATTTCTCAGGTTTTTACTACATATGAACACTTTTCACATTCTCCCGTGCAACTCGGCTGCTAGTCCTCCTTTCATGCAGAATCTTAAGGTCCTAGCTCATGTCCAAGGCACCAAAGCCAGCTAAAAAGTTAATAATCAATACCTAAAACATGAAATGTACTGCTTCTTACTGGCTATTACATCAACCTAGAAGCTTCATCTGTGTTCTACTACGTTGCTTTTAGTTTCTCCGCATACCGCAGCACGCGACATAGTTTTGCAGACGATAAGTACAACCGTTTCAGAGAGAAGAGCGGCCAATGTGACGATCTGGCTTTAAGTCGATTCGATAACAAAAGACGAAAACGGACGGATTTCTCAGGTTTTTACTACATATGAACACTTTTCACATTCTCCCGTGCAACTTGGCTGCTAGTCCTCCTTTCATGCAGAATCTTAAGGTCCTAGCTCGTGTCCAAGGCCCAAAGCCAGCTAAAAAGTCAATAATCAATACCTAAAACTTGAATAGTACTACTTCTTACTGGCTATTACATCAACTTAGAAGCTTCATCTGTGTTCTACTACGTTGCTTTTAGTTTCTCCGCATACCGCAGCACGCGACATAGTTTTGCAGACGATAAGTACAACCGTTTCAGAGAGAAGAGCGGCCAATGTGACGATCTGGCTTTAAGTCGATTCGATAACAAATGACGAAAACGGACGGATTTCTCAGGTTTTTACTACATATGAACACTTTTCACATTCTCCCGTGCAACTTGGCTGCTAGTCCTCCTTTCAAGCAGAATCTTAAGGTCCTAGCTCATGTCCAAGGCACCAAAGCCAGCTAAAAAGTCAATAATCAATACCTAAAACTTGAATTGTACTAATTCTTACTGGCTATTACATCAACTTACAAGCTTCATCTGTGTTCTACTATGGTGCTTTTAGTGTCTCCGCATACCGCAGCACGCGACATAGCTTTGCAGACGATAAGTACAACCGTTTCAGAGAGATGATCGGCCAATGTGACGATCTGGCTTTAAGTCGATTCGGTAACAAATGAGGAAAACGGACTGATTTCTCAGGTTTTTACTACATATGAACACTTTTCACATTCTCCTGTGCAACTCGGCTGCTAGTCCTCCTTTCATGCAGAATATTAAGGTCCTAGCTCATGTCCAAGGCACCAAAGCCAGCTAAAAAGTCAATAACCGATACCTAAAACTTGAATTGTACTACTTCTTACCGGCTATTACATCATTTTAGAAGCTTCATCTGTGTTCTACTATGTTGCTTTTAGTGTCTCCGAATACCGCAGTACGCGACATAGCTTTGCAGACGATAAGTACAACCGTTTCAGAGAGAAGAGCGGCCAATGTGACGATCTGGCTTTAAGTCGATTCGATAACAAATGACGAAAACGGACGGATTTCTCAGGTTTTTACTACATATGAACACTTTTCACATTCTCCCGTGCAACTCGGCTGCTAGTCCTCCTTTCATGCAGAATCTTAAGGTCCTAGCTCATGTCCAAGGCACCAAAGCCAGCTAAAAAGTTAATAATCAACACCTAAAACATGAAATGTACTGCTTCTTACTGGCTATTACATCAACCTAGAAGCTTCATCTGTGTTCTACTACGTTGCTTTTAGTTTCTCCGCATACCGCAGCACGCGACATAGTTTTGCAGACGATAAGTACAACCGTTTCAGAGAGAAGAGCGGCCAATGTGACGATCTGGCTTTAAGTCGATTCGATAACAAATGACGAAAACGGACGGATTTCTCAGGTTTTTACTACATATGAACACTTTTCACATTCTCCCGTGCAACTTGGCTGCTAGTCCTCCTTTCATGCAGAATCTTAAGGTCCTAGCTCGTGTCCAAGGCCCAAAGCCAGCTAAAAAGTCAATAATCAATACCTAAAACTTGAATAGTACTACTTCTTACTGGCTCTTACATCAACTTAGAAGCTTCATCTGTGTTCTACTACGTTGCTTTTAGTTTCTCCGCATACCGCAGCACGCGACATAGTTTTGCAGACGATAAGTACAACCGTTTCAGAGAGAAGAGCGGCCAATGTGACGATCTGGCTTTAAGTCGATTCGATAACAAATGACGATAACGGACGGATTTCTCAGGTTTTTACTACATATGAACACTTTTCACATTCTCCCGTGCAACTCGGCTGCTAGTCCTCCTTTCATGCAGAATCTTAAGGTCCTAGCTCATGTCCAAGGCACCAAAGCCAGCTAAAAAGTTAATAATCAATACCTAAAACATGAAATGTACTGCTTCTTACTGGCTATTACATCAACCTAGAAGCTTCATCTGTGTTCTACTACGTTGCTTTTAGTTTCTCCGCATACCGCAGCACGCGACATAGTTTTGCAGACGATAAGTACAACCGTTTCAGAGAGAAGAGCGGCCAATGTGACGATCTGGCTTTAAGTCGATTCGATAACAAATGACGAAAACGGACGGATTTCTCAGGTTTTTACTACATATGAACACTTTTCACATTCTCCCGTGCAACTTGGCTGCTAGTCCTCCTTTCATGCAGAATCTTAAGGTCCTAGCTCGTGTCCAAGGCCCAAAGCCAGCTAAAAAGTCAATAATCAATACCTAAAACTTGAACTTTACTACTTGTTACTGGCTATTACATCAACTTAGAAGCTTCATCTGTGTTCTACTACGTTGCTTTTAGTTTCTCCGCATACCGCAGCACGCGACATAGTTTTGCAGACGATAAGTACAACCGTTTCAGAGAGAAGAGCGGCCAATGTGACGATCTGGCTTTAAGTCGATTCGATAACAAATGACGAAAACGGACGGATTTCTCAGGTTTTTACTACATATGAACACTTTTCACATTCTCCCGTGCAACTTGGCTGCTAGTCCTCCTTTCAAGCAGAATCTTAAGGTCCTAGCTCATGTCCAAGGCACCAAAGCCAGCTAAAAAGTCAATAATCAATACCTAAAACTTGAATTGTACTAATTCTTACTGGCTATTACATCAACTTACAAGCTTCATCTGTGTTCTACTATGGTGCTTTTAGTGTCTCCGCATACCGCAGCACGCGACATAGCTTTGCAGACGATAAGTACAACCGTTTCAGAGAGATGATCGGCCAATGTGACGATCTGGCTTTAAGTCGATTCGGTAACAAATGAGGAAAACGGACTGATTTCTCAGGTTTTTACTACATATGAACACTTTTCACATTCTCCTGTGCAACTCGGCTGCTAGTCCTCCTTTCATGCAGAATCTTAAGGTCCTAGCTCATGTCCAAGGCACCAAAGCCAGCTAAAAAGTCAATAACCGATACCTAAAACTTGAATTGTACTACTTCTTACCGGCTATTACATCATTTTAGAAGCTTCATCTGTGTTCTACTATGTTGCTTTTAGTGTCTCCGAATACCGCAGTACGCGACATAGCTTTGCAGACGATAAGTACAACCGTTTCAGAGAGAAGAGCGGCCAATGTGACGATCTGGCTTTAAGTCGATTCGATAACAAATGACGAAAACGGACGGATTACTCAGGTTTTTACTACATATGAACACTTTTCACATTCTCCCGTGCAACTCGGCTGCTAGTCCTCCTTTCATGCAGAATCTTAAGGTCCTAGCTCAAGTCCAAGGCACCAAAGCCAGCTAAAAAGTTAATAATCAATACCTAAAACATGAAATGTACTGCTTCTTACTGGCTATTACATCAACCTAGAAGCTTCATCTGTGTTCTACTACGTTGCTTTTAGTTTCTCCGCATACCGCAGCACGCGACATAGTTTTGCAGACGATAAGTACAACCGTTTCAGAGAGAAGAGCGGCCAATGTGACGATCTGGCTTTAAGTCGATTCGATAACAAATGACGAAAACGGACGGATTTCTCAGGTTTTTACTACATATGAACACTTTTCACATTCTCCCGTGCAACTTGGCTGCTAGTCCTCCTTTCATGCAGAATCTTAAGGTCCTAGCTCGTGTCCAAGGCCCAAAGCCAGCTAAAAAGTCAATAATCAATACCTAAAACTTGAATAGTACTACTTCTTACTGGCTATTACATCAACTTAGAAGCTTCATCTGTGTTCTACTACGTTGCTTTTAGTTTCTCCGCATACCGCAGCACGCGACATAGTTTTGCAGACGATAAGTACAACCGTTTCAGAGAGAAGAACGGCCAATGTGACGATCTGGCTTTAAGTCGATTCGATAACAAATGACGATAACGGACGGATTTCTCAGGTTTTTACTACATATGAACACTTTTCACATTCTCCCGTGCAACTTGGCTGCTAGTCCTCCTTTCATGTAGAATCTTAAGGTCCTAGCTCGTGTCCAAGGCACCAAAGCCAGCTAAAAAGTCAATAATCAATACCTAAAACTTGAATTGTACTACTTCTTACTGGCTAATACATCAACATAGAAGGTTCATCTGTGTTCTACTACGGTGCTTTTAGTTTCTCCGTATACCGCAGCACGCGACATAGTTTTGCAGACGATAAGTACAACCGTTTCAGAGAGAAGAGCGGCCAATGTGACGATCTGGCTTTAAGTCGATTCGATAACAAATGACGAAAACGGACGGATTTCTCAGGTATTTACTACATATGAACACTTTTCACATTCTCCCGTGCAACTCGGCTGCTAGTCCTCCTTTCATGCAGAATCTTAAGGTCCTAGCTCATGTCCAAGGCACCAAAGCCAGCTAAAAAGTCAATAATCAATACCTAAAACTTGAATTGTACTAATTCTTACTGGCTATTACATCAACTTACAAGCTTCATCTGTGTTCTACTATGGTGCTTTTAGTGTCTCCGCATACCGCAGCACGCGACATAGCTTTGCAGACGATAAGTACAAGCGTTTCAGAGAGAAGAGCGGCCAATGTGACGATCTGGCTTGAAGTCGATTCGATAACCAATGACAAAAACAGACGTATTTCTCAGGTTTTTACTACATTTGAACACTTTTCACATTGTCTCATGCAACGCGGCTGCTAGTCCTCCTTTCATGCAGAATCTTAAGGTCCTAGCTCATGTCCAAGGCACCAAAGCCAGCTAAAAATTCAATATTCAATACCTAAAACTTGAATTGTACTATTTCTTACTGGCTATTACATCAACTTAGAAGCTTCATCTGTGTTCTACTATGGTGCTTTTAGTGTCTCAGCATACCGCAGCACGCGACATAGCTTTGCAGACGATAAGTACAACCGTTTCAGAGAGAAGAGCGGCCAATGTGACGATCTGGCTTTAAGTCGATTCGATAACAAATGACGAAAACGGACGGATGTCTCAGGTTTTTACTGCATATGAACACTTTTCACATTCTCCCGTGCAACTCGGCTGCTAGTCCTCCTATCATGCAGAATCTTAAGGTCCTAGCTCATGTCCAAGGCACCAAAGCCAGCTAAAAAGTAAATAATCGATACCCAAATCTTGAATTGGATTACGTCTTACTGGCTATTACATCAACTTAGATGCTTCATCTGTTCCTACTATGGTGATTTTAGTGTCTCCGCATACCACAGCTCGCGACATAGCTTTGCAGACGATAAGTACAACCGTTTCAGAGAAAAGAGAGGCCAATGTGACGATCTGGCTTTAAGTCTATTCGATAACAAATGACGAAAACGGACGGATTTCTCAGGTTTTTACTACATATGAACACTTTTCACATTCTGCCGTGCAACTCGGCTGCTAGTCCTCCTTTCATGCAGAATCTTAAGGTCCTAGCTCATGGTCAAGGCACCAAAGCCAGCTAAAAAGTCAATAACCGATACCTAAAACTTGAATTGGACTACTTCTTACTGGCTATTACATCAACTTAGAAGCTTCATCTGTGTTCTATTATGGTGCTTTTCCTGTTTCCGCCTACGGCAACACGCGACATAGCTTTGCAGACGATAAGTACAACCGTTTCAGAGAGATGATCGGCCAATGTGACGATCTGGCTTTAAGTCGATTCGGTAACAAATGAGGAAAACGGACTGATTTCTCAGGTTTTTACTACATATGAACACTTTTCACATTCTCCTGTGCAACTCGGCTGCTAGTCCTCCTTTCATGCAGAATATTAAGGTCCTAGCTCATGTCCAAGGCACCAAAGCCAGCTAAAAAGTCAATAACCGATACCTAAAACTTGAATTGTACTACTTCTTACCGGCTATTACATCATTTTAGAAGCTTCATCTGTGTTCTACTATGTTGCTTTTAGTTTCTCCGAATACCGCAGTACGCGACATAGCTTTGCAGACGATAAGTACAACCGTTTCAGAGAGAAGAGCGGCCAATGTGACGATCTGGCTTTAAGTCGATTCGATAACAAATGACGAAAACGGACGGATTTCTCAGGTTTTTACTACATATGAACACTTTTCACATTCTCCCGTGCAACTCGGCTGCTAGTCCTCCTTTCATGCAGAATCTTAAGGTCCTAGCTCATGTCCAAGGCACCAAAGCCAGCTAAAAAGTTAATAATCAATACCTAAAACATGAAATGTACTGCTTCTTACTGGCTATTACATCAACCTAGAAGCTTCATCTGTGTTCTACTACGTTGCTTTTAGTTTCTCCGCATACCGCAGCACGCGACATAGTTTTGCAGACGATAAGTACAACCGTTTCAGAGAGAAGAGCGGCCAATGTGACGATCTGGCTTTAAGTCGATTCGATAACAAATGACGAAAACGGACGGATTTCTCAGGTTTTTACTACATATGAACACTTTTCACATTCTCCCGTGCAACTTGGCTGCTAGTCCTCCTTTCATGCAGAATCTTAAGGTCCTAGCTCGTGTCCAAGGCCCAAAGCCAGCTAAAAAGTCAATAATCAATACCTAAAACTTGAATAGTACTACTTCTTACTGGCTCTTACATCAACTTAGAAGCTTCATCTGTGTTCTACTACGTTGCTTTTAGTTTCTCCGCATACCGCAGCACGCGACATAGTTTTGCAGACGATAAGTACAACCGTTTCAGAGAGAAGAGCGGCCAATGTGACGATCTGGCTTTAAGTCGATTCGATAACAAATGACGATAACGGACGGATTTCTCAGGTTTTTACTACATATGAACACTTTTCACATTCTCCCGTGCAACTCGGCTGCTAGTCCTCCTTTCATGCAGAATCTTAAGGTCCTAGCTCATGTCCAAGGCACCAAAGCCAGCTAAAAAGTTAATAATCAATACCTAAAACATGAAATGTACTGCTTCTTACTGGCTATTACATCAACCTAGAAGCTTCATCTGTGTTCTACTACGTTGCTTTTAGTTTCTCCGCATACCGCAGCACGCGACATAGTTTTGCAGACGATAAGTACAACCGTTTCAGAGAGAAGAGCGGCCAATGTGACGATCTGGCTTTAAGTCGATTCGATAACAAATGACGAAAACGGACGGATTACTCAGGTTTTTACTACATATGAACACTTTTCACATTCTCCCGTGCAACTTGGCTGCTAGTCCTCCTTTCATGCAGAATCTTAAGGTCCTAGCTCGTGTCCAAGGCCCAAAGCCAGCTAAAAAGTCAATAATCAATACCTAAAACTTGAACTTTACTACTTGTTACTGGCTATTACATCAACTTAGAAGCTTCATCTGTGTTCTACTACGTTGCTTTTAGTTTCTCCGCATACCGCAGCACGCGACATAGTTTTGCAGACGATAAGTACAACCGTTTCAGAGAGAAGAGCGGCCAATGTGACGATCTGGCTTTAAGTCGATTCGATAACAAATGACGAAAACGGACGGATTTCTCAGGTTTTTACTACATATGAACACTTTTCACATTCTCCCGTGCAACTTGGCTGCTAGTCCTCCTTTCAAGCAGAATCTTAAGGTCCTAGCTCATGTCCAAGGCACCAAAGCCAGCTAAAAAGTCAATAATCAATACCTAAAACTTGAATTGTACTAATTCTTACTGGCTATTACATCAACTTACAAGCTTCATCTGTGTTCTACTATGGTGCTTTTAGTGTCTCCGCATACCGCAGCACGCGACATAGCTTTGCAGACGATAAGTACAACCGTTTCAGAGAGATGATCGGCCAATGTGACGATCTGGCTTTAAGTCGATTCGGTAACAAATGAGGAAAACGGACTGATTTCTCAGGTTTTTACTACATATGAACACTTTTCACATTCTCCTGTGCAACTCGGCTGCTAGTCCTCCTTTCATGCAGAATCTTAAGGTCCTAGCTCATGTCCAAGGCACCAAAGCCAGCTAAAAAGTCAATAACCGATACCTAAAACTTGAATTGTACTACTTCTTACCGGCTATTACATCATTTTAGAAGCTTCATCTGTGTTCTACTATGTTGCTTTTAGTGTCTCCGAATACCGCAGTACGCGACATAGCTTTGCAGACGATAAGTACAACCGTTTCAGAGAGAAGAGCGGCCAATGTGACGATCTGGCTTTAAGTCGATTCGATAACAAATGACGAAAACGGACGGATTACTCAGGTTTTTACTACATATGAACACTTTTCACATTCTCCCGTGCAACTCGGCTGCTAGTCCTCCTTTCATGCAGAATCTTAAGGTCCTAGCTCAAGTCCAAGGCACCAAAGCCAGCTAAAAAGTTAATAATCAATACCTAAAACATGAAATGTACTGCTTCTTACTGGCTATTACATCAACCTAGAAGCTTCATCTGTGTTCTACTACGTTGCTTTTAGTTTCTCCGCATACCGCAGCACGCGACATAGTTTTGCAGACGATAAGTACAACCGTTTCAGAGAGAAGAGCGGCCAATGTGACGATCTGGCTTTAAGTCGATTCGATAACAAATGACGAAAACGGACGGATTTCTCAGGTTTTTACTACATATGAACACTTTTCACATTCTCCCGTGCAACTTGGCTGCTAGTCCTCCTTTCATGCAGAATCTTAAGGTCCTAGCTCGTGTCCAAGGCCCAAAGCCAGCTAAAAAGTCAATAATCAATACCTAAAACTTGAATAGTACTACTTCTTACTGGCTATTACATCAACTTAGAAGCTTCATCTGTGTTCTACTACGTTGCTTTTAGTTTCTCCGCATACCGCAGCACGCGACATAGTTTTGCAGACGATAAGTACAACCGTTTCAGAGAGAAGAACGGCCAATGTGACGATCTGGCTTTAAGTCGATTCGATAACAAATGACGATAACGGACGGATTTCTCAGGTTTTTACTACATATGAACACTTTTCACATTCTCCCGTGCAACTTGGCTGCTAGTCCTCCTTTCATGTAGAATCTTAAGGTCCTAGCTCGTGTCCAAGGCACCAAAGCCAGCTAAAAAGTCAATAATCAATACCTAAAACTTGAATTGTACTACTTCTTACTGGCTAATACATCAACATAGAAGGTTCGTCTGTGTTCTACTACGGTGCTTTTAGTTTCTCCGTATACCGCAGCACGCGACATAGTTTTGCAGACGATAAGTACAACCGTTTCAGAGAGAAGAGCGGCCAATGTGACGATCTGGCTTTAAGTCGATTCGATAACAAATGACGAAAACGGACGGATTTCTCAGGTATTTACTACATATGAACACTTTTCACATTCTCCCGTGCAACTCGGCTGCTAGTCCTCCTTTCATGCAGAATCTTAAGGTCCTAGCTCATGTCCAAGGCACCAAAGCCAGCTAAAAAGTCAATAATCAATACCTAAAACTTGAATTGTACTAATTCTTACTGGCTATTACATCAACTTACAAGCTTCATCTGTGTTCTACTATGGTGCTTTTAGTGTCTCCGCATACCGCAGCACGCGACATAGCTTTGCAGACGATAAGTACAAGCGTTTCAGAGAGAAGAGCGGCCAATGTGACGATCTGGCTTGAAGTCGATTCGATAACCAATGACAAAAACAGACGTATTTCTCAGGTTTTTACTACATTTGAACACTTTTCACATTGTCTCATGCAACGCGGCTGCTAGTCCTCCTTTCATGCAGAATCTTAAGGTCCTAGCTCATGTCCAAGGCACCAAAGCCAGCTAAAAATTCAATATTCAATACCTAAAACTTAATTTGTACTATTTCTTACTGGCTATTACATCAACTTAGAAGCTTCATCTGTGTTCTACTATGGTGCTTTTAGTGTCTCAGCATACCGCAGCACGCGACATAGCTTTGCAGACGATAAGTACAACCGTTTCAGAGAGAAGAGCGGCCAATGTGACGATCTGGCTTTAAGTCGATTCGATAACAAATGACGAAAACGGACGGATGTCTCAGGTTTTTACTGCATATGAACACTTTTCACATTCTCCCGTGCAACTCGGCTGCTAGTCCTCCTATCATGCAGAATCTTAAGGTCCTAGCTCATGTCCAAGGCACCAAAGCCAGCTAAAAAGTAAATAATCGATACCCAAATCTTGAATTGGATTACGTCTTACTGGCTATTACATCAACTTAGATGCTTCATCTGTTCCTACTATGGTGATTTTAGTGTCTCCGCATACCACAGCTCGCGACATAGCTTTGCAGACGATAAGTACAACCGTTTCAGAGAAAAGAGAGGCCAATGTGACGATCTGGCTTTAAGTCTATTCGATAACAAATGACGAAAACGGACGGATTTCTCAGGTTTTTACTACATATGAACACTTTTCACATTCTGCCGTGCAACTCGGCTGCTAGTCCTCCTTTCATGCAGAATCTTAAGGTCCTAGCTCATGGTCAAGGCACCAAAGCCAGCTAAAAAGTCAATAACCGATACCTAAAACTTGAATTGGACTACTTCTTACTGGCTATTACATCAACTTAGAAGCTTCATCTGTGTTCTATTATGGTGCTTTTCCTGTTTCCGCCTACGGCAACACGCGACATAGCTTTGCAGACGATAAGTACAACCGTTTCAGAGAGATGATCGGCCAATGTGACGATCTGGCTTTAAGTCGATTCGGTAACAAATGAGGAAAACGGACTGATTTCTCAGGTTTTTACTACATATGAACACTTTTCACATTCTCCTGTGCAACTCGGCTGCTAGTCCTCCTTTCATGCAGAATATTAAGGTCCTAGCTCATGTCCAAGGCACCAAAGCCAGCTAAAAAGTCAATAACCGATACCTAAAACTTGAATTGTACTACTTCTTACCGGCTATTACATCATTTTAGAAGCTTCATCTGTGTTCTACTATGTTGCTTTTAGTTTCTCCGAATACCGCAGTACGCGACATAGCTTTGCAGACGATAAGTACAACCGTTTCAGAGAGAAGAGCGGCCAATGTGACGATCTGGCTTTAAGTCGATTCGATAACAAATGACGAAAACGGACGGATTTCTCAGATTTTTACTACATATGAACACTTTTCACATTCTCCCGTGCAACTCGGCTGCTAGTCCTCCTTTCATGCAGAATCTTAAGGTCCTAGCTCATGTCCAAGGCACCAAAGCCAGCTAAAAAGTTAATAATCAATACCTAAAACATGAAATGTACTGCTTCTTACTGGCTATTACATCAACCTAGAAGCTTCATCTGTGTTCTACTACGTTGCTTTTAGTTTCTCCGCATACCGCAGCACGCGACATAGTTTTGCAGACGATAAGTACAACCGTTTCAGAGAGAAGAGCGGCCAATGTGACGATCTGGCTTTAAGTCGATTCGATAACAAATGACGAAAACGGACGGATTTCTCAGGTTTTTACTACATATGAACACTTTTCACATTCTCCCGTGCAACTTGGCTGCTAGTCCTCCTTTCATGCAGAATCGTAAGGTCCTAGCTCGTGTCCAAGGCCCAAAGCCAGCTAAAAAGTCAATAATCAATACCTAAAACTTGAATAGTACTACTTCTTACTGGCTATTACATCAACTTAGAAGCTTCATCTGTGTTCTACTACGTTGCTTTTAGTTTCTCCGCATACCGCAGCACGCGACATAGTTTTGCAGACGATAAGTACAACCGTTTCAGAGAGAAGAGCGGCCAATGTGACGATCTGGCTTTAAGTCGATTCGATAACAAATGACGAAAACGGACGGATTTCTCAGGTTTTTACTACATATGAACACTTTTCACATTCTCCCGTGCAACTTGGCTGCTAGTTCTCCTTTCAAGCAGAATCTTAAGGTCCTAGCTCATGTCCAAGGCACCAAAGCCAGCCAAAAAGTCAATAATCAATACCTAAAACTTGAATTGTACTAATTCTTACTGGCTATTACACCAACTTACAAGCTTCATCTGTGTTCTACTATGGTGCTTTTAGTGTCTCCGCATACCGCAGCACGCGACATAGCTTTGCAGACGATAAGTACAAGCGTTTCAGAGAGAAGAGCGGCCAATGTGACGATCTGGCTTGAAGTCGATTCGATAACCAATGACAAAAACAGACGTATTTCTCAGGTTTTTACTACATTTGAACACTTTTCACATTGTCTCATGCAACTCGGCTGCTAGTCCTCCTTTCATGCAGAATATTAAGGTCCTAGCTCATGTCCAAGGCACCAAAGCCAGCTAAAAATTCAATATTCAATACCTAAAACGTGAATTGTACTATTTCTTACTGGCTATTACATCAACTTAGAAGCTTCATCTGTGTTCTACTATGGTGCTTTTAGTGTCTCAGCATACCGCAGCACGCGACATAGCTTTGCAGACGATAAGTACAACCGTTTCAGAGAGAAGAGAGGCCAATGTGACGATCTGGCTTTAAGTCTATTCGATAACAAATGACGAAAACGGACGGATTTCTCAGGTTTTTACTACATATGAACACTTTTCACATTCTCCCGTGCGACTCGGCTGCTAGTCCTCCTTTCATGCAGAATCTTAAGGTCCTAGCTCATGTCCAAGGCACCAAAGCCAGCTAAAAAGTAAATAATCGATACCCAAATCTTGAATTGGTTTACTTCTTACTGGCTATTACATCAACTTAGTTGCTTCATCTGTTCCTACTATGGTGATTTTAGTGTCTCCGCATGCCACAGCTCGCGACATAGCTTTGCAGACGATAAGTACAACCGTTTCAGAGAGAAGAGAGGCCAATGTGACGATCTGGCTTTAAGTCTATTCGATAACAAATGACGAAAACGGACGGATTTCTCAGGTTTTTACTACATATGAACACTTTTCAAATTCTCCCGTGCAACTCGGCAGCTAGCCCTCCTTTCATGCAGAATCTTAAGGTCCTAGCTCATGTCCAAGGCACCAAAGCCAGCTAAAAAGTCAATAATCAATACCTAAAACTTAAATTGTACTAATTCTTACTGGGTATTACATCAACTTAGAAGCTTCATCTGTGTTCTACTATGGTGCTTTTAGTGTCTCCGCATACCGCAGCACGTGACATAGCTTTGCAGACGATAACTACAACCGTTTCAGAGAGAAGAGCGGCCAATGTGACGATCTGGCTTTAAGTCGATTCGATAACAAATGACGAAAACAGAGGTATTTCTCAGGTTTTTACTACATATGAACACTTTTCACATTCTCTCATGCAACTCGGCTGCTAGTCCTCCTTTCATGCAGAATATTAAGGTCCTAGTTCATGTCCAAGGCACCAAAGCCAGCTAAAAATTCAATATGCAGTACCTAAAACTTGAATTGTACTACTTCTTACTGGCTATTACATCAACTTAGAAGCTTCATCTGTTTTCTACTGTGGTGCTTGTAGTGTCTCAGCATACCGCAGCAGGCGACATAGCTTTGCAGACGATAAGTACAACCGTTTCAGAGAGAAGAGCGGCCAATGTGACGATCTGGCTTTAAGTCGATTCGATAACAAATGACGAAAACGGACGGATGTCTCAGGTTTTTACTGCATATGAACACTTTTCACATTCTCCCGCGCAACTCGGCTGCTAGTCCTCCTTTCATGCAGAATCTTAAGGTCCTAGCTCATGTCCAAGGCACCAAAGCCAGCTAAAAGGTCAATATTCAATACCTAAAACTTGAATTGTACTACTTCTTACTGGCTATTACATCAACTTAGAAGCTTGATCTGTGTTCTACTATGGTGCTTTTAGTGTCTCCGCATACCGCAGCACGCGACATAGTTTTGCAGACGATAAGTACAACCGTTTCAGAGAGAAGAGCGGCCAATGTGACGATCTGGCTTTAAGTCGATTCGATAACAAATGACGAAAACGGATGGATGTCTCAGGTTTTTACTACATATGAACACTTTTCACATTCTCCCGTGCAACTCGGCTGCTAGTCCTCCTTTCATGCAAAATCTTAAGGTCCTAGCTAATGTCCAAGGCACCAAAGCCAGCTAAAAGATCAATATTCAGTACCTAAAACTTGAATTGTACTACCTCTTACTGGCTAGTACATCAACTTAGAAGCTTCATCTGTGTTCTACTATGGTGCTTGTAGTGTCTCCGCATAACGCAGCACGCGACATAGCTTTGCAGACGATAAGTACAACCGTTTCAGAGAGAAGAGCGGCCAATGTGTCGATCTGGCTTTAAGTCGATTCGATAACAAATGACGAAAACGGACGGATTTCTCAGGTTTTTACTACATATGAAAACTTTTCACATTCTCCCGTGCAACTGGGCTGCTAGTCCTCCTTTCATGCAGAATCTTAAGGTCCTAACTCATGTCCAAGGCACCAAAGCCAGCTAAAAAGTCAATAATCGATACCTAAAACTTGATTTGTACTACTTCTTACCTGCTATTACATGAACTTAGAAGCTTCATCTGTGTTCTACTATGGTGATTTTAAGTTCTCCGCATACATCAGCACGCGACATAGCTTTGCAGACGATAAGTACAACCGTTTCAGAGAGAAGAGCGGCCAATATAACGATCTGGCTTTATGTCGATTCGATAACAAATGACGAAAACGGACGGATTTCTCAGGTTTTTACTACATATGAACACTTTTCACATTCTCCCGTGCAACTCGATTGCTAGTCCTCCTTTCATGCAGAATATTAAGGTCCTAGCTAATGTCCAAGGCACCAAAGCCAGCTAAAAAGTCAATAATCGATACCTAAAACTGAATGCTACTACTTCTTACTGGCTATTACATCAACTTAGAAGCTTCATCTGTGTTCTACTATGGTGCTTTTAGTGTCTCCGCATAACGCAGCACGCGACATAGCTTTGTAGACGATAAGTACAACCGTTTCAGAGAGAAGAGCGGCCAATGTGTCGATCTGGCTCTAAGTCGATTCGATAACAAATGACGAAAACAAACGGATTTCTCAGGTTTTTAATACATATGAACACTTTTCACATTCTCCCGTGCAACTCGGCTGCTAGTCCTCCTTTCATGCAGAATCTTAAGGTCCTATCTCATGTCCAAGGCACCAAAGCCAGCTAAAAGGTCAATATTCAATACCTAAAACTTGAATTGTACTACCTCTTACTGGCTATTACCTCAACTTAGAAGCTTCATCTGTGTTCTACTATGGTGCTTGTAGTGTCTCAGCATACCGCAGCACGCGACAAAGCTTTGCAGACGATAAGTACAACCGTTTCAGAGAGAAGAGAGGCCAATGTGACGATCTGGCTTTAAGTCGATTCCATAACAAATGACGAAGACGGACGGATTTCTCAGGTTTTTACTACATATGAACACTTTTCACATTCTGCCGTGCAACTCGGCTGCTAGTCCTCCTTTCATGCAGAATCTTAAGGTCCTAGCTCATGGTCAAGGCACCAAAGCCAGCTAAAAAGTCAGTAACCGATACCTAAAACTTAAATTGGACTACTTCTTACTGGCTATTACATCAACTTAGAAGCTTCATCTGTGTTCTATTATGGTGCTTTTCCTGTTTCCGCCTACGGCAACACGCGACATAGCTTTGCAGACGATAAGTACAACCGTTTCAGAGAGAAGAGCGGCCAATGTGACGATCTGGCTTTAAGTCGATTCGATAACAAATGACGAAAACGGACGGATGTCTCAGGTTTTTACTGCATATGAACACTTTTCACATTCTCCCGTGCAACTCGGCTGCTAGTCCTCCTATCATGCAGAATCTTAAGGTCCTAGCTCATGTCCAAGGCACCAAAGCCAGCTAAAAAGTAAATAATCGATACCCAAATCTTGAATTGGATTACGTCTTACTGGCTATTACATCAACTTAGATGCTTCATCTGTTCCTACTATGGTGATTTTAGTGTCTCCGCATACCACAGCTCGCGACATAGCTTTGCAGATGATAAGTACAACCGTTTCAGAGAAAAGAGAGGCCAATGTGACGATCTGGCTTTAAGTCTATTCGATAACAAATGACGAAAACGGACGGATTTCTCAGGTTTTTACTACATATGAACACTTTTCACATTCTGCCGTGCAACTCGGCTGCTAGTCCTCCTTTCATGCAGAATCTTAAGGTCCTAGCTCATGGTCAAGGCACCAAAGCCAGCTAAAAAGTCAATAACCGATACCTAAAACTTGAATTGGACTACTTCTTACTGGCTATTACATCAACTTAGAAGCTTCATCTGTGTTCTATTATGGTGCTTTTCCTGTTTCCGCCTACGGCAACACGCGACATAGCTTTGCAGACGATAAGTACAACCGTTTCAGAGAGATGATCGGCCAATGTGACGATCTGGCTTTAAGTCGATTCGGTAACAAATGAGGAAAACGGACTGATTTCTCAGGTTTTTACTACATATGAACACTTTTCACATTCTCCTGTGCAACTCGGCTGCTAGTCCTCCTTTCATGCAGAATCTTAAGGTCCTAGCTCATGTCCAAGGCACCAAAGCCAGCTAAAAAGTCAATAACCGATACCTAAAACTTGAATTGTACTACTTCTTACCGGCTATTACATCATTTTAGAAGCTTCATCTGTGTTCTACTATGTTGCTTTTAGTTTCTCCGAATACCGCAGTACGCGACATAGCTTTGCAGACGATAAGTACAACCGTTTCAGAGAGAAGAGCGGCCAATGTGACGATCTGGCTTTAAGTCGATTCGATAACAAATGACGAAAACGGACGGATTTCTCAGATTTTTACTACATATGAACACTTTTCACATTCTCCCGTGCAACTCGGCTGCTAGTCCTCCTTTCATGCAGAATCTTAAGGTCCTAGCTCATGTCCAAGGCACCAAAGCCAGCTAAAAAGTTAATAATCAATACCTAAAACATGAAATGTACTGCTTCTTACTGGCTATTACATCAACCTAGAAGCTTCATCTGTGTTCTACTACGTTGCTTTTAGTTTCTCCGCATACCGCAGCACGCGACATAGTTTTGCAGACGATAAGTACAACCGTTTCAGAGAGAAGAGCGGCCAATGTGACGATCTGGCTTTAAGTCGATTCGATAACAAATGACGAAAACGGACGGATTTCTCAGGTTTTTACTACATATGAACACTTTTCACATTCTCCCGTGCAACTTGGCTGCTAGTCCTCCTTTCATGCAGAATCGTAAGGTCCTAGCTCGTGTCCAAGGCCCAAAGCCAGCTAAAAAGTCAATAATCAATACCTAAAACTTGAATAGTACTACTTCTTACTGGCTATTACATCAACTTAGAAGCTTCATCTGTGTTCTACTACGTTGCTTTTAGTTTCTCCGCATACCGCAGCACGCGACATAGTTTTGCAGACGATAAGTACAACCGTTTCAGAGAGAAGAGCGGCCAATGTGACGATCTGGCTTTAAGTCGATTCGATAACAAATGACGAAAACGGACGGATTTCTCAGGTTTTTACTACATATGAACACTTTTCACATTCTCCCGTGCAACTTGGCTGCTAGTTCTCCTTTCAAGCAGAATCTTAAGGTCCTAGCTCATGTCCAAGGCACCAAAGCCAGCCAAAAAGTCAATAATCAATACCTAAAACTTGAATTGTACTAATTCTTACTGGCTATTACATCAACTTACAAGCTTCATCTGTGTTCTACTATGGTGCTTTTAGTGTCTCCGCATACCGCAGCACGCGACATAGCTTTGCAGACGATAAGTACAAGCGTTTCAGAGAGAAGAGCGGCCAATGTGACGATCTGGCTTGAAGTCGATTCGATAACCAATGACAAAAACAGACGTATTTCTCAGGTTTTTACTACATTTGAACACTTTTCACATTGTCTCATGCAACTCGGCTGCTAGTCCTCCTTTCATGCAGAATATTAAGGTCCTAGCTCATGTCCAAGGCACCAAAGCCAGCTAAAAATTCAATATTCAATACCTAAAACGTGAATTGTACTATTTCTTACTGGCTATTACATCAACTTAGAAGCTTCATCTGTGTTCTACTATGGTGCTTTTAGTGTCTCAGCATACCGCAGCACGCGACATAGCTTTGCAGACGATAAGTACAACCGTTTCAGAGAGACGAGCGGCCAATGTGACGATCTGGCTTTAAGTCGATTCGATAACAAATGACGAAAACGGACGGATGTCTCAGGTTTTTACTGCATATGAACACTTTTCACATTCTCCCGTGCGACTCGGCTGCTAGTCCTCCTTTCATGCAGAATCTTAAGGTCCTAGCTCATGTCCAAGGCACCAAAGCCAGCTAAAAAGTAAATAATCGATACCCAAATCTTGAATTGGTTTACTTCTTACTGGCTATTACATCAACTTAGATGCTTCATCTGTTCCTACTATGGTGATTTTAGTGTCTCCGCATGCCACAGCTCGCGACATAGCTTTGCAGACGATAAGTACAACCGTTTCAGAGAGAAGAGAGGCCAATGTGACGATCTGGCTTTAAGTCTATTCGATAACAAATGACGAAAACGGACGGATTTCTCAGGTTTTTACTACATATGAACACTTTTCAAATTCTCCCGTGCAACTCGGCAGCTAGCCCTCCTTTCATGCAGAATCTTAAGGTCCTAGCTCATGTCCAAGGCACCAAAGCCAGCTAAAAAGTCAATAATCAATACCTAAAACTTAAATTGTACTAATAATTACTGGGTATTACATCAACTTAGAAGCTTGATCTGTGTTCTACTATGGTGCTTTTAGTGTCTCCGCATACCGCAGCACGTGACATAGCTTTGCAGACGATAACTACAACCGTTTCAGAGAGAAGAGCGGCCAATGTGACGATCTGGCTTTAAGTCGATTCGATAACAAATGACGAAAACAGAGGTATTTCTCAGGTTTTTACTACATATGAACACTTTTCACATTCTCTCATGCAACTCGGCTGTTAGTCCTCCTTTCATGCAGAATATTAAGGTCCTAGTTCATGTCCAAGGCACCAAAGCCAGCTAAAAATTCAATATGCAGTACCTAAAACTTGAATTGTACTACTTCTTACTGGCTATTACATCAACTTAGAAGCTTCATCTGTTTTCTACTGTGGTGCTTGTAGTGTCTCAGCATACCGCAGCAGGCGACATAGCTTTGCAGACGATAAGTACAACCGTTTCAGAGAGAAGAGCGGCCAATGTGACGATCTGGCTTTAAGTCGATTCGATAACAAATGACGAAAACGGACGGATGTCTCAGGTTTTTACTGCATATGAACACTTTTCACATTCTCCCGCGCAACTCGGCTGCTAGTCCTCCTTTCATGCAGAATCTTAAGGTCCGAGCTCATGTCCAAGGCACCAAAGCCAGCTAAAAGGTCAATATTCAATACCTAAAACTTGAATTGTACTACTTCTTACTGGCTATTACATCAACTTAGAAGCTTGATCTGTGTTCTACTATGGTGCTTTTAGTGTCTCCGCATACCGCAGCACGCGACATAGTTTTGCAGACGATAAGTACAACCGTTTCAGAGAGAAGAGCGGCCAATGTGACGATCTGGCTTTAAGTCGATTCGATAACAAATGACGAAAACGGATGGATGTCTCAGGTTTTTACTACATATGAACACTTTTCACATTCTCCCGTGCAACTCGGCTGCTAGTCCTCCTTTCATGCAAAATCTTAAGGTCCTAGCTAATGTCCAAGGCACCAAAGCCAGCTAAAAGATCAATATTCAGTACCTAAAACTTGAATTGTACTACCTCTTACTGGCTAGTACATCAACTTAGAAGCTTCATCTGTGTTCTACTATGGTGCTTGTAGTGTCTCCGCATAACGCAGCACGCGACATAGCTTTGCAGACGATAAGTACAACCGTTTCAGAGAGAAGAGCGGCCAATGTGTCGATCTGGCTTTAAGTCGATTCGATAACAAATGACGAAAACGGACGGATTTCTCAGGTTTTTACTACATATGAAAACTTTTCACATTCTCCCGTGCAACTGGGCTGCTAGTCCTCCTTTCATGCAGAATCTTAAGGTCCTAACTCATGTCCAAGGCACCAAAGCCAGCTAAAAAGTCAATAATCGATACCTAAAACTTGATTTGTACTACTTCTTACCTGCTATTACATGAACTTAGAAGCTTCATCTGTGTTCTACTATGGTGATTTTAAGTTCTCCGCATACATCAGCACGCGACATAGCTTTGCAGACGATAAGTACAACCGTTTCAGAGAGAAGAGCGGCCAATATAACGATCTGGCTTTATGTCGATTCGATAACAAATGACGAAAACGGACGGATTTCTCAGGTTTTTACTACATATGAACACTTTTCACATTCTCCCGTGCAACTCGATTGCTAGTCCTCCTTTCATGCAGAATATTAAGGTCCTAGCTAATGTCCAAGGCACCAAAGCCAGCTAAAAAGTCAATAATCGATACCTAAAACTGAATGCTACTACTTCTTACTGGCTATTACATCAACTTAGAAGCTTCATCTGTGTTCTACTATGGTGCTTTTAGTGTCTCCGCATAACGCAGCACGCGACATAGCTTTGTAGACGATAAGTACAACCGTTTCAGAGAGAAGAGCGGCCAATGTGTCGATCTGGCTCTAAGTCGATTCGATAACAAATGACGAAAACAAACGGATTTCTCAGGTTTTTAATACATATGAACACTTTTCACATTCTCCCGTGCAACTCGGCTGCTAGTCCTCCTTTCATGCAGAATCTTAAGGTCCTATCTCATGTCCAAGGCACCAAAGCCAGCTAAAAGGTCAATATTCAATACCTAAAACTTGAATTGTACTACCTCTTACTGGCTATTACCTCAACTTAGAAGCTTCATCTGTGTTCTACTATGGTGCTTGTAGTGTCTCAGCATACCGCAGCACGCGACAAAGCTTTGCAGACGATAAGTACAACCGTTTCAGAGAGAAGAGAGGCCAATGTGACGATCTGGCTTTAAGTCGATTCCATAACAAATGACGAAGACGGACGGATTTCTCAGGTTTTTACTACATATGAACACTTTTCACATTCTGCCGTGCAACTCGGCTGCTAGTCCTCCTTTCATGCAGAATCTTAAGGTCCTAGCTCATGGTCAAGGCACCAAAGCCAGCTAAAAAGTCAGTAACCGATACCTAAAACTTAAATTGGACTACTTCTTACTGGCTATTACATCAACTTAGAAGCTTCATCTGTGTTCTATTATGGTGCTTTTCCTGTTTCCGCCTACGGCAACACGCGACATAGCTTTGCAGACGATAAGTACAACCGTTTCAGAGAGAAGAGCGGCCAATGTGACGATCTGGCTTTAAGTCGATTCGATAACAAATGACGAAAACGGACGGATTTCTCAGGTTTTTACTACATATGAATACTTTTCACATTCTCCTGTGCAACTCGGCTGCTAGTCCTCCCTTCATGCAGAATCTTAAGGTCCTAGCTCATGTCCAAAGCACCAAAGCCAGCTAAAAGGTCAATATTCAATACCTAAAACTTGAATTGTACTACTTCTTACTGGCTATTACATCAACTTAGAAGCTTGATCTGTGTTCTACTATGGTGCTTTTAGAGTCTCAGCATACCGCAGCACGCGACATAGCTTTGCAGACGATAAGTACATCCGTTTCAGAGAGAAGATCGGCCAATGTGACGATCTGGCTTTAAGTCGATTCGATAACAAATGACGAAAACGGACGGATTTCTCAGGTTTTTGCTACATATGAACACTTTACACATTCTCCCGTGCAACTCGGCTGCTAGTCCTCCTTTCATGCAGAATCTTAAGGTCCTAGCTCATGTCCAAGGCACCAAAGCCAGCTAAAAAGTCAATAACCGATACCTAAAACTTGAATTGTACTACTTCCTACTGGCTATTACGTCATTTTAGAAGCTTCATCTGTGTTCTACTATGGTGCTTTAAGTGTCTCCGAATACCGCAGTACGCGACATAGTTTTGCAGACGATAAGTACAACCGTTTCAGAGAGCAGAGCGGTCAATGTGACGATCTGGCTTTAAGTCGATTCGATAACAAATGACGAAAACGGACGGATTTCTCAGGTTTTTACTACAGATGAACACTTTTCACATTCTCCCGTGCAACTCGGCTGCTAGTCCTCCTTTCATGCAGAATATTAAGGTCCTAGCTCATGTCCAAGGCACCAAAGCCAGCTAAAAATTCAATATTCAATACCTAAAACTTGAATTGTACTACTTCTTACTGGATATTACATCAACTTAGAAGCTTCATCTGTGTTCTACTATGGTGCTTGTAGTGTCTCAGCATACCGCAGCACGCGACATAGCTTTGCAGACGATAAGTACAACCGTTTCAGAGAGAAGAGCGGCCAATGTGACGATCTGGCTTTAAGTCGATTCGATAACAAATGACGAAAACGGACGGATGTCTCAGGTTTTTACTGCATATGAACACTTTTCACATTCTCCCGTGCAACTCGGCTGCCAGTCCTCCTTTCATGCAGAATCTTAAGGTCCTAGCTCATGTCCAAGGCACCAAAGCCAGCTAAAAAGTAAATAATCGATACCTAAAACTTGAATTGTACTACTTCTTACTGGCTATTACATCAACTTAGAAGCTTCATCTGTGTTCTACTATGGTGCTTTTAGTGTCTCCGCATAACGCAGCACGCGACATAGCTTTGTAGACGATAAGTACAACCGTTTCAGAGAGAAGAGCGGCCAATGTGTCGATCTGGCTCTAAGTCGATTCGATAACAAATGACGAAAACGGACGGATTTCTCAGGTTTTTACTACATATGAACACTTTTCACATTCTCCCGTGCAACTCGGCTGCTAGTCCTCCTTTCATGCAGAATCTTAAGGTCCTAGCTCATGTCCAAGGCACCAAAGCCAGCTAAAAAGTCAATAATCAATACCTAAAACTTAAATTGTACTAATTCTTACTGGGTATTACATCAACATAGAAGCTTCATCTGTGTTCTACTATGGTGCTTTTAGTGTCTCCGCATACCGCAGCACGTGACATAGCTTTGCAGACGATAAGTACAACCGTTTCAGAGAGAAGAGCGGCCAATGTGACGATCTGGCTTTAAGTCGATTCGATAACAAATGACGAAAACAGAGGTATTTCTCAGGTTTTTACTACATATGAACACTTTTCACATTCTCTCATGCAACTCGGCTGCTAGTCCTCCTTTCATGCAGAATATTAAGGTCCTAGTACATGTCCAAGGCACCAAAGCCAGCTAAAAATTCAATATGCAGTACCTAAAACTTGAATTGTACTACTTCTTACTGGCTATTACATCAACTTAGAAGCTTCATCTGTTTTCTACTGTGGTGCTTGTAGTGTCTCAGCATACCGCAGCAGGCGACATAGCTTTGCAGACGATAAGTACAACCGTTTCAGAGAGAAGAGCGGCCAATGTGACGATCTGGCTTTAAGTCGATTCGATAACAAATGACGAAAAACGACGGATGTCTCAGGTTTTTACTGCATATGAACACTTTTCACATTCTCCCGCGCAACTCGGCTGCTAGTCCTCCTTTCATGCAGAATCTTAAGGTCCTAGCTCATGTCCAAGGCACCAAAGCCAGCTAAAAGGTCAATATTCAATACCTAAAACTTGAATTGTACTACTTCTTACTGGCTATTACATCAACTTAGAAGCTTGATCTGTGTTCTACTATGGTGCTTTTAGTGTCTCCGCATACCGCAGCACGCGACATAGTTTTGCAGACGATAAGTACAACCGTTTAAGAGAGAAGAGCGGCCAATGTGACGATCTGGCTTTAAGTCGATTCGATAACAAATGACGAAAACGGATGGATGTCTCAGGTTTTTACTACATATGAACACTTTTCACATTCTCCCGTGCAACTCGGCTGCTAGTCCTCCTTTCATGCAAAATCTTAAGGTCCTAGCTAATGTCCAAGGCACCAAAGCCAGCTAAAAGATCAATATTCAGTACCTAAAACTTGAATTGTACTACCTCTTACTGGCTAGTACATCAACTTAGAAGCTTCATCTGTGTTCTACTATGGTGCTTGTAGTGTCTCCGCATAACGCAGCACGCGACATAGCTTTGCAGACGATAAGTACAACCGTTTCAGAGAGAAGAGCGGCCAATGTGTCGATCTGGCTTTAAGTCGATTCGATAACAAATGACCAAAACGGACGGATTTCTCAGGTTTTTACTACATATGAAAACTTTTCACATTCTCCCGTGCAACTGGGCTTCTAGTCCTCCTTTCATGCAGAATCTTAAGGTCCTAACTCATGTCCAAGGCACCAAAGCCAGCTAAAAAGTCAATAATCGATACCTAAAACTTGAATTGTATTACTTCTTACCTGCTATTACATGAACTTAGAAGCTTCATCTGTGTTCTACTATGGTGATTTTAAGTTCTCCGCATACATCAGCACGCGACATAGCTTTGCAGACGATAAGTACAACCGTTTCAGAGAGAAGAGCGGCCAATATAACGATCTGGCTTTATGTCGATTCGATAACAAATGACGAAAACGGACGGATTTCTCAGGTTTTTACTACATATGAACACTTTTCACATTCTCCCGTGCAACTCGATTGCTAGTCCTCCTCTCATGCAGAATATTAAGGTCCTAGCTAATGTCCAAGGCACCAAAGCCAGCTAAAAAGTCAATAATCGATACCTAAAACTGAATGCTACTACTTCTTACTGGCTATTACATCAACTTAGAAGCTTCATCTGTGTTCTACTATGGTGCTTTTAGTGTCTCCACATACCGCAGCACGCGACATAGCTTTGCAGACTATAAGTACAACCGTTTCAGAGAGAAGAGCGGCCAATGTGACGATCTGGCTTTAAGTCGATTCGATAACAAATGACGAAAACGGACAGATTTCTAAGGTTTTTACTACATATGAACACTTTTCACATTCTCCCGTGCAACTCGGCTGCTAGTCCTCCTTTCATGCAAAATGTTAAGGTCCTAGCTCATGTCCAAGGCACCAAAGCCAGCTAAAAAGTCAATTATCGATACCTAAAACTTGAATTTTACTACTTCTTACTGGCTATTACATCAACTTAAAAGCTTGATCTGTGTTCTACTATGGTGCTTTTAGTGTCTCCGCATACCGCAGCACGCGACATAGCTTTGCAGACGATAAGTACAACCGTTTCCGACAGCAGTGCGGGCAATGTGACGATCTGGCTTTAAGTCGATTCGATAACAAATGACGAAAACTGACGGATTTCTCAGGTTTTTACTACATATGAACACTTTTCACATTCTCCCCTGCAACTCGGCTGCCAGTCCTCCTTTCATGCAGAATCGTAAGGTCCTAGCTCATGTCCAAGGAACCAAAGCCAGCTAAAAAGTCAATAATCGATACCTAAAACTTGAAATGGACTACTTCTTACTGGCTATTACATCAACTTAGAAGCTTCATCTGTGTTCTACTATGATGCTTTACCTGTTTCCGCATACGGCAACACGCGACATAGCTTTGCAGACGATAAGTACAAGCGTTTCCGAGAGCAGAACGGCCAATGTGACGATCTGGCTTTAAGTCGATTCGATAACAAATGACGAAAACGGACGGATTTCTCAGGTTTTTACTACATATGAACACTTTTCACATTCTCCCGTGCAACTCGGCTGCTAGTCCTCCTTTCATGCAGAATCTTAAGGTCCTAGCTCATGTCCAAGGCACCAAAGCCAGCTAAAAAGTCAATAATCGATACCCAAAACTTTAATTGGATTACTTCTTACTGGCTATTACATCAACTTAGATGCTTCATCTGTTTCCTACTATGGTGCTTTTAGTGTCTCCACATACCGCAGCACGCAACATAGCTTTGCAGACGATAAGTACAACCGTTTCAGAGAGAAGAGCGGCCAATGTGACGATCTGGCTTTAAGTCGATTCGATAACAAATGACGAAAACGGATGGATGTCTCAGGTTTTTACTACATATGAACACTTTTCACATTCTCCCGTGCAACTCGGCTGCTAGTCCTCCTTTCATGCAAAATCTTAAGGTCATAGCTCATGTCCAAGGCACCAAAGCCAGCTAAAAGGTCAATATTCAGTAATTAAAACTTGAATTGTACTACCTCTTACTGGCTAGTACATCAACTTAGAAGCTTCATCTGTGTTCTACTATGGTGCTTGTAGTGTCTCAGGATACCGCAGCACGCGACATAGCTTTGCAGACGATAAGTACAACCGTTTCAGAGAGAAGAGCGGCCAATGTGTCGATCTGGCTTTAAGTCGATTCGATAACAAATGACGAAAACGGACGGATTTCTCAGGTTTTTACTACATATGAACACTTTTGACATTCTCCCGTGCAACTCGATTGCTAGTCCTCCTTTCATGCAGAATATTAAGGTCCTAGCTCATGTCCAAGGCACCAAAGCCAGCTAAAAAGTCAATAATCGATACCTAAAACTTGAATTGGATTACTTCTTACTGGCTATTACATCAACTTAGAAGCTTCATCTGTGTTCTACTATGGTGCTTTTAGTGTCTCCACATACCGCAGCACGCGACATAGCTTTGCAGACGATAAGTACAACCGTTTCAGAGAGAAGAGCGGCCAATGTGACGATCTGGCTTTAAGTCGATTCGATAACAAATGACGAAAACGGACAGATTTCTAAGGTTTTTACTACATATGAACACTTTTCACATTCTCCCGTGCAACTCGGCTGCTAGTTCTCCTTTCATGCAAAATGTTAAGGTCCTAGCTCATGTCCAAGGCACCAAAGCCAGCTAAAAAGTCAATAATCGATACATAAAACTTGAATTGTACTACTTCTTACTGGCTATTACATCAACTTAGAAGCTTCATCTGTGTTCTACTATGGTGCTTTTAGTGTCTCCGCATACCGCAGCACGCGACATAGCTTTGCAGACGATAAGTACAACCGTTTCCGAGAGCAGAGCGGGCAATGTGACGATCTGGCTTTAAGTCGATTCGATAACAAATGACGAAAACGGACGGATTTCTCAGGTTTTTACTACATATGAACACTTTTCACATTCTCCCCTGCAACTCGGCTGCCAGTCCTCCTTTCATGCAGCATCGTAAGGTCCTAGCTCATGTCCAAGGCACCAAAGCCAGCTAAAAAGTCAATAATCGATACCTAAAACTTGAAATGGACTACTTCTTACTGGCTATTACATCAACTTAGAAGCTTCATCTGTGTTCTACTATGATGCTTTTCCTGTTTCCGCCTACGGCAACACGCGACATAGCTTTGCAGACGATAAGTACAAGCGTTTCCGAGAGCAGAACGGCCAATGTGACGATCTGGCTTTAAGTCGATTCTATAACAAATGACGAAAACAGACAGATTCCTCTGGTTTTTACTACATATGAACACTTTTCACATTCTCCCCTGCAACTCGGCTGCTAGTCCTCCTTTCATGCAGAATCTTAAGGTCCTAGCTCATGTCCAAGGCACCAAAGCCAGCTAAAAAGTCAATAATCGATACCTAAAACTTGAATTGTACTACTTCTTACTGGCTATTACATCAACTTAGAAGCTTCATGTGTGTTCTACTACGGTGCTTTTAGTTTCTCCGCATACCGCAGCACGCGACATAGTTTTGCAGACGATAAGTACAATCGTTTCAGAGAGAAGAGCGGCCAATGTGACGATCTGGCTTTAAGTCGATTCGATAACAAATGACGAAAACGGACGGATGTCTCAGGTTTTTACTACATATGAACACTTTTCACATTCTCCCGTGCTACTCGGCTGCTAGTCCTCCTTTCATGCAGAATCTTAAGGTCCTAGCTCATGTCCAAGGCACCAAAGCCAGCTAAAAGGTCAATATTCAGTACCTAAAACTTGAATTGTACTACCTCTTACTGGCTAGTACATCAACTTAGAAGCTTCATCTGTGTTCTACTATGGTGCTTGTAGTGTCTCAGCATACCGCAGCACGCGACATAGCTTTGCAGACGATAAGTACAACCGTTTCAGAGAGAAGAGCGGCCAATGTGTCGATCTGGCTTTAAGTCGATTCGATAACAAATGACGAAAACGGATGGATGTCTCAGGTTTTTACTACATATGAACATTTTTGACATTCTCCCGTGCAACTCGATTGCTGGTCCTCCTTTCATGCAGAATATTAAGGTCCTAGCTCATGTCCAAGGCACCAAAGCCAGCTAAAAAGTCAATAATCGATACCTAAAACTTGAATTGGATTACTTCTTACTGGCTATTACATCAACTTAGAAGCTTCATCTGTGTTCTACTATGGTGCTTTTAGTGTCTCCACATACCGCTGCACGCGACATAGCTTTGCAGACGATAAGTACAACCGTTTCAGAGAGAAGAGCGGCCAATGTGACGATCTGGCTTTAAGTCGATTCGATAACAAATGACGAAAACGGACAGATTTCTAAGGTTTTTACTACATATGAACACTTTTCACATTCTCCCGTGCAACTCGGCTGCTAGTTCTCCTTTCATGCAAAATGTTAAGGTCCTAGCTCATGTCCAAGGCACCAAAGCCAGCTAAAAAGTCAATAATCGATACATAAAACTTGAATTGTACTACTTCTTACTGGCTATTACATCAACTTAGAAGCTTGATCTGTGTTCTACTATGGTGCTTTTAGTGTCTCCGCATACCGCAGCACGCGACATAGCTTTGCAGACGATAAGTACAACCGTTTCCGAGAGCAGAGCGGGCAATGTGACGATCTGGCTTTAAGTCGATTCGATAACAAATGACGAAAACGGACGGATTTCTCAGGTTTTTACTACATATGAACACTTTTCACATTCTCCCGTGCAACGCGGCAGCCAGTCCTCCTTTCATGCAGAATGTTAAGGTCCAAGCTCATGTCCAAGGCACCAAAGCCAGCTAAAAAGTCAATAATCCATACCTAAAACTTGAATTGTACTACTTCTTACTGGCTATTACATCAACTTAGAAGCTTCATCTGTGTTCTACTATGGTGCTTTTAGTGTCTCCGCATACCGCAGCACGCGACATAGCTTTGCAGACGATAAGTACAACCGTTTCAGAGAGAAGAGCGGCCAATGTGACGATCTGGCTTTAGGACGTTTCGATAACAAATGACGAAAACGGACGGATTTCTCGGGTTTTTACTACATATGAACACTTTTCACATTCTCCCGTGCCACTCGATTGCTAGTCCTCCTTTCATGCAGAATATTAAGGTCCTAGCTCATGTCCAAGGCACCAAAGCCAGCTAAAAAGTCAATAATCGATACCTAAAACTTGAATGCTACTACTTCTTACTGGCTATTACATCAACTTAGAAGCTTCATCTGTGTTCTACTATGGTGCTTTTAGTGTCTCCACATACCGCAGCACGCGACATAGCTTTGCAGACGATAAGTACAACCGTTTCAGAGAGAAGAGCGGCCAATGTGACGATCTGGCTTTAAGTAGATTCGATAACAAATGACGAAAACGGACGGATTCCCAAGGTTTTTACTACATATGAACACTTTTCACATTCTCCCATGCAACTCGGCTGCTAGTCCTCCTTTCATGCAGAATCTTAAGGTCCTAGCTCATGTCCAAGGTACCAAAGCCAGCTAAAAAGTCAATAATCGATACCTAAAACTTGAATTGTACTACTTCTGACTGGCTATTACATCAACTTAGAAGCTTCATCTGTGTTCTACTATGGTGCTTTTAGTGTCTCAGCATACCGCAGCACGCGACATAGCTTTGCAAACGACAAGTACAACCGTTTCAGAGAGAAGAGCGGCCAATGTGACGATCTGGCTTTAAGTCGATTCGATAACAAATGACGAAAACGGACGGATTTTCGGGTTTTTACTACATATGAACACTTTTCACATTCTCCCATGCAAATCAGCTGCTAGTCCTCCTTTCATGAAGAATGTTAAGGTCCTAGCTCATGTCCAAGGCACCAAAGCCAGCTAAAAGGTCAATATTCAATACCTAATACTTGAATTGTACTACTTCTTCCTGGCTATTACATCAACTTAGAAGCTTCATCTGTGTTCTACTATGGTGCTTTTAGTGTCTCCGCATACCGCAGCACGCGACATAGCTTTGCAGACGATAAGTAGAACCGTTTCAGAGAGAAGAGCGGCCAATGTGACGATCTGGCTTTAAGTCGATTCGATAACAAATGACGAAAACAGACGGATGTCGCAGGTTTTTACTACATATGAACACTTTTCACATTCTCCCGTGCAACTCGATTGCTAGTCCTCCTTTCATGCAGAATATTAAGGTCCTAGCTCATGTCCAAGGCACCAAAGCCAGCTAAAAAGTCAATTATCGATACCTAAAACTTGAATTGGATTACTTCTTACTGGCTATTACATCAACTTAGATGCTTCATCTGTGTTCTACTATGGTGATTTTAGTGTCTCCGCTTACCGCAGCACGCGACATAGCATTGCAGACGATAAGTACAACCGTTTCAGAGAGAAGAGCGGCCAATGTGACGATCTGGCTTTAAGTCGATTCGATAACAAATGACGAAAATGGACGGCTTTCTAAGGTTTTTACTACATATGAACACTTTTCACATTCTCCCGTGCAACGCGGCAGCTAGTCCTCCTTTCATGCAGAATGTTAAGGTCCTAGCTCATGTCCAAGGCACCAAAGCCAGCTAAAAAGTCAATAATCGATACCTAAAACTTGAATTGGACTACTTCTTACTGGCTATTACATCAACTTAGAAGCTTCATCTGTGTTCTACTACGGTGCTTTTCCTGTTTCCGCCTACGGCAACACGCGACATAGCTTTGCAGACGATAAGTACAACCGTTTCCGAGAGCACAGCGGGCAATGTGACGATCTTACTTTAAGTCGATTCGATAACAAATGACGAAAACGGACGGATTTCTCAGGTTTTTACTACATATGAACACTTTTCACATTCTCCCCTGCAACTCGGCTGCCAGTCCTCCTTTCATGCAGAATCGTAAGGTCCTAGCTCATGTCCAAGGCATCAAAGCCAGCTAAAAAGTCAATAATCGATACCTAAAACTTGAATTGGACTACTTCTTACTGGCTATTACATCTACTTAGAAGCTTGATCTGTGTTCTACTATGGTGATTTTAGTGTCTCCGCATACCGCAGAACGCGACATAGCTTTGCAGACGATAAGTACAACCGTTTCAGAGAGATGGGCGGCCAATGTCACGATCTGGCTTTAAGTCGATTCGATAACAAATGACCAAAACGGACGGATTTCTCAGGTTTTTACTACATATGAACACTTTTCACAGTCTCCCCTGCAACTCGGCTGCTAGTACTCCTTTCATGCAGAATCTTAAGGTCCTAGCTCATGTCGAAGGCACCAAAGCCAGCTAAAAAGTCAATAATCGATACCTAAAACTTGAAATGGACTACTTCTTACTGGCTATTACATCAACTTAGAAGCTTCATCTGTAATCTACTATGATGCTTTTCCTGTTTCCGCCTACGGCAACACGCGACATAGCTTTGCAGACGATAAGTACAAGCGTTTCCGAGAGCAGAACGGCCAATGTGACGATCTGGCTTTAAGTCGATTCGATAACAAATGACGAAAATGGACGGATTTCTCTGGTTTTTACTACATATGAACATTTTTCACATTCTTCCCTGCAACTCGGCTGCTAGTCCTCCTTTCATGCAGAATCTTAAGGTCCTAGCTCATGTCCAAGGCACCAAAGCCAGCTAAAAAGTCAATAATCGATACCTAAAACTTGAATTGTACTACTTCTTACTGTCTATTACATCAACTTAGAAGCTTGAACTGTGTTCTACTATGGTGAGGGCAGTGTCTCCGGATACCGCAGCACGCGACATAGCTTTGCAGACGATAAGTACAAGCGTTTCGGAGAGAAGAGCGGCCAATGTGACGATCTGGCTTTAAGTCGATTCGATAACAAATGACGAAAATGGACGGATTTCTAAGGTTTTTACTACATATGAACACTTTTCACATTCTCCCGTGCAACGCGGCAGCTAGTCCTCCTTTCATGCAGAATGTTAAGGTCCTAGATCATGTCCAAGGCACCAAAGCCAGCTAAAAAGTCAATAATCGATACCTAAAACTTGAATTGGACTATTTCTTACTGGCTATTACATCAACTTAGAAGCTTCATCTGTGTTCTACTACGGTGCTTTTCCTGTTTCCGCCTACGGCAACACGCGACATAGCTTTGCAGACGATAAGTACAACCTTTTCCGAGAGCACAGCGGGCAATGTGACGATCTGACTTTAAGTCGATTCGATAACAAATGACGAAAACGGACGGATTTCTCAGGTTTTTACTACATATGAACACTTTTCACATTCTCCCCTGCAACTCGGCTGCCAGTCCTCCTTTCATGCAGAATCGTAAGGTCCTAGCTCATGTCCAAGGCACCAAAGCCAGCTAAAAAGTCAATAATCGATACCTAAAACTTGAATGCTACTACTTCTTACTGGCTATTACATCAACTTAGAAGCTTCATCTGTGTTCTACTATGGTGCTTTTAGTGTCTCCACATACCGCAGCACGCGACATAGCTTTGCAGACGATAAGTACAACCGTTTCAGAGAGAAGAGCGGCCAATGTGACGATCTGGCTTTAAGTAGATTCGATAACAAATGACGAAAACGGACGGATTCCCAAGGTTTTTACTACATATGAACACTTTTCACATTCTCCCATGCAACTCGGCTGCTAGTCCTCCTTTCATGCAGAATCTTAAGGTCCTAGCTCATGTCCAAGGTACCAAAGCCAGCTAAAAAGTCAATAATCGATACCTAAAACTTGAATTGTACTACTTCTGACTGGCTATTACATCAACTTAGAAGCTTCATCTGTGTTCTACTATGGTGCTTTTAGTGTCTCAGCATACCGCAGCACGCGACATAGCTTTGCAAACGACAAGTACAACGGTTTCAGAGAGAAGAGCGGCCAATGTGACGATCTGGCTTTAAGTCGATTCGATAACAAATGACGAAAACGGACGGATTTTCGGGTTTTTACTACATATGAACACTTTTCACATTCTCCCATGCAAATCAGCTGCTAGTCCTCCTTTCATGAAGAATGTTAAGGTCCTAGCTCATGTCCAAGGCACCAAAGCCAGCTAAAAGGTCAATATTCAATACCTAATACTTGAATTGTACTACTTCTTCCTGGCTATTACATCAACTTAGAAGCTTCATCTGTGTTCTACTATGGTGCTTTTAGTGTCTCCGCATACCGCAGCACGCGACATAGCTTTGCAGACGATAAGTAGAACCGTTTCAGAGAGAAGAGCGGCCAATGTGACGATCTGGCTTTAAGTCGATTCGATAACAAATGACGAAAACAGACGGATGTCGCAGGTTTTTACTACATATGAACACTTTTCACATTCTCCCGTGCAACTCGATTGCTAGTCCTCCTTTCATGCAGAATATTAAGGTCCTAGCTCATGTCCAAGGCACCAAAGCCAGCTAAAAAGTCAATTATCGATACCTAAAACTTGAATTGGATTACTTCTTACTGGCTATTACATCAACTTAGATGCTTCATCTGTGTTCTACTATGGTGATTTTAGTGTCTCCGCTTACCGCAGCACGCGACATAGCATTGCAGACGATAAGTACAACCGTTTCAGAGAGAAGAGCGGCCAATGTGACGATCTGGCTTTAAGTCGATTCGATAACAAATGACGAAAATGGACGGCTTTCTAAGGTTTTTACTACATATGAACACTTTTCACATTCTCCCGTGCAACGCGGCAGCTAGTCCTCCTTTCATGCAGAATGTTAAGGTCCTAGCTCATGTCCAAGGCACCAAAGCCAGCTAAAAAGTCAATAATCGATACCTAAAACTTGAATTGGACTACTTCTTACTGGCTATTACATCAACTTAGAAGCTTCATCTGTGTTCTACTACGGTGCTTTTCCTGTTTCCGCCTACGGCAACACGCGACATAGCTTTGCAGACGATAAGTACAACCGTTTCCGAGAGCACAGCGGGCAATGTGACGATCTTACTTTAAGTCGATTCGATAACAAATGACGAAAACGGACGGATTTCTCAGGTTTTTACTACATATGAACACTTTTCACATTCTCCCCTGCAACTCGGCTGCCAGTCCTCCTTTCATGCAGAATCGTAAGGTCCTAGCTCATATCCAAGGCATCAAAGCCAGCTAAAAAGTCAATAATCGATACCTAAAACTTGAATTGGACTACTTCTTACTGGCTATTACATCTACTTAGAAGCTTGATCTGTGTTCTACTATGGTGATTTTAGTGTCTCCGCATACCGCAGAACGCGACATAGCTTTGCAGACGATAAGTACAACCGTTTCAGAGAGATGGGCGGCCAATGTCACGATCTGGCTTTAAGTCGATTCGATAACAAATGACCAAAACGGACGGATTTCTCAGGTTTTTACTACATATGAACACTTTTCACAGTCTCCCCTGCAACTCGGCTGCTAGTACTCCTTTCATGCAGAATCTTAAGGTCCTAGCTCATGTCGAAGGCACCAAAGCCAGCTAAAAAGTCAATAATCGATACCTAAAACTTGAAATGGACTACTTCTTACTGGCTATTACATCAACTTAGAAGCTTCATCTGTAATCTACTATGATGCTTTTCCTGTTTCCGCCTACGGCAACACGCGACATAGCTTTGCAGACGATAAGTACAAGCGTTTCCGAGAGCAGAACGGCCAATGTGACGATCTGGCTTTAAGTCGATTCGATAACAAATGACGAAAATGGACGGATTTCTCTGGTTTTTACTACATATGAACATTTTTCACATTCTTCCCTGCAACTCGGCTGCTAGTCCTCCTTTCATGCAGAATCTTAAGGTCCTAGCTCATGTCCAAGGCACCAAAGCCAGCTAAAAAGTCAATAATCGATACCTAAAACTTGAATTGTACTACTTCTTACTGTCTATTACATCAACTTAGAAGCTTGAACTGTGTTCTACTATGGTGAGGGCAGTGTCTCCGGATACCGCAGCACGCGACATAGCTTTGCAGACGATAAGTACAAGCGTTTCGGAGAGAAGAGCGGCCAATGTGACGATCTGGCTTTAAGTCGATTCGATAACAAATGACGAAAATGGACGGATTTCTAAGGTTTTTACTACATATGAACACTTTTCACATTCTCCCGTGCAACGCGGCAGCTAGTCCTCCTTTCATGCAGAATGTTAAGGTCCTAGATCATGTCCAAGGCACCAAAGCCAGCTAAAAAGTCAATAATCGATACCTAAAACTTGAATTGGACTATTTCTTACTGGCTATTACATCAACTTAGAAGCTTCATCTGTGTTCTACTACGGTGCTTTTCCTGTTTCCGCCTACGGCAACACGCGACATAGCTTTGCAGACGATAAGTACAACCTTTTCCGAGAGCACAGCGGGCAATGTGACGATCTGACTTTAAGTCGATTCGATAACAAATGACGAAAACGGACGGATTTCTCAGGTTTTTACTACATATGAACACTTTTCACATTCTCCCCTGCAACTCGGCTGCCAGTCCTCCTTTCATGCAGAATCGTAAGGTCCTAGCTCATGTCCAAGGCACCAAAGCCAGCTAAAAAGTCAATAATCGATACCTAAAACTTGAATGCTACTACTTCTTACTGGCTATTACATCAACTTAGAAGCTTCATCTGTGTTCTACTATGGTGCTTTTAGTGTCTCCACATACCGCAGCACGCGACATAGCTTTGCAGACGATAAGTACAACCGTTTCAGAGAGAAGAGCGGCCAATGTGACGATCTGGCTTTAAGTAGATTCGATAACAAATGACGAAAACGGACGGATTCCCAAGGTTTTTACTACATATGAACACTTTTCACATTCTCCCATGCAACTCGGCTGCTAGTCCTCCTTTCATGCAGAATCTTAAGGTCCTAGCTCATGTCCAAGGTACCAAAGCCAGCTAAAAAGTCAATAATCGATACCTAAAACTTGAATTGTACTACTTCTGACTGGCTATTACATCAACTTAGAAGCTTCATCTGTGTTCTACTATGGTGCTTTTAGTGTCTCAGCATACCGCAGCACGCGACATAGCTTTGCAAACGACAAGTACAACCGTTTCAGAGAGAAGAGCGGCCAATGTGACGATCTGGCTTTAAGTCGATTCGATAACAAATGACGAAAACGGACGGATTTTCGGGTTTTTACTACATATGAACACTTTTCACATTCTCCCATGCAAATCAGCTGCTAGTCCTCCTTTCATGAAGAATGTTAAGGTCCTAGCTCATGTCCAAGGCACCAAAGCCAGCTAAAAGGTCAATATTCAATACCTAATACTTGAATTGTACTACTTCTTCCTGGCTATTACATCAACTTAGAAGCTTCATCTGTGTTCTACTATGGTGCTTTTAGTGTCTCCGCATACCGCAGCACGCGACATAGCTTTGCAGACGATAAGTAGAACCGTTTCAGAGAGAAGAGCGGCCAATGTGACGATCTGGCTTTAAGTCGATTCGATAACAAATGACGAAAACAGACGGATGTCGCAGGTTTTTACTACATATGAACACTTTTCACATTCTCCCGTGCAACTCGATTGCTAGTCCTCCTTTCATGCAGAATATTAAGGTCCTAGCTCATGTCCAAGGCACCAAAGCCAGCTAAAAAGTCAATTATCGATACCTAAAACTTGAATTGGATTACTTCTTACTGGCTATTACATCAACTTAGATGCTTCATCTGTGTTCTACTATAGTGATTTTAGTGTCTCCGCTTACCGCAGCACGCGACATAGCATTGCAGACGATAAGTACAACCGTTTCAGAGAGAAGAGCGGCCAATGTGACGATCTGGCTTTAAGTCGATTCGATAACAAATGACGAAAATGGACGGCTTTCTAAGGTTTTTACTACATATGAACACTTTTCACATTCTCCCGTGCAACGCGGCAGCTAATCCTCCTTTCATGCAGAATGTTAAGGTCCTAGCTCATGTCCAAGGCACCAAAGCCAGCTAAAAAGTCAATAATCGATACCTAAAACTTGAATTGGACTACTTCTTACTGGCTATTACATCAACTTAGAAGCTTCATCTGTGTTCTACTACGGTGCTTTTCCTGTTTCCGCCTACGGCAACACGCGACATAGCTTTGCAGACGATAAGTACAACCGTTTCCGAGAGCACAGCGGGCAATGTGACGATCTTACTTTAAGTCGATTCGATAACAAATGACGAAAACGGACGGATTTCTCAGGTTTTTACTACATATGAACACTTTTCACATTCTCCCCTGCAACTCGGCTGCCAGTCCTCCTTTCATGCAGAATCGTAAGGTCCTAGCTCATGTTTAAGGCATCAAAGCCAGCTAAAAAGTCAATAATCGATACCTAAAACTTGAATTGGACTACTTCTTACTGGCTATTACATCTACTTAGAAGCTTGATCTGTGTTCTACTATGGTGATTTTAGTGTCTCCGCATACCGCAGAACGCGACATAGCTTTGCAGACGATAAGTACAACCGTTTCAGAGAGATGGGCGGCCAATGTCACGATCTGGCTTTAAGTCGATTCGATAACAAATGACCAAAACGGACGGATTTCTCAGGTTTTTACTACATATGAACACTTTTCACAGTCTCCCCTGCAACTCGGCTGCTAATACTCCTTTCATGCAGAATCTTAAGGTCCTAGCACATGTCGAAGGCACCAAAGCCAGCTAAAAAGTCAATAATCGATACCTAAAACTTGAAATGGACTACTTCTTACTGGCTATTACATCAACTTAGAAGCTTCATCTGTAATCTACTATGATGCTTTTCCTGTTTCCGCCTACGGCAACACGCGACATAGCTTTGCAGACGATAAGTACAAGCGTTTCCGAGAGCAGAACGGCCAATGTGACGATCTGGCTTTAAGTCGATTCGATAACAAATGACGAAAATGGACGGATTTCTCTGGTTTTTACTACATATGAACATTTTTCACATTCTTCCCTGCAACTCGGCTGCTAGTCCTCCTTTCATGCAGAATCTTAAGGTCCTAGCTCATGTCCAAGGCACCAAAGCCAGCTAAAAAGTCAATAATCGATACCTAAAACTTGAATTGTACTACTTCTTACTGTCTATTACATCAACTTAGAAGCTTGAACTGTGTTCTACTATGGTGAGGGCAGTGTCTCCGGATACCGCAGCACGCGACATAGCTTTGCAGACGATAAGTACAAGCGTTTCGGAGAGAAGAGCGGCCAATGTGACGATCTGGCTTTAAGTCGATTCGATAACAAATGACGAAAATGGACGGATTTCTAAGGTTTTTACTACATATGAACACTTTTCACATTCTCCCGTGCAACGCGGCAGCTAGTCCTCCTTTCATGCAGAATGTTAAGGTCCTAGATCATGTCCAAGGCACCAAAGCCAGCTAAAAAGTCAATAATCGATACCTAAAACTTGAATTGGACTATTTCTTACTGGCTATTACATCAACTTAGAAGCTTCATCTGTGTTCTACTACGGTGCTTTTCCTGTTTCCGCCTACGGCAACACGCGACATAGCTTTGCAGACGATAAGTACAACCTTTTCCGAGAGCACAGCGGGCAATGTGACGATCTGACTTTAAGTCGATTCGATAACAAATGACGAAAACGGACGGATTTCTCAGGTTTTTACTACATATGAACACTTTTCACATTCTCCCCTGCAACTCGGCTGCCAGTCCTCCTTTCATGCAGAATCGTAAGGTCCTAGCTCATGTCCAAGGCACCAAAGCCAGCTAAAAAGTCAATAATCGATACCTAAAACTTGAATTGGACTACTTCTTACTGGCTATTACATCAACTTAGAAGCTTCATCTGTGTTCTACTACGGTGCTTTTCCTGTTTCCGCCTACGGCAACACGCGACATAGCTTTGCAGACGATAAGTACAAGCGTTTCCGAGAGCAGAACGGCCAATGTGACGATCTGGCTTTAAGTCGATTGGATAACAATTGACGAAAACGGACGGATTTCTCTGGTTTTTACTACATATGAACATTTTTCACATTCTCCCCTGCAACTCGGCTGCTAGTCCTTCTTCCATGCAGAATCTTAAGGTCCTAGCTCATGTCCAAGGCACCAAAGCCAGCTAAAAAGTCAATAATCGATACCTAAAATTAGAATTGTACTACTTCTTACTGGCTATTACATCTAGTTAGAAGCTTGATCTGTGTTCTACTATGGTGATTTTAGTGTCTCCGCATACCGCAGAACGCGACATAGCTTTGCAGACGATAAGTACAACCGTTTCAGAGAGCAGAGCGGCCAATGTGACGATCTGGCTTTAAGTCGATTCGATAACAAATGACGAAAACGGACGGATTTCTAAGGTTTTTACTACATATGAACACTTTTAACATTCTCCCGTGCAACTCGGCTGCTAGTCCTCCTTTCATGCAGAATCTTAAGGTCCTAGCTCATGTCCAAGGCACCAAAGCCAGCTAAAAAGTCAATAATCGATACCTAAAACATGAATTGTACTACTTCTTACTGGCTATTACATGAACTAAAAAAGCTGCATCTGTTTTCTACTATGGTGATTTTAGTGTCTCCGCATACCGCAGCACGCGACATTGCTTTGCAGACGATAAGTACAAGCGTTTCAGAGAGAAGAGCGGCCAATGTGACGATCTGGCTTTAAGTCGATTCGATAACAAATGACGAAAACGGAAGGATTTCTAAGGGTTTTACTACATATGAACACTTTTCACCTTCTCCCGTGCAACGCGGCTGCTAGTCCTCCTTTCATGCAGAAATTTAAGGTCCTAGCTCATGTCCAAGGCACCAAAGCCAGCGAAAAAGTCAATAATCAATACCTAAAACTTTAATTGTACTACTTCTTACTGGCAATTACATCAACTTAGAAGCTTCATCTGTGTTCTACTGTGGTGCTTTTAGTGTCTCCACCTACCGCAGCACGCGACATAGCTTTGCAGACGATAAGTACAACCGTTTCAGAGAGAAGAGCGGCCAATGTGACGATCTGGCTTCAATTCGATTCGCTAACAAATGACGAAAACGGACTGATTTCTCAGGATTTTACTACATATGAACACTTTTCACATTCTCCCGTGCAACTCGGCTGCTAGTCCTCCTTTCATGCAGAATCTTAAGGTCCTAGCTCATGTCCAAGGCACCAAAGCCAGCTAAAAAGTCAATAATCGATACCTAAAACTTGAATTGGATTACTTCTTACTGGCTATTACATCAACTTAGATGCTTCATCTGTGTTCTACAATGGTGATTTTAGTGTCTCCGCTTACCGCAGCACGCGACATAGCATTGCAGACGATAAGTACAACCGTTTCAGAGAGAAGAGCGGCCAATGTGACGATCTGGCTTTAAGTCGATTCGATAACAAATGACGAAAATGGACGGATTTCTACGTTTTTTACTACATATGTACACTTTTCACATTCTCCCATGCAACGCGGCAGCTAGTCCTCCTTTCATGCAGAATGTTAAGGTCCTAGCTCATGTCCAAGGCACCAAAGACAGCTAAAAGGTCAATAATCGATACCTAAAACTTGAATTGGACTACTTCTTACTGGCTATTACATCAACTTAGAAGCTTCATCTGTGTTCTACTACGGTGCTTTTCCTGTTTCCGCCTACGGCAACACGCGACATAGCTTTGCAGACGATAAGTACAACCGTTTCCGAGAGCACAGCGGGCAATGTGACGATCTGACTTTAAGTCGATTCGATAACAAATGACCAAAACGGACGGATTTCTCAGGTTTTTACTACATATGAACACTTTTCACATTCTCCCCTGCAACTCGGCTGCCAGTCCTCCTTTCATGCAGAATCGTAAGGTCCTAGCTCATGTCCAAGGCCCCAAAGCCAGCTAAAAAGTCAATAATCGATACCTAAAACTTGAATTGGACTACTTCTTACTGGCTATTACATCAACTTAGAAGCTTCATCTGTGTTCTACTATGATGCTTTTCCTGTTTCCGCCTACGGCAACACGCGACATAGCTTTGCAGACGATAAGTACAAGCGTTTCCGAGAGCAGAACGGCCAATGTGACGATCTGGCTTTAAGTCGATTCGATAACAAATGACGAAAATGGACGGATTTCTCTGGTTTTTACTACATATGAACATTTTTCACATTCTTCCCTGCAACTCGGCTGCTAGTCCTCCTTTCATGCAGAATCTTAAAGTCCTAGCTCATGTCCAAGGCACCAAAGCCAGCTAAAAAGTCAATAATCGATACCTAAAACTTGAATTGTACTACTTCTTACTGTCTATTACATCAACTTAGAAGCTAGAACTGTGTTCTACTATGGTGAGTGCAGTGTCTCCGGATACCGCAGCACGCGACATAGCTTTGCAGACGATAAGTACAAGCGTTTCGGAGAGAAGAGCGGCCAATGTGACGATCTGGCTTTAAGTCGATTCGATAACAAATGACGAAAATGGACGGATTTCTAAGGTTTTTACTACATATGAACACTTTTCACATTCTCCCGTGCAACTCGATTGCTAGTCCTCCTTTCATGCAGAATATTAAGGTCCTAGCTCATGTCCAAGGCACCAAAGCCAGCTAAAAAGTCAATAATCGATGCCTAAAACTTGAATTGGATTACTTCTTACTGGCTATTACATCAACTTAGATGCTTCATCTGTGTTCTACTATGGTGATTTTAGTGTCTCCGCTTACCGCAGCACGCGACATAGCATTGCAGACGATAAGTACAACCGTTTCAGAGAGAAGAGCGGCCAATGTGACGATCTGGCTTTAAGTCGATTCGATAACAAATGTCGAAAATGGACGGATTTCTAAGGTTTTTACTACATATGAACACTTTTCACATTCTCCCGTGCAACGCGGCAGCTAGTCCTCCTTTCATGCAGAATGTTAAGGTCCTAGCTCATGTCCAAGGCACCAAAGCCAGCTAAAAAGTCAATAATCGATACCTAAAACTTGAATTGGACTACTTCTTACTGGCTATTACATCAACTTAGAACCTTCATCTGTGTTCTACTACGGTGCTTTTCCTGTTTCCGCCTACGGCAACACGCGACATAGCTTTGCAGACGATAAGTACAACCGTTTCCGAGAGCACAGCGGGCAATGTGACGATCTGACTTTAAGTCGATTCGATAACAAATGACCAAAACGGACGGATTTCTCAGGTTTTTACTACATATGAACACTTTTCACATTCTCCCCTGCAACTCGGCTGCCAGTCCTCCTTTCATGCAGAATCGTAAGGTCCTAGCTCATGTCCAAGGCACCAAAGCCAGCTAAAAAGTCAATAATCGATACCTAAAACTTGAATTGGACTACTTCTTACTGGCTATTACATCAACTTAGAAGCTTCATCTGTGTTCTACTATGATGCTTTTCCTGTTTCCGCCTACGGCAACACGCGACATAGCTTTGCAGACGATAAGTACAACCGTTTCCGAGAGCAGAGCGGCCAATGTGACGATCTGGCTTTAAGTCGATTCGACAACAAATGACGAAAACGGACGGATTTCTAAGGTTTTTACTACATATGAACACTTTTAACATTCTCCCGTGCAACTCGGCTGCTAGTCCTCCTTTCATGCAGAATGTTAAGGTCCTAGCTCATGTCCAAGGCACCAAAGCCAGCTAAAAAGTCAATAATCGATACCTAAAACATGAATTGTACTACTTCTTACTGGCTATTACATGAACTTAAAAGCTTCATCTGTGTTCTACTATGGTGATTTTAGTGTCTCCGCATACCGCAGCACGCGACATAGCTTTGCAGACGATAAGTACAATCGTTTCAGGGAGAAGAGCGGCCAATGTGACGATCAGGCTTTAAGTCGATTCGATAACAAATGACGAAAACGGAAGGATTTCTGAGGTTTTTACTACATATGAACACTTTTCACATTCTCCCGTGCAACGCGGCTGCTAGTCCTCCTTTCATGCAGAAATTTAAGGTCCTAGCTCATGTCCAAGGCACCAAAGCCAGCGAAAAAGTCAATAATCGATACCTGAAACTTGAATTGTACTACTTCTTAATGGCAATTACATCAACTTAGAAGCTTCATCTGTGTTCTACTATGGTGCTTTTAGTGTCTCCACATACCGCAGCACGCGACATAGCTTTGCAGACGATAAGTACAACCGTTTCAGAGAGAAGAGCGGCCAATGTGACGATCTGGCTTTAAGTCGATTCGATAACAAATGACGAAAGCGGACTGATTTCTCAGGATTTTACTACATATGAACACTTTTCACATTCTCCCGTGCAACTCGGCTGCTAGTCCTCCTTTCATGCAGAATCTTAAGGTCCTAGCTCATGTCCAAGGCACCAAAGCCAGCTAAAAAGTCAATAATCGATACCTAAAACTTGAATTGAATTACTTCTTACTGGCTATTACATCAACTTGGATGCTTCATCTGTGTTCTACTATGGTGATTTTAGTGTCTCCGCTTACCGCAGCACGCGACATAGCATTGCAGACGATAAGTACAACCGTTTCAGAGAGAAGAGCGGCCAATGTGACGATCTGGCTTTAAGTCGATTCGATAACAAATGACGAAAATGGACGGATTTCTAAGGTTTTTACTACATATGAACACTTTTCACATTCTCCCGTGCAACGCGGCAGCTAGTCCTCCTTTCATGCAGAATGTTAAGGTCCTAGCTCATGTCCAAGGCACCAAAGCCAGCTAAAAAGTCAATAATCGATACCTAAAACTTGAATTGGACTACTTCTTACTGGCTATTACATCAACTTAGAAGCTTCATCTGTGTTCTACTATGATGCTTTTCCTGTTTCCGCCAACGGCAACACGCGACATAGCTTTGCAGACGATAAGTACAAGCGTTTCCGAGAGCAGAACGGCCAATGTGACGATCTGGCTTTAAGTCGATTCGATAACAAATGACGAAAATGGACGGATTTCTCTGGTTTTTACTACATATGAACATTTTTCACATTCTTCCCTGCAACTCGGCTGCTAGTCCTCCTTTCATGCAGAATCTTAAGGTCCTAGCTCATGTCCAAGGCACCAAAGCCAGCTAAAAAGTCAATAATCGATACCTAAAACTTGAATTGTACTAATTCTTACTGTCTATTACATCAACTTAGAAGCTTGAACTGTGTTCTACTATGGTGAGTGCAGTGTCTCCAGATACCGCAGCACGCGACGTAGCTTTGCAGACGATAAGTACAAGCGTTTCGGAGAGAAGAGCGGCCAATGTGACGATCTGGCTTTAAGTCGATTCGATAACAAATGATGAAAATGTACGGATTTGTAAGGTTTTTACTACTTATGAACACTTTTCACATTCTCCCGTGCAACTCGGCTGCTAGTCCTCCTTTCATGCAGAATGTTAAGGTCCTAGCTCATGTCCAAGGCAACAAAGCCAGCTAAAAAGTCAATAGTCGATACCTAAAACTTGAATTGTACTACTTCTTACTGGCTATTACATCAACTTAGAAGCTTCATCTGTGTTCTACTATGGTGCTTTTCGTGTCTCCACATACCGCAGCACGCGACATAGCTTTGCAGACGATAAGTACAAGCGTTTCAGAGAGAAGAGCGGCCAATGTGACGATCTGGCTTTAAGTCGATTCGATAACAAATGACGAAAACGGACGGATTTCTAAGGTTTTTACTACATATGAACACTTTTAACATTCTCCCGTGCAACGCGGCTGCTAGTCCTCCTTTCATGCAGAATCTTAAGGTCCTAGCTCATGTCCAAGGCACCAAAGCCAGCTAAAAAGTCAATAATCGATACCTAAAACATGAATTGTACTACTTCTTACTGGCTATTACATCAACTTAAAAGCTCCATCTGTGTTCTACTATGGTGATTTTAGTGTCTCCGCATACCGCAGCACGCGACATAGCTTTGCAGACGATAAGTACAAGCGTTTCAGAGAGAAGAGCGGCCAATGTGACTATCTGGCTTTAAGTCGATTCGATAACAAATGACGAAAACGGAAGGATTTCTAAGGTTTTTACTACATATGAACACTTTTCACATTCTCCCGTGCAACGCGGCTGCTAGTCCTCCTTTCATGCAGAAATTTAAGGTCCTAGCTCATGTCCAAGGCAACAAAGCCAGCTAAAAAGTCAATAATCGATACCTAAAACTTGAATTGTACTACTTCTTACTGGCTATTACATCAACTTAGAAGCTTCATCTGTGTTCTACTATGGTGATTTTAGTGTCTCCACATACCTCAGTACGCGACATAGCTTTGCAGACGATAAGTACAACCGTTTCAGAGAGAAGAGCGGCCAATGTGACGATCTGGCTTTAAGTCGATTCGATAACAAATGACGAAAACGGACGGATTTCTCAGGTTTTTACTACATATGAACACTTTTCACATTCTCCCGTGCAACTCGGCTGCTAGTCCTCCTTTCATGCAGAATCTTAAGGTGCTAGCTCATGTCCAAGGCACCAAAGCCAGCTAAAAAGTCAATAATCGATACCTAAAACTTGAATTCCACTACTTCTTACTGGCTATTACATCAACTTAGAAGCTTCATCTGTGTTCTACTATGGAGCTTTTAGTGTCTCCACATACCGCAGCACGCGACATAGCTTTGCAGACGATAAGTACAAGCGTTTCAGAGAGAAGAGCGGCCAATGTGACGATCTGGCTTTAAGTCGATTCGATAACAAATGACCAAAACGGACGGATTACTCGGGTTTTTACTACATATGAACACTTTTCACATTCTCCGCTGCAACTCGGCTGCTAGTCCTACTTTCATGCAGAATCTTAAGGTCCTAGCTCATGTCCAAGGCACCAAAGCCAGCTAAAAAGTCAATAATCGATACCTAAAACTTGAATTGGACTACTTCTTACTGGCTATTACATCAACTTAGAAGCTTCGTCTGTGTTCTACAATGGTGCGTTTCCTGTTTCCGCCTACGGCAACACGCGACATAGCTTTGCAGACGATAAGTACAAGCGTTTCAGAGAGAAGAGCGGCCAATGTGACGATCTGGCTTTAAGTCGATTCGATAACAAATGACGAAAACGGACGGATTTCTAAGGTTTTTACTACATATGAACACTTTTCACATTCTCCCGTGCAACTCGGCTGCTAGTCCTCCTTTCATGCAGAATGTTAAGGTCCTAGCTCATGTCCAAGGCACCAAAGCCAGCTGAAAAGTCAATAATCGATACCTAAAACGTGAATTGTACTACTTCTTACTGGCTATTACATCAACTTAAAAGCTACATCTGTGTTCTACTATGGTGATTTTAGTGTCTCCGCATACCGCAGCACGCGACATAGCTTTGCAGACGATAAGTACAACCGTTTCAGAGAGAAGAGCGGCCAATGTGACGATCTGGCATTAAGTCGATTCGATAACAAATGACGAAAACGGAAGGATTTCTAAGGTTTTTACTACATATGAACACTTTTCACATTCTCCCGTGCAACGCGGCTGCTAGTCCTCCTTTCATGCAGAAATTTAAGGTCCTAGCTCATGTCCAAGGCACCAAAGCCAGCGAAAAAGTCAATAATCGATACCTAAAACTTGAATTGTACTACTTCTTACTGGCAATTACATCAACTTAGAAGCTTCATCTGTGTTCTACTATGGTGCGTTTAGTGTCTCCACATACCGCAGCACGCGACATAGCTTTGCAGACGATAAGTACAACCGTTTCAGAGAGAAGAGCGGCCAATGTGACGATCTGGCTTTAAGTCGATTCGATAACAAATGACGAAAACGGACGGATTTCTAAGGTTTTTACTACATATGAACACTTTTCACATTCTCCCGTGCAACGCGGCAGCTAGTCCTCCTTTCATGCAGAATGTTAAGGTCCTAGCTCATGTCCAAGGCACCAAAGCCAGCTAAAAAGTCAATAATCGATACCTAAAACTTGAATTGGACTACTTCTTACTGGCTATTACATCAACTTGGAAGCTTCATCTGTGTTCTACTACGGTGCTTTTCCTGTTTCCGCCTACGGCAACACGCGACATAGCTTTGCAGACGATAAGTACAACCGTTTCCGAGAGCACAGCGGGCAATGTGACGATCTGGCTTTAAGTCGATTCGATAACAAATGATGAAAACGGACGGATTACTCAGGTTTTTACTACATATGAACACTTTTCACATTCTCCCCTGCAACTCGGCTGCCAGTCCTCCTTTCATGCAGAATCGTAAGGTCCTAGCTCATGTCCAAGGCACCAAAGCCAGCTAAAAAGTCAATAATCGATACCTAAAACTTGAAATGGACTACTTCTTACTGGCTATTACATCAACTTAGAAGCTTCATCTGTGTTCTACTATGATGCTTTTCCTGTTTCCGCCTACGGCTACACGCGACATAGCTTTGCAGACGATAAGTACAAGCGTTTCCGAGAGCAGAACGGCCAATGTGACGATCTGGCTTTAAGTCGATTCGATAACAAATGACGAAAATGGACGGATTTCTCTGGTTTTTACTACATATGAACATTTTTCACATTCTTCCCTGCAACTCGGCTGCTAGTCCTCCTTTCATGCAGAATCCTAAGGTCCTAGCTCATGTCCAAGGCACCAAAGCCAGCTAAAAAGTCAATAATCGATACCTAAAACTTGAATTGTACTACTTCTTACTGGCTATTACATCAACTTAGATGCTTGAACTGTGTTCTACTATGTTGAGTGCAGTGTCTCCGGATACCGCAGCACGCGACATAGCTTTGCAGACGATAAGTACAAGCGTTTCGGAGAGAAGAGCGGCCAATGTGACGATCTGGCTTTAAGTCGATTCGATAAAAAATGACGAAAATGGACGGATTTCTAAGGTTTTTACTACATATGAACACTTTTCACATTCTCCCGTGCAACTCGGCTGCTAGTCCTCCTTTCATGCAGAATGTTAAGGTCCTAGCTCATGTCCAAGGCACCAAAGCCAGCTAAAAATCAATAATCGATACCTAAAACTTGAATTGGACTACTTCTTACTGGCTATTACATCAACTTAGAAGCTTCATCTGTGTTCTACAACGGTGCTTTTCCAGTTTCCGCCTACGGCAACACGCGACATAGCTTTGCAGACGATAAGTACAACCATTTCCGAGAGCACAGCGGGCAATGTGACGATCTGACTTTAAGTCGATTCGATAACAAATGACGAAAACGGACGGATTTCTCAGGTTTTTACTACATATGAACACTTTTCACATTCTCCCCTGCAACTCGGCTGCCAGTCCTCCTTTCATGCAGAATCGTAAGGTCCTAGCTCATGTCCAAGGCACCAAAGCCAGATAAAAAGTCAATAATCGATACCTAAAACTTGAAATGGACTACTTCTTACTGGCTATTACATCAACTTAGAAGCTTCATCTGTGTTCTACTATGATGCTTTTCCTGTTTCCGCCTACGGCAACACGCGACATAGCTTTGCAGACGATAAGTACAAGCGTTTCCGAGAGCAGAGCGGCCAAGGTGACGATCTGGCTTTAAGTCGATTCGATAACAAATAACGAAAACGGACTGATTTCTCAGGTTTTTACTACATATGAACACTTTTCACATTCTCCCCTGCAACTCGGCTGCTAGTCCTCCTTTCATGCAGAATCTTAAAGTCCTAGCTCATGTCCAAGGCACCAAAGACAGCTAAAAAGTCAATAATCGATACCTAAAACTTGAATTGTACTACTTCTTACTGGCTATTACATCAACTTAGAAGTTTGAACTGTGTTCTACTATGGTGAGTGCAGTGTCTCCGCATACCGCAGCACGCGACATAGCTTTGCAGACGATAAGTACAAGCGTTTCAGAGAGAAGAGCGGCCAATGTGACGATCTGGCTTTAAGTCGATTCGATAACAAATGACGAAAACGGACGGATTTCTAAGGTTTTTACTACATATGAACACTTTTCACATTCTCCCGTGCAACTCGGCTGCTAGTCCTCCTTTCATGCAGAATGTTAAGGTCCTAGCTCATGTCCAAGGCACCAAAGCCAGCTGAAAAGTCAATAATCGATACCTAAAACTTGAATTGTACTACTTCTTACTGGCTATTACATCAACTTAAAAGCTACATCTGTGTTCTACTATGGTGATTTTAGTGTCTCCGCATACCGCAGCACGCGACATAGCTTTGCAGACGATAAGTACAACCGTTTCAGAGAGAAGAGCGGCCAATGTGACGATCTGGCTTTAAGTCGATTCGATAACAAATGACGAAAACGGAAGGATTTCTAAGGTTTTTACTACATATGAACACTTTTCACATTCTCCCGTGCAACGCGGCTGCTAGTCCTCCTTTCATGCAGAAATTTAAGGTCCTAGCTCATGTCCAAGGCACCAAAGCCAGCGAAAAAGTCAATAATCGATACCTAAAACTTGAATTGTACTACTTCTTACTGGCAATTACATCAACTTAGAAGCTTCATCTGTGTTCTACTATGGTGCGTTTAGTGTCTCCACATATCGCAGCACGCGACATAGCTTTGCAGACGATAAGTACAACCGTTTCAGAGAGAAGAGCGGCTAATGTGACGATCTGGCTTTAAGTCGATTCGATAACAAATGACGAAAACGGACGGATTTCTAAGGTTTTTACTACATATGAACACTTTTCACATTCTCCCGTGCAACGCGGCAGCTAGTCCTCCTTTCATGCAGAATGTTAAGGTCCTAGCTCATGTCCAAGGCACCAAAGCCAGCTAAAAAGTCAATAATCGATACCTAAAACTTGAATTGGACTTCTTCTTACTGGCTATTACATCAACTTGGAAGCTTCATATGTGTTCTACTACGGTGCTTTTCCTGTTTCCGCCTACGGCAACACGCGACATAGCTTTGCAGACGATAAGTACAACCGTTTCCGAGAGCACAGCGGGCAATGTGACGATCTGGCTTTAAGTCGATTCGATAACAAATGATGAAAACGGACGGATTACTCAGGTTTTTACTACATATGAACACTTTTCACATTCTCCCCTGCAACTCGGCTGCCAGTCCTCCTTTCATGCAGAATCGTAAGGTCCTAGCTCATGTCCAAGGCACCAAAGCCAGCTAAAAAGTCAATAATCGATACCTAAAACTTGAAATGGACTACTTCTTACTGGCTATTACATCAACTTAGAAGCTTCATCTGTGTTCTACTATGATGCTTTTCCTGTTTCCGCCTACGGCTACACGCGACATAGCTTTGCAGACGATAAGTACAAGCGTTTCCGAGAGCAGAACGGCCAATGTGACGATCTGGCTTTAAGTCGATTCGATAACAAATGACGAAAATGGACGGATTTCTCTGGTTTTTACTACATATGAACATTTTTCACATTCTTCCCTGCAACTCGGCTGCTAGTCCTCCTTTCATGCAGAATCTTAAGGTCCTAGCTCATGTCCAAGGCACCAAAGCCAGCTAAAAAGTCAATAATCGATACCTAAAACTTGAATTGTACTACTTCTTACTGGCTATTACATCAACTTAGATGCTTGAACTGTGTTCTACTATGTTGAGTGCAGTGTCTCCGGATACCGCAGCACGCGACATAGCTTTGCAGACGATAAGTACAAGCGTTTCGGAGAGAAGAGCGGCCAATGTGACGATCTGGCTTTAAGTCGATTCGATAACAAATGACGAAAATGGACGGATTTCTAAGGTTTTTACTACATATGAACACTTTTCACATTCTCCCGTGCAACTCGGCTGCTAGTCCTCCTTTCATGCAGAATGTTAAGGTGCTAGCTCATGTCCAAGGCACCAAAGCCAGCTAAAAATCAATAATCGATACCTAAAACTTGAATTGGACTACTTCTTACTGGCTATTACATCAACTTAGAAGCTTCATCTGTGTTCTACAACGGTGCTTTTCCAGTTTCCGCCTACGGCATCACGCGACATAGCTTTGCAGACGATAAGTACAACCATTTCCGAGAGCACAGCGGGCAATGTGACGATCTGACTTTAAGTCGATTCGATAACAAATGACGAAAACGGACGAATTTCTCAGGTTTTTACTACATATGAACACTTTTCACATTCTCCCCTGCAACTCGGCTGCCAGTCCTCCTTTCATGCAGAATCGTAAGGTCCTAGCTCATGTCCAAGGCACCAAAGCCAGATAAAAAGTCAATAATCGATACCTAAAACTTGAAATGGACTACTTCTTACTGGCTATTACATCAACTTAGAAGCTTCATCTGTGTTCTACTATGATGCTTTTCCTGTTTCCGCCTACGGCAACACGCGACATAGCTTTGCAGACGATAAGTACAAGCGTTTCGGAGAGAAGAGCGGCCAATGTGACGATCTGGCTTTAAGTCGATTCGATAACAAATGACGAAAATGGACGGATTTCTAAGGTTTTTACTACATATGAACACTTTTCACATTCTCCCGTGCAACTCGGCTGCTAGTCCTCCTTTCATGCAGAATGTTAAGGTCCTAGCTCATGTCCAAGGCAACAAAGCCAGCTAAAAAGTCAATAATCGATACCTAAAACTTGAATTGGACTACTTCTAACTGGCTATTACATCAACTTAGAAGCTTCATCTGTGTTCTACTACGGTGCTTTTCCTGTTTCCGCCTACGGCAACACGCGACATAGCTTTGCAGACGATAAGTACAACCGTTTCCGAAAGCACAGCGGGCAATGTGACGATCTGGCTTTAAGTCGATTCGATAACAAAATGATGAAAACGGACGGATTTCTCAGGTTTTTACTACATATGAACACTTTTCACATTCTCCCCTGCAACTCGGCTGCCAGTCCTCCTTTCATGCAGAATCGTAAGGTCCTAGCTCATGTCCAAGGCACCAAAGCCAGCTAAAAAGTCAATAATCGATACCTAAAACTTGAAATGGACTACTTCTTACTGGCTATTACATCAACATAGAAGCTTCATCTGTGTTCTACTATGATGCTTTTCCTGTTTCCGCCTACGGCAAAACGCGACATAGCTTTGCAGACGATAAGTACAAGCGTTTCCGAGAGCAGAACGGCCAATGTGACGATCTGGCTTTAAGTCGATTCGATTACAAATGATGAAAACGGACGGATTTCTCAGGTTTTTACTACATATGAACACTTTTCACATTCTGCCCTGCAACTCGGCTGCCAGTCCTCCTTTCATGCTGAATCGTAAGGTCCTAGCTCATGTCCAAGGCACCAAAGCCAGCTAAAAAGTCAATAATCGATACCTAAAACTTGAAATGGACTACTTCTTACTGGCTATTACATCAACTTAGAAGCTTCATCTGTGTTCTACTATGATGCTTTTCTTGTTTCCGCCTACGGCAACAAGCGACATAGCTTTGCAGACGATAAGTACAAGCGTTTCCGAGAGCAGAACGGCCAATGTGACGATCTGGCTTTAAGTCGATTCGATAACAAATGACGAAAACGGAAGGATTTCTAAGGTTTTTACTACATATGAACACTTTTCACATTCTCCCGTGCAACGCGGCTGCTAGTCCTCCTTTCATGCAGAAATTTAAGGTCCTAGCTCATGTCAAAGGCAACAAAGCCAGCTAAAAAGTCAATAATCGATACCTAAAACTTGAATTGTACTACTTCTTACTGGCTATTACATCAACTTAGAAGCTTCATCTGTGTTCTACTATGGTGATTTTAGTGTCTCCACATACCGCAGCACGCGACATAGCTTTGCAGACGATAAGTACAACCGTTTCAGAGAGAAGAGCGGCCAATGTGACGATCTGGCTTTAAGTCGATTCGATAACAAATGACGAAAACGGACGGATTTCTCAGCTTTTTACTACATATGAACACTTTTCACATACTCCCGTGCAACTCGGCTGCTAGTCCTCCTTTCATGCAGAATCTTAAGGTGCTAGCTCATGTCCAAGGCACCAAAGCCAGCTAAAAAGTCAATAATCGATACCTAAAACTTGAATTCCACTACTTCTTACTGGCTATTACATCAACTTAGAAGCTTCATCTGTGTTCTACTATGATGCTTTTAGTGTCTCCACATACCGCAGCACCCGACATAGCTTTGCAGACGATAAGTACAGGCGTTTCAGACAGAAGAGCGGCCAATGTGACGATGTGGCTTTAAGTCGATTCGATAACAAATGAACAAAACGGACGGATTTCTCAGGTTTTTACTACATATGAACACTTTTCACATTCTCCCCTGCAACTCGGCTGCTAGTCCTCCTTTCATGCAGAATCTTAAGGTCCTAGCTCATGTCCAAGGCACCAAAGCCAGCTAAAAAGTCAATAATCGATACCTAAAAATTGAATTGGACTACTTCTTACTGGCTATTACATCAACTTAGAAGCTTCGTCTGTGTTCTACAATGGTGCTTTTCCTGTTTCCGCCTACGGCAACACGCGACATAGCTTTGCAGACGATAAGTACAACCGTTTCCGAGAGCAGAGCGGCCAATGTGACGATCTGGCTTTAAGTCGATTCGATAACAAATGACGAAAACGGACGGATTTCGCAGGTTTTAACTACATATGAACACTTTTCACATTCTCCCCTGCAACTCGGCTGCTAGTCCTCCTATCATGCAGAATCTTAAGGTCCTAGCTCATGTCCAAGGCACCAAAGCCAGCTAAAAAGTCAATAATCGATACCTAAAACTTGAATTGTACTACTTCTTACTGGCTATTACATCAACTTAGAAGCTTGAACTGTGTTCTACTATGGTGAGTGCAGTGTCTCCGCATATCGCAGCATGCGACATAGCTTTGCAGACAATAAGTACAAGCGTTTCAGAGAGAAGAGCGGCCAATGTGACGATCTGGCTTTAAGTCGATTCGATAACAAATTACGAAAACGGACAGATTTCTAAGGTTTTTACTATATATGAACACTTTTAACATTCTCCCGTGCAACTCGGCTGCTAGTCCTCCTTTCATGCAGAATGTTAAGGTCCTAGCTCATGTCCAAGGCACCAAAGCGAGCTAAAAAGTCAATAATCGATACCTAAAACATGAATTGTACTACTTCTTACTGGCTATTACATCAACTTAGATGCTTGAACTGTGTTCTACTATGGTGAGTGCAGTGTCTCCGGATACCGCAGCACGCGACATAGCTTTGCAGACGATAAGTACAAGCGTTTCGGAGAGAAGAGCGGCCAATGTGACGATCTGGCTTTAAGTCGATTCGATAACAAATGACGAAAATGGACGGATTTCTAAGGTTTTTACTACATATGAACACTTTTCACATTCTCCCGTGCAACTCGGCTGCTAGTCCTCCTTTCATGCAGAATGTTAAGGTCCTAGCTCATGTCCAAGGCAACAAAGCCAGTTAAAAAGTCAATAATCGATACCTAAAACTTGAATTGTACTACTTCTTACTGGCTATTACATCAGCGTAGAAGGTTCATCTGTGTTCTACTATGGTGCTTTTAGTGTCTATACATACCGAAGTAAGCGACATAGCTTTGCAGACGATAAGTACAACCGTTTCAGAGAGAAGAGCGGCCAACGTGACGATCTGGCTTTACGTCGATTCGATAACAAATGACGAAAACTGACGGATTTCTCAGGTTTTTAATACATATGAACACTTTTCACATTCTTCCGTGCAACTGGGCTGCTAGTCGTCCTTTTATGCAGAATCTTAAAGTCCTAGCTCATGTCCAAGGCACCAAAGCCAGCTAAAAAGTCAATAATCGATACCTAAATCTAGAATTGGACTACTTCTTACTGGCTATTACATCAACTTAGAAGCATCATCTGTGTTCTACTATGGTGCTTTTAGTGTCTCCGCATACCGCAGCACGCGGCATAGCTCTGTAGACGATAAGTACAACCGTTTCAGAGAGAAGAGCGGCCAATGTGACGATCTGGCTTTAAGTCGATTCGATAACAAATGACGAAAACGGACGGATTTCTCGGGTTTTTACTACATATGAACACTTTTCACATTCTCCCGTGCAACTCGGCTGCTAGTCCTCCTTCATGCAAAATCTTAATTTCCTAGCTCGTGTCCAAGGCACCAAGGAAGGGTAAAAAGTCATTAACTGATACCTAAAACTTGAATTGTACTACTTCTTACTGGCTATTACATCAACTTAGAAGCTTCATCTGTGTTCTACTATGGTGCTTTTAGTGTCTCCGCATACCGCAACACGCGACATAGCTTCGCAATCGGTAAGTACAACTGTTTCAGAGAGAAGAGCGGCTAATGTGACGATCTGGCTTTAAGTCGATTCGATAACAAATGACGAAAACGGACGGATTTCTAAGGTTTTTACTACATATGAACACTTTTCACTTTCTTCCATGCAAATCGGCTGCTAGTCCTCCTTTCATGCAGAGTGTTAAGGTCCTAGCTCATGTCCAAGGCACCAAAGCCAGCTAAAAAGTCAATAATCGATACCTAAAACTTGAATTGTACTACTTCTTCCTGGCTATTACGTCAACTTAGAAGCTTCATCTCTGTTCTACTCTGGTGATTTTAGTGTCTCCGCATACCGCAGCACGCGACATAGCTTTGCAGACGATAAGTACAAGCGTTTCAGAGAGAAGAGCGGCCAATGTGACGATCTGGCTTTAAGTCGATTCGATAACAATTGACGAAAACGGACGAATTTCTCAGGTTTTTACTACATATGAACACTTTTCACATTCTCCCGTGCTACTCGGCTGCTAGTCCTCCTTTCATGCTGAATCTTAAGGTCACAGCTCATGTCCAAGGTACCAAAAATAGCTAAAAAATCAATAATCGATACCTAAAACTTGAATTGTACTACTTCTTACTGGCTATTACATCAACTTAGAAGCTTCATCTGTGTTCTACTATGCTGCTTGTAGTGTCTCAGCATACCGCAGCATGCGACATAGCTTTGCAGACGATAAGTACAAACGTTTCAGAGAGAAGAGCGACCAATGTGACGATCTGGCTTTAAGTCGATTCGATAACAAATGACGAAAACGGACGGATTTCTCAGGTTTTTACTACATATGAACACTTTTCACATTCTCCCGTGCAACTCGGCTGATAGTCCTCCTTCATGCAAAATCTTAATTTCCTAGCTCGTGTCCAAGGCACCAAAGAGGGGTAAAAGTCATTAACCGATACCTAAAACTTTAATTGTACTACTTCTTACTGGCTATTACATCAACTTAGAAGCTTCATCTGTGTTCTACTATGGTGCTTTTAGTGAGTCCGCATACCGCAGCACGCGACATAGCTTTGCAGACGATAAGTACAAGCGTTTCGGAGAGAAGAGCGGCCAACGTGACTATCAGGCTTTAAGTCGATTCGATAACAAATGACGAAAACGGACGGATTTCTCAGGTTTTTACTACATATGAACAATTTTCACATTCTCCCGTGCAACTCGGCTGCTAGTCCTCCTTTCATGCAGAATCGTAAGGTCCTAGCTCATGTCCAAGGCACCAAAGCCAGCTAAAAAGTCAATAATCGATACCTAAAACTTGAATTGTACTATTTCTTACTGGCTATTACATCAACTTAGAAGGTTCATCTGTGTTCTACTATGGTGCTTTTAGTGTCTCCACATACCGCAGTACGCGACATAGCTTTGCAGACGATAAGTACAACCGTTTCAGAGAGAAGAGCGGCCAATGTGACGATCTGGCTTTAAGTCGATTCGATAAAAAATGACGAAAACGGACGGATTTCTCAGGTTTTTACTACATATGAACACTTTTCACATTCTCCCGTGCAACTCGGCTGCTAGTCCTCCTTTCATGCAGAATCGTAAGGTCCTAGCTCATGTCCAAGGCACCAAAGCCAGCTAAAAAGTCAATAATCGATACCTAAAACTTTAATTGTACTACTTCTTACTGGCTATTACATCAACTTAGAAGCCTCATCTGTGTTCTACTATGCTGCTTGTAGTGTCTCAGCATACCGCAGCATGCATATAGCTTTGCAGACGATAAGTACAAGCGTTTCAGAGAGAAGAGCGGCCAATGTGACGATCTGGCTTTAAGTCGATTCGATAACAAATTACGAAAACGGACAGATTTCTAAGGTTTTTACTACATATGAACACTTTTCACGTTCTCCCGTGCAACTCGGCTGCTAGTAATCCTTTCATGCAGAATGTTAAGGTCCTAGCTCATGTCCAAGGCACCAAAGCCAGCTAAAAAGTCAATAATCGATACCTAAGACTTGAATTGTACTACTTCTTACTGGCTTTTACATTAACTTAGAAGCTTAATCTGTGTTCTACTATGCTGCTTGTAGTGTCTCCGCATACCGCAGCACGCGACATAGCTTAGTAGACGATAAGTACAACCGTTTCCGAGAGCAGAGCGGCCAATGTGACGATCTGGCTTTAAGTCGATTCGATAACAAATGACGAAAACGGACGGATTTCTCAGGTTTTTATTACATATGAACACTTTTCACATTCTCCCGTGCAACTCGGCTGCTAGTCCTCCTTTCATGCAGAATCGTAAGGTCCTAGCACATGTCCAAGGCACCAAAGCCAGCTAAAAAGTCAATGATCGATACCTAAAACTTGAATTGTACTACTTCTTACTGGCTATTACATTAACTTAGAAGCTTCATGTGTGTTCTACTATGGTGCTTTTAGTGTCTCCGCATACCGCAGCACGCGACATAGCTTAGTAGACGATAAGTACAACCGTTTCCAGGAGCAGAGCGGCCAAGGTGACGATCTGGCTTTAAGTCGATTCGATAACAAATGACGAAAACGGACGGATTTCTCAGGTTTTTATTACATATGAACACTTTTCACATTCTCCCGTGCAACTCGGCTGCTAGTCCTCCTTTCATGCTAAATCTTAAGGTCCTAGCTCATGTCCAAGGCACCAAAGCCAGCTAAAAAGTCAATAATCGATACCTAAAACTTGAATTGGATTACTTCTTACTGGCTATTACATCAACTTAGATGCTTCATCTGTTTAATACTATGGTGATTTTAGTGTCTCCGCATACCGCAGCTCGCGACATAGCTTTGCAGACGATAAATACAAGCGTTTCAGAGAGAAGAGCGGCCAATGTGACGATCTGGCTTTAAGTCGATTCGATAACAAATGACGAAAACGGACGAATTTCTCAGGTTTTTACTACATATGAACACTTTTCACATTCTCCCGTGCTATTCGGCAGCTAGTCCTCCTTTCATGCTGAATCTTAAGGTCCTAGCTCACGTCCAAGGCACCAAAGCTAGCTAAAAAGTCAATAATCGATACCGAAAACTTGAATTGTACTACTTCTTACTGGCTATTACATCAACTTAGAAGCTTCATCTGTGTTCTACTATGCTGCTTGTAGTGTCTCAGCATACCGCAGCATGCGACATAGCTTTGCAGACGATAAGTACAAGCGTTTCAGAGAGAAGAGCGGCAAATAAGACGATGTGGCTTTAAGTCGATTCGATAACAAATGACGAAAACGGACGAATTTCCCAGGTTTTTACTACATATGAACACTTTTCACATTCTCCCGTGCAACTCGGCTGCTAGTCCTCCTTTCATGCTAAATCGTAAGGTCCTAGCTCATGTCCAAGGCACCAAAGCCAGCTAAAAAGTCAATAATCGATACCTAAAACTTGAATTGGATTACTTCTTACTGGCTATTACATCAACTTAGATGCTTCATCTGTTTCCTACTATTGCGATTTTAGTGTTTCCGCATACCGCAGCTCGCGACATAGCTTTGCAGACGATAAATACAAGCGTTTCAGAGAGAAGAGCGGCCAATGTGACGATCTGGCTTTAAGTCGATTCGATAACAAATGACGAAAACGGATGAATTTCTCAGGTTTTTACTACATATGAACACATTTCACATTCTCCCGTGCTATTCGGCTGCTAGTCCTCCTTTCATGCTGAATCTTAAGGTCCTAGCTCACGTCCAAGGCACCAAAGCTAGCTAAAAAGTCAATAATCGATACCTAAAACTTGAATTGTACTACTTCTTACTGGCTATTACATCAACTTAGAAGCTTCATCTGTATTCTACTATGCTGCTTGTAGTGTCTCAGCATACCGCAGCATGCGACATAGCTTTGCAGACGATAAGTACAACCGTTTCAGAGAGAAGAGCGACCAATGTGACGATCTGGCTTTAAGTCGATTCGATAACAAATGACGAAAACGGACGGATATCTCAGGTATTTTTTTACATATGAACACTTTTCTCATTCTCCCGTGCAACTGGACTGCTAGTCCTCCTTACATGCAGAATCTTAAGGTCCTAGCTCATGTCGAAGGCACCAAAGCCAGCTAAAAAGTCAATAATCGATACCTAAAACTTGAATTGTACTACTTCTTACTGGCTATTACATCAACTTAGAAGCTTCATCTGTTTCCTACTATGGTGATTTTAGTGTCTCCGCATACCGCAGCTAGCGACATAGCTTTGCAGACGATAAATACAAGCGTTTCAGAGAGAAGAGCGGCCAATGTGACGATCTGGCTTTAAGTCGATTCGATAACAAATGACGAAAACGGACGAATTTCTCAGGTTTTTACTACATATGAACACTTTTCACATTCTCCCGTGCTATTCGGCTGCTAGTCCTCCTTTCATGCTGAATCTTAAGGTCCTAGCTCACGTCCAAGGCACCAAAGCTAGCTAAAAAGTCAATAATCGATACCTAAAACTTGAATTGTACTACTTCTTACTGACTATTACATCAACTTAGAAGCTTCATCTGTGTTCTACTATGCTGCTTGTAGTGTCTGAGCATACCGCAGCATGCCACATAGCTTTGCAGACGATAAGTACAACCGTTTCAGAGAGAAGAGCGACCAATGTGACGATCTGGCTTTAAGTCGATTCGATAGCAAATGACGAAAACGGACGGATATCTCAGGTATTTTTTTACATATGAACACTTTTCACATTCTCCCTTACAACTCGGCTGCTAGTCCTCCTTACATGCAGAATCTTAAGGTCCTAGCTCATGTCGAAGGCACCAAAGCCAGCTAAAAAGTCAATAATCGATACCTAAAACTTGAATTGTACTACTTCTTACTGGCTATTACATCAACTTAGAAGCTTCATCTGTGTTCTACTATGGTGCTTTTAGTGTCTCCACATACCGTAGCACGTGACATAGCTTTGTAGACGATAAGTACAACCGTTTCAGAGAGAAGAGCGGCCAATGTGACGATCTGACTTTAAGTCGATTCGATAACAAATGACGAAAACGGACGGATTACTCAGGTTTTTACTTCATATGAACACTTTTTACATTCTCCCCTGCAACTCGGCTGCTAGTCCTGCTTTCATGCAGAATCTTAAGGTCCTAGCTCATGTCCAAGGCACCAAAGCCAGCTAAAAAGTCAATAATCGATACCTAAAACTTGAATTGTACTACTTCTTACTGGCTATTACATCAACTTAGAAGCTTCATCTGTGTTTTACTATGCTGCTTGTAGTGTCTCAGCATACCGCAGCATGCGACATAGCTTTGCAGACGGTAAGTACAAGCGTTTCAGAGAGAAGAGCGGCCAATATGACGATCTGGCTTTAAGTCGATTCGATAACAAATGACGAAAACAGACGAATTTCTCAGGTTTTTACTACATATGATCACTTTTCACATTCTCCCGTGCTACTCGGCTGCTAGTCCTCCTTTCATGCAGAATCTTAAGGTCCTAGCTCATGTCCAAGGCACCAAAGCTAGCTAAAAAGTCAATAATCGATACCTAAAACTTGAATTGTACTACTTCTTACTGGCTGTTACGTCAACTTAGAAGCTTCATCTGTGTTCTACTATGCTGCTTGTAGTGTCTCAGCATCAACTTAGAAGCTTCATCTGTGTTCTACTATGCTGCTTGTAGTGTCTCAGCATACCGCAGCATGCGACATAGCTTTGCAGACGATAAGTACAAGCGTTTCAGAGAGAAGAGCGGCAAATAAGTCGATGTGGCTTTAAGTCGATTCGATAACAAATGATGAAAACGGACGAATTTCCCAGGTTTTTACTACATATGAACACTTTTCACATTCTCCCGTGCTACTCGACTGCTAGTCCTCCTTTCATGCAGAATCTTAAGGTCCTAGCTCATGTCCAAGGCACCAAAGCCAGCTAAAAAGTCAATAATCGATACCTAAAACTTGAATTGTACTACTTCTTACTGGCTATTACATCAACTTAGAAGCTTGGTCTGTGTTCTAACAAATGACGAAAACGGACGGATGCCTCAGGTTTTTAATACATATGAACACTTTTCACATTCTCCCGTGCAACTGGGCTGCTAGTCCTCCTTTCATGCAGAATCTTAAGGTCCTAGCTCATGTCCAAGGCACCAAAGCTAGCTAAAAAGTCAATAATCGATACCTAAAACTTGAATTGTACTACTTCTTACTGGCTATTACATCAACTTAGAAACTTCATCTGTGTTCTACTATGCTGCTTGTAGTGTCTCAGCATACCGCAGCATGCGACATAGCTTTGCAGACGATAAGTACAAGCGTTTCAGAGAGAAGAGCGGCCAATGTGACGATCTGGCTTTAAGTCGATTCGATAACAAATGACGAAAACGGACGGATTTCTCAGGTTTTTATTACATATGAACACTTTTCACATTCTCCCGTGCAACTCGGCTGCTAGTCCTCCTTTCATTGCAGAATCGTAAGGTCCTAGCACATATCCAAGGCACCAAAGCCAGCTAAAAAGTCAATGATCGATACCTAAAACTTGAATTGTACTACTTCTTACTGGCTATTACATTAACTTAGAAGCTTCATGTGTGTTCTACTATGGTGCTTTTAGTGTCTCCGCATACCGCAGCACGCGACATAGCTTAGTAGACGATAAGTACAACCGTTTCCAGGAGCAGAGCGGCCAAGGTGACGATCTGGCTTTAAGTCGATTCGATACCAAATGACGAAAACGGACGGATTTCCCAGGTTTTTATTACATATGAACACTTTTCACATTCTCCCATGCAACTCGGCTGCTAGTCCTCCTTTCATGCTGAATCTTAATGTCCTAGCTCATGTCCAAGGCACCAAAGCCAGCTAAAAAGTCAATAATCGATACCTAAAACTTGAATTGTACTACTTCTTACTGGCTATTACATCAACTTAGAAGCTTCATCTGTGTTCTAATATGCTGCTTGTAGTGTCTCAGCATACCGCAGCATGCGACATAGCTTTGCAGACGATAAGTACAAGCGTTTCAGAGAGAAGAGCGGCAAATAAGACGATGTGGCTTTAAGTCGATTCGATAACAAATGACGAAAACGGACGAATTTCACAGGTTTTTACTACATATGAACACTTTTCACATTCTCCCGTGCAACTCGGCTGCTAGTCCTCCTTTCATGCTAAATCTTAAGGTCCTAGCTCATGTCAAAGGCACCAAAGCGAGCTAAAAAGTCAATAATCGATACCTAAAACTTGAATTGGATTACTTCTTACTGGCTATTACATCAACTTAGATGCTTCATCTGTTTCCTACTATTGTGATTTTAGTGTCTCCGCATACCGCAGCTCGCGACATAGCTTTGCAGACGATAAATACAAGCGTTTCAGAGAGAAGAGCGGCCAATGTGACGATCTGGCTTTAAGTCGATTCGATAACAAATGACGAAAACGGACGAATTTCTCAGGTTTTTACTACATATGAACACATTTCACATTCTCCCGTGCTATTCGGCTGCTAGTCCTCCTTTCATGCTGAATCTTAATGTCCTAGCTCACGTCCAAGGCACCAAAGCTAGCTAAAAAGTCAATAATCGATACCTAAAACTTGAATTGTACTATTTCTTACTGGCTATTACATCAACTTAGAAGTTTCATCTGTGTTCTACTATGCTGCTTGTAGTGTCTCAGCATACCGCAGCATGCGACATAGCTTTGCAGACGATAAGTACAACCGTTTCAGAGAGAAGAGCGACCAATGTGACGATCTGGCTTTAAGTCGATTCGATAACAAATGACGAAAACGGACGGATATCTCAGGTATTTTTTTACATATGAACACTTTTCACATTCTCCCGTGCAACTGGACTGCTAGTCCTCCTTACATGCAGAATCTTAAGGTCCTAGCTCATGTCGAAGGCACCAAAGCCAGCTAAAAAGTCAATAATCGATACCTAAAACTTGAATTGTACTACTTCTTACTGGCTATTACATCAACTTAGAAGCTTCATCTGTTTCCTACTATGGTGATTTTAGTGTCTCCGCATACCGCAGCTAGCGACATAGCTTTGCAGACGATAAATACAAGCGTTTCAGAGAGAAGAGCGGCCAATGTGACGATCTGGCTTTAAGTCGATTCGATAACAAATGACGAAAACGGACGAATTTCTCAGGTTTTTACTACATATGAACACTTTTCACATTCTCCCGTGCTATTCGGCTGCTAGTCCTCCTTTCATGCTGAATCTTAAGGTCCTAGCTCACGTCCAAGGCACCAAAGCTAGCTAAAAAGTCAATAATCGATACCTAAAACTTGAATTGTACTACTTCTTACTGACTATTACATCAACTTAGAAGCTTCATCTGTGTTCTACTATGCTGCTTGTAGTGTCTGAGCATACCGCAGCATGCCACATAGCTTTGCAGACGATAAGTACAACCGTTTCAGAGAGAAGAGCGACCAATGTGACGATCTGGCTTTAAGTCGATTCGATAGCAAATGACGAAAACGGACGGATATCTCAGGTATTTTTTTACATATGAACACTTTTCACATTCTCCCTTACAACTCGGCTGCTAGTCGTCCTTACATGCAGAATCTTAAGGTCCTAGCTCATGTCGAAGGCACCAAAGCCAGCTAAAAAGTCAATAATCGATACCTAAAACTTGAATTGTACTACTTCTTACTGGCTATTACATCAACTTAGAAGCTTCATCTGTGTTCTACTATGGTGCTTTTAGTGTCTCCACATACCGAAGCACGTGACATAGCTTTGTAGACGATAAGTACAACCGTTTCAGAGAGAAGAGCGGCCAATGTGACGATCTGACTTTAAGTCGATTCGATAACAAATGACGAAAACGGACGGATTACTCAGGTTTTTACTTCATATGAACACTTTTTACATTCTCCCCTGCAACTCGGCTGCTAGTCCTGCTTTCATGCAGAATCTTAAGGTCCTAGCTCATGTCCAAGGCACCAAAGCCAGCTAAAAAGTCAATAATCGATACCTAAAACTTGAATTGTACTACTTCTTACTGGCTATTACATCAACTTAGAAGCTTCATCTGTGTTTTACTATGCTGCTTGTAGTGTCTCAGCATACCGCAGCATGCGACATAGCTTTGCAGACGGTAAGTACAAGCGTTTCAGAGAGAAGAGCGGCCAATATGACGATCTGGCTTTAAGTCGATTCGATAACAAATGACGAAAACAGACGAATTTCTCAGGTTTTTACTACATATGATCACTTTTCACATTCTCCCGTGCTACTCGGCTGCTAGTCCTCCTTTCATGCAGAATCTTAAGGTCCTAGCTCATGTCCAAGGCACCAAAGCTAGCTAAAAAGTCAATAATCGATAGCTAAAACTTGAATTGTACTACTTCTTACTGGCTGTTACGTCAACTTAGAAGCTTCATCTGTGTTCTACTATGCTGCTTGTAGTGTCTCAGCATCAACTTAGAAGCTTCATCTGTGTTCTACTATGCTGCTTGTAGTGTCTCAGCATACCGCAGCATGCGACATAGCTTTGCAGACGATAAGTACAAGCGTTTCAGAGAGAAGAGCGGCAAATAAGACGATGTGGCTTTAAGTCGATTCGATAACAAATGATGAAAACGGACGAATTTCCCAGGTTTTTACTACATATGAACACTTTTCACATTCTCCCGTGCTACTCGGCTGCTAGTCCTCCTTTCATGCAGAATCTTAAGGTCCTAGCTCATGTCCAAGGCACCAAAGCCAGCTAAAAAGTCAATAATCGATACCTAAAACTTGAATTGTACTACTTCTTACTGGCTATTACATCAACTTAGAAGCTTGGTCTGTGTTCTAACAAATGACGAAAACGGACGGATGCCTCAGGTTTTTAATACATATGAACACTTTTCACATTCTCCCGTGCAACTGGGCTGCTAGTCCTCCTTTCATGCAGAATCTTAAGGTCCTAGCTCATGTCCAAGGCACCAAAGCTAGCTAAAAAGTCAATAATCGATACCTAAAACTTGAATTGTACTACTTCTTACTGGCTATTACATCAACTTAGAAACTTCATCTGTGTTCTACTATGCTGCTTGTAGTGTCTCAGCATACCGCAGCATGCGACATAGCTTTGCAGACGATAAGTACAAGCGTTTCAGAGAGAAGAGCGGCCAATGTGACGATCTGGCTTTAAGTCGATTCGATAACAAATGACGAAAACGGACGGATTTCTCAGGTTTTTACTACATATGAACACTTTTCACATTCTCCGGTGCAACTCGGCTGCTAGTCCTCCTTTCATGCTGAATCTTAAGGTCCTAGCTCACGTCCAAGGCACCAAAGCTAGCTAAAAAGTCAATAATCGATACCTAAAACTTGAATTGTACTACTTCTTACTGACTATTACATCAACTTAGAAGCTTCATCTGTGTTCTACTATGCTGCTTGTAGTGTCTGAGCATACCGCAGCATGCCACATAGCTTTGCAGACGATAAGTACAACCGTTTCAGAGAGAAGAGCGACCAATGTGACGATCTGGCTTTAAGTCGATTCGATAGCAAATGACGAAAACGGACGGATATCTCAGGTATTTTTTTACATATGAACACTTTTCACATTCTCCCTTACAACTCGGCTGCTAGTCGTCCTTACATGCAGAATCTTAAGGTCCTAGCTCATGTCCAAGGCACCAAAGCCAGCTAAAAAGTCAATAATCGATACCTAAAACTTGAATTGTACTACTTCTTACTGGCTATTACATCAACTTAGAAGCTTCATCTGTGTTCTACTATGCTGCTTGTAGTGTCTCAGCATACCGCAGCATGCGACATAGCTTTGCAGACGATAAGTACAAGCGTTTCAGAGAGAAGAGCGGCCAATGTGACGATCTGGCTTTAAGTCGATTCGATAACAAATGACGAAAACGGACGGATTTCTCAGGTTTTTATTACATATGAACACTTTTCACATTCTCCCGTGCAACTCGGCTGCTAGTCCTCCTTTCATTGCAGAATCGTAAGGTCCTAGCACATATCCAAGGCACCAAAGCCAGCTAAAAAGTCAATGATCGATACCTAAAACTTGAATTGTACTACTTCTTACTGGCTATTACATTAACTTAGAAGCTTCATGTGTGTTCTACTATGGTGCTTTTAGTGTCTCCGCATACCGCAGCACGCGACATAGCTTAGTAGACGATAAGTACAACCGTTTCCAGGAGCAGAGCGGCCAAGGTGACGATCTGGCTTTAAGTCGATTCGATAACAAATGACGAAAACGGACGGATTTCCCAGGTTTTTATTACATATGAACACTTTTCACATTCTCCCGTGCAACTCGGCTGCTAGTCCTCCTTTCATGCTAAATCTTAAGGTCCTAGCTCATGTCCAAGGCACCAAAGCCAGCTAAAAAGTCAATAATCGATACCTAAAACTTGAATTGTACTACTTCTTACTGGCTATTACATCAACTTAGAAGCTTCATCTGTGTTCTAATATGCTGCTTGTAGTGTCTCAGCATACCGCAGCATGCGACATAGCTTTGCAGACGATAAGTACAAGCGTTTCAGAGAGAAGAGCGGCAAATAAGACGATGTGGCTTTAAGTCGATTCGATAACAAATGACGAAAACGGACGAATTTCACAGGTTTTTACTACATATGAACACTTTTCACATTCTCCTGTGCAACTCGGCTGCTAGTCCTCCTTTCATGCTAAATCTTAAGGTCCTAGCTCATGTCAAAGGCACCAAAGCTAGCTAAAAAGTCAATAATCGATACCTAAAACTTGAATTGGATTACTTCTTACTGGCTATTACATCAACTTAGATGCTTCATCTGTTTCCTACTATTGTGATTTTAGTGTCTCCGCATACCGCAGCTCGCGACATAGCTTTGCAGACGATAAATACAAGCGTTTCAGAGAGAAGAGCGGCCAATGTGACGATCTGGCTTTAAGTCGATTCGATAACAAATGACGAAAACGGACGAATTTCTCAGGTTTTTACTACATATGAACACATTTCACATTCTCCCGTGCTATTCGGCTGCTAGTCCTCCTTTCATGCTGAATCTTAATGTCCTAGCTCACGTCCAAGGCACCAAAGCTAGCTAAAATGTCAATAATCGGTACCTAAAACTTGAATTGTACTATTTCTTACTGGCTATTACATCAACTTAGAAGTTTCATCTGTGTTCTACTATGCTGCTTGTAGTGTCTCAGCATACCGCAGCATGCGACATAGCTTTGCAGACGATAAGTACAACCGTTTCACAGAGAAGAGCGACCAATGTGACGATCTGGCTTTAAGTCGATTCGATAACAAATGACGAAAACGGACGGATATCTCAGGTATTTTTTTACATATGAACACTTTTCACATTCTCCCGTGCAACTCGGCTGCTAGTCCTCCTTACATGCAGAATCTTAAGGTCCTAGCTCATGTCGAAGGCACCAAAGCCAGCTAAAAAGTCAATAATCGATACCTAAAACTTGAATTGTACTACTTCTTACTGGCTATTACATCAACTTAGAAGCTTCATCTGTTTCCTACTATGGTGATTTTAGTGTCTCCGCATACCGCAGCTCGCGACATAGCTTTGCAGACGATAAATACAAGCGTTTCAGAGAGAAGAGCGGCCAATGTGACGATCTGGCTTTAAGTCGATTCGATAACAAATGACGAAAACGGACGAATTTCTCAGGTTTTTACTACATATGAACACTTTTCACATTCTCCCGTGCTATTCGGCTGCTAGTCCTCCTTTCATGCTGAATCTTAAGGTCCTAACTCACGTCCAAGGCACCAAAGCTAGCTAAAAAGTCAATAATCGGTACCTAAAACTTGAATTGTACTACTTCTTACTGACTATTACATCAACTTAGAAGCTTCATCTGTGTTCTACTATGCTGCTTGTAGTGTCTCAGCATACCGCAGCATGCGACATAGCTTTGCAGACGATAAGTACAAGCGTTTCAGAGAGAAGAGCGGCCAATATGACGATCTGGCTTTAAGTCGATTCGATAACAAATGACGAAAACAGACGAATTTCTCAGGTTTTTACTACATATGATCACTTTTCACATTCTCCCGTGCTACTCGGCTGCTAGTCCTCCTTTCATGCAGAATCTTAAGGTCCTAGCTCATGTCCAAGGCACCAAAGCTAGCTAAAAAGTCAATAATCGATACCTAAAACTTGAATTGTACTACTTCTTACTGGCTGTTACATCAACTTAGAAGCTTCATCTGTGTTCTACTATGCTGCTTGTAGTGTCTCAGCATCAACTTAGAAGCTTCATCTATGTTCTACTATGCTGCTTGTAGTGTCTCAGCATACCGCAGCATGCGACATAGCTTTGCAGACGATAAGTACAAGCGTTTCAGAGAGAAGAGCGGCAAATAAGACGATGTGGCTTTAAGTCGATTCGATAACAAATGACGAAAACGGACGAATTTCCCAGGTTTTTACTACATATGAACACTTTTCACATTCTCCCGTGCTACTCCGCTGCTAGTCCTCCTTTCATGCAGAATCTTAAGGTCCTAGCTCATGTCCAAGGCACCAAAGCCAGCTAAAAAGTCAATAATCGATACCTAAAACTTGAATTGTACTACTTCTTCCTGGCTATTACATCAACTTAGAAGCTTCATCTGTGTTCTACTACGGTGTATTTAGTTTCTCCGCATACCGCAGCACGCGACATAGTTTTACAGACGATAAGTACAACCGTTTCAGAGAAAAGAGCGGCCAATGTGACGATCTGGCTTTAAGTCGATTCGATAACAAATGACGAAAACGGACGGATTTCTCAGGTTTTTACTACATATGAACACTTTTCACATTCTCCCGTGCAACTCGGCTGATAGTCCTCCTTCATGCAAAATCTTAATTTCCTAGCTCGTGTCCAAGGCACCAAAGAAGGGTAAAAGTCATTAACCGATACCTAAAACTTTAATTGTACTACTTCTTACTGGCTATTACATCAACTTAGAAGCTTCATCTGTGTTCTACTATGGTGCTTTTATTGTGTCCGCATACCGCAGCACGCGACATAGCTTTGCAGACGATAAGTACAACTTTTTCAGAGAGAAGAACGGCCAATGTGACGATCTGGCTTTAAGTCGATTCGATAACAAATGACCGAAACGGTCGGATTTCTCAGGTTTTTACTACATATGAACACTTTTCACATTCTCTCGTGCAACTCGGCTGCTAGTCCTCCTTTCATGCAGAGTCATAAGGTCCTAGCTCATGTCCAAGGTACCAAAGCCAGCAAAAAAGTCAATAATCGATACCAAAAACTTGAATTCTACAACTTCTTGCTGGCTATTACATCAACTTAGAAGCTTTATATGTGTTCTACTATGGTGCTTTTAGTGTCTCCGCATACCGCAGCACGCGACATAGCTTTGCAGACGATAAGTACAACCGTTTCAGAGAGAAGAGCGGCCAATGTGACGATCTGGCTCTATGTCGATTCGATAACAAATGACGAAAACGGACGGATTTCTCAGGTTTTTACTACATATGAACACTTTTCACATTCTCCGGTGCAACTCGGCTGCTAGTCCTCCTTTCATGCAGAATCTTAAGGTCCTAGCTCATGTCCAAGGCACCAAAGCCAGCAAAAAAGTCAATAATCGATACCTGAAACTTGAATTGGACTACTTCTTACTCGCTATTACATCAACTTAGAAGCTTCATCTGTGTTCTACTATGGTGCTTTTCCTGTTTCCGCCTACGGCAACACGCGACATAGCTTTGCAGACGATAAGTACAACCGTTTCAGAGAGAAGAGCGGCCAATGTGACGATCTGGCTTTAAGTCGATTCGATAACAAATGACGAAAACAGACGGATTTCTCAGATTTTTTCTACATATGAACACTTTTCACATTTTCCCCTGCAACTCGGCTGCTAGTCCTCCTTTCATGCACAATCTTAAGGTCGTAGCTCATGTCCAAGGCACCAAAGCCAGCTAAAAAGTCAATAATCGATACCTAAAACATGAATTGTACTACTTCTTACTGGCTATTACATCAACTTAGAAGCATCATCTGTGATCTCATATGGTGCTTTTAGTGTCTCCACATACCGCAGCACGTGAAATAGCTTTGTAGACGATAAGTACAACCGTTTCAGAGAGAAGAGCGGCCAATTTGACGATCTGACTTTAAGTCGATTCGATAACAAATGACGAAAACGGACGGATTTCTCAGGTTTTTATTACATATGAACCCTTTTCACATTCTCCCGTGCAACTCGGCTGCTAGTCCTCCTTTCATGCAGAATCTTAAGGTCCTAGCTCATGTCCAAGGCACCAAAGCCAGCTAAAAAGTCAATAATCGATACCTAAAACTAGAATTGTACTACTTCTTACTGGCTATTACATCAACTTAGAAGATTCATCTGTGTTCTACTATGGTGCTTTTCTGTTTCCGCCTACGGCAACAAGCGACATAGCTTTGCAGACGATAAGTACAAGCGTTTCAGTGAGAAGAGCGGCAAATAAGACGATCTGGCTTTAAGTCGATTCGATAACAAATGACGAAAACGGACCGATTTCTCAGGTTTTTACTACATATGAACACTTTTCACATTCTCCCTTGCAACTCGGCTGCTAGTCCTCCTTTCATGCAGAATCTTAAGGTCCTAGCTCATGTCCAAGGCACCAAAGCCAGCTAAAAAGTCAATAATCGATACCTAAAACTTGAATTGTACTACTTCTTACTGGCTATTACATCAACTTAGAAGCTTCATCTGTGTTCTACTATGGTGCTTTTAGTGTCTCCGCATACCGCAGCACGCGACATAGCTTTGCAGACGATAAGTACAACCGTTTCAGAGAGAAGAGCGGCCAATGTGACGATCTGGCTTTAAGTCGATTCGATAACAAATGACGAAAACGGACCGATTTCTCAGGTTTTTACTACATATGAACACTTTTCACATTCTCCCGTGCAACTCGGCTGCTAGTCCTCCCTCATGCAAAATCTTAAGTTCCTAGCTCGTGTCCAAGGCACCAAAGAAGGGTAAAAAGACGATAACCGATACCAATAACTTTAATTGTACTACTTCTTACTGGCTATTACATCAACTTAGAAGCTTCATCTGTGTTCTACTATGGTACTTTTAGTGTCTCCGCATATCGCAGCTCGCGACATAGCTTTGTAGTTGATAAGTACAACCGTTTCAGAGAGAAGAGCGGCCAATGTGACGATCTTGCTTTAAGTAGATTCGATAACAAATGACGAAAACGGACGGATTTCTCAGGTTTTTACTACATATGAACACTTTTCACATTCTCCCGTGCAACTCGGCTGCTAGTCCTCCTCTCATGCAGAATGTTAAGGTCCTAGCTCATGTCCAAGGCACCAAAGCCAGCTAAAAAGTCAATAGTTGATACCTAAAACTTGAATTGTACTACTTCTTCCTGGCTATTACGTCAAATTAGAAGCTTCATCTGTGTTCTACTATGGTGCTTTTATTGTCTCCGCAAACCGCAGCATGCGACATAGCTTTGCAGACGATAAGTACAACCGTTTCAGAGAGAAGAGCGGCCAATGTGACGATCTGGCTGTAAGTCGATTCGATAACAAATGACGAAAACGGACGAATTTCTTAGGTTTTTACTACATATGAACACTTTTCACATTCTCCCGTGCAACTCGGCTGCTAGTCCTCCTTACATGCAGAATCTTAAGGTCCTAGCTCATGTCGAATGCACCAAAGCCAGCTAAAAAGTCAATAATCGATACCTAAATCTTGAATTGGACTACTTCTTACTGGCTATTACATCAACTTAGAAGCATCATTTGTGTTCTACTATGGTGCTTTTAATGTCTCTGCATATCGCAGCACGCGACATAGCTTTGTAGACGATAAGTACAACCGTTTCAGAGAGAAGAGCGGCCAATGTGACGATCTGGCTTTAAGTCGATTCGATAACTAATGACGAAAACGGACCGATTTCTCAGGTTTTTACTACATATGAACACTTTTCACATTCTCCCGTGCAACTCGGCTGCTAGTCCTCCCTCATGCAAAATCTTAAGTTCCTAGCTCGTGTCCAAGGCACCAAAGAAGGGTAAAAAGTCAATAACCGATACCTAAAACTTTAATTGTACTACTTCTTACTGGCTATTACATCAACTTAGAAGCTTCATCTGTGTTCTACTATGGTGCTTTTAGTGTCTCCGCATACCGCAGCACGTGACATAGCTTTGCAGACGATAAGTACAACCGTTTCAGAGAGAAGAGCGGCCAACGTGACGATCTGGCTTTAAGTCGATTCGATAACAAATGACGAAAACGGAAAGATGTGTCAGGTTTTTAATACATATGAACACTTTTCACATTCTCCCGTGCAACTGGGCTGCTAGTCCTCCTTTTATGCAGAATCTTAAAGTCCTAGCTCATGTCCAAGGCACCAAAGCCAGCTAAAAAGTTAATAATCGATACCTAAAACTTGAATGGTATTACTTCTTACTGGCTATTACAGCAACTTAGAAGATTCATCTGTGTTCTACTATGGTGATTTTAGTGTTTCCGCATACCGCAGCACGCGACATAGCTTTGCAGACGATAAGTACAAGTGTTTCAGAGAGAAGAGCGGCCAATGTGACGATCTGGCTTTAAGTCGATTCGATAACAAATGACGACAACGGACGGATTTCTCAGGTTTTTACTACATATGAACACTTTTCACATTCTCCCTTGCAACTCGGCTGCTAGTCCTCCTTTCATGCAGAATCTTAAGGTCCTAGCTCATGTCCAAGGCACCAAAGCCAGCTAATAAGTCAATAATCAATACCTAAAACTTGAATTGTACTACTTCTTCCTGGCTATTACATCAACTTAGAAGCTTCATCTGTGTTCTACTACGGTGCTTTTAGTTTCTCCGCATACCGCAGCACGCGACATAGTTTTGCAGACGATAAGTACAACCGTTTCAGAGAGAAGAGCGGCCAATGTGACGATCTGGCTTTAAGTCGATTCGATAACAAATGACGAAAACGGACCGATTTCTCAGGTTTTTACTACATATGAACACTTTTCACATTCTCCCGTGCAACTAGGCTGCTAGTCCTCGTTTCATGCAGAATCTTAAGGTCCTAGCTCATGTCCAAGGCACCAAAGCCAGCTAAAAAGTCAACAATCAATTCCTAAAACTTGAATTGTACTACTTCTTCCTGGCTATTACGTCAACGTAGAAGCTACATCTGTGTTCTACTACGGTGCTTTTAGTTTCCCCGCATACTGCAGCACGCGACATAGTTTTGCAGACGATAAGTACAACCATTTCAGAGAGAAGAGCGGCCATTGTGACGATCTGGCTTTAAGTCGATTCGATAACAAATGACGAAAACGGACCGATTTCTAAGGTTTTTACTACATATGAACACTTTTCACATTCTCCCGTGCAACTCGGCTAATAGTCCTCCCTCATGCAAAATCTTAAGTTCCTAGCTCGTGTCCAAGGCACCAAAGAAGGGTAAAAAGTCAATAACCGATACCTAAAACTTGAATTGTACTACTTCTTACTGGCTATTACATCAACTTAGAAGCTTCATCTGTGTTCTACTATGGTGCTTTTAGTGTCTCCGCATATCGCAGCTCGCGACATAGCTTTGTAGAGGATAAGTACAACCGTTTCAGAGAGAAGAGCGGCCAATGTGACGATCTTGCTTAAAGTAGATTCGATAACAAATGACGAAAACGGACGGATTTCTCAGGTTTTTGCTACATATGAACACTTTTCACATTCTCCCGTGCAACTCGGCTGCTAGTCCTCCTTTCATGCAGAATCATAAGGACCTAGCTCATGTCCAAGGCACCAAAGCTAGCTAAATGTCAATAATCGATACCTAAAACTTGAATTGTACTACTTCTTACTGGCTATTACATCAACTTAGAAGCTTCATCTGTGTTCTACTATGGTGCTCTTAGTATCTCCGCATACCGCAGCACGCGACATAGCTTTGCAATCGATAAGAACAACCGTTTCAGAGTGAAGAGCGGCTAATGTGACGATCTGGCTTTAAGACGATTCGATAACAAATGACGAAAACGAACGGATTGCTCGGGTTTTTACTACATATGAACACTTTTCACAATCTCCCATGCAAATCGGCTGCTAGTCCTCCTTTCATGCAGAATGTTAAGGTCCTAGCTCATGTCCAAGGCACCAAAGCCAGCTAAAAAGTCAATAGTTGATACCTAAAACTTGAATTGTACTACTTCTTCCTGGCTATTACGTCAAATTAGAAGCTTCACCTGTGTTCTACTATGGTGTTTTTATTGTCTCCGCAAACCGCAGCATGCGACATAGCTTTGCAGACGATAAGTACAACCGTTTCAGAGAGAAGAGCGGCCAATGTGACGATCTGGCTTTAAGTCGATTCGATAACAAATGACGAAAACGGACGGATGTCTCAGGTTTTTACTACATATGAACACTTTTCACATACTCCCGTGCAACGCGGCCGCTAGTCCTCGTTTCATGCAGAATCATAAGGTCCTAGCTCATGTCCAAGGCACCAAAGCCAGCTAAAAAGTCTATAATCGATACCTAAATCTTGAATTGGACTACTTCTTACTGGCTATTACATCAACTTAGAAGCATCATTTGTGTTCTACTATGGTGCTTTTAATGTCTCTGCATATCGCAGCACGCGACATAGCTTTGTAGACGATAAGTACAACCGTTTCAGAGAGAAGAGCGGCCAATGTGACGATATGGCTTTAAGTCGATTCGATAACTAATGACGAAAACGGACCGATTTCTCAGGTTTTTACTACATATGAACACTTTTCACATTCTCCCGTGCAACTCGGCTGCTAGTCCTCCCTCATGCAAAATCTTAAGTTCCTAGCTCGTGTCCAAGGCACCAAAGAAGGGTAAAAAGTCAATAACCGATACCTAAAACTTTAATTGTACTACTTCTTACTGGCTATTACATCAACTTAGAAGCTTCATCTGTGTTCTACTATGGTGCTTTTAGTGTCTCCGCATACCGCAGCACGTGACATAGCTTTGCAGACGATAAGTACAACCGTTTCAGAGAGAAGAGCGGCCAACGTGACGATCTGGCTTTAAGTCGATTCGATAACAAATGACGAAAACGGACGGATGTGTCAGGTTTTTAATACATATGAACACTTTTCACATTCTCCCGTGCAACTGGGCTGCTAGTCCTCCTTTTATGCAGAATCTTAAAGTCCTAGCTCATGTCCAAGGCAAAAAAGCCAGCTAAAAAGTTAATAATCGATACCTAAAACTTGAATGGTATTACTTCTTACTGGCTATTACAGCAACTTAGAAGATTCATCTGTGTTCTACTATGGTGATTTTAGTGTTTCCGCATACCGCAGCACGCGACATAGCTTTGCAGACGATAAGTACAAGTGTTTCAGAGAGAAGAGCGGCCAATGTGACGATTTGGCTTTAAGTCGATTCGATAACAAATGACGACAACGGACGGATTTCTCAGGTTTTTACTACATATGAACACTTTTCTCATTCTCCCTTGCAACTCGGCTGCTAGTCCTCCTTTCATGCAGAATCTTAAGGTCCTAGCTCATGTCCAAGGCACCAAAGCCAGCTAATGAGTCAATAATCAATACCTAAAACTTGAATTGTACTACTTCTTCCTGGCTATTACATCAACTTAGAAGCTTCATCTGTGTTCTACTACGGTGCTTTTAGTTTCTCCGCATACCGCAGCACGCGACATAGTTTTGCAGACGATAAGTACAACCGTTTCAGAGAGAAGAGCGGCCAATGTGACGATCTGGCTTTAAGTCGATTCGATTACAAATGACGAAAATGGACGGATTTCTCAGGTTTTTACTACATATGAACACTTTTCACATACTCCCGTGCAACGCGGCCGCTAGTCCTCGTTTCATGCAGAATCTTAAGGTCCTAGCTCATGTCCAAGGCACCAAAGCCAGCTAAAAAGTCAACAATCAATTCATAAAACTTGAATTGTACTACTTCTTCCTGTCTATTACGTCAACGTAGAAGCTACATCTGTGTTCTACTACGGTGCTTTTAGTTTCCCCGCATACTGCAGCACGCGACATAGTTTCGCAGACGATAAGTACAACCATTTCAGAGAGAAGAGCGGCCATTGTGACGATCTGGCTTTAAGTCGATTCAATAACAAATGACGAAAACGGACCGATTTCTAAGGTTTTTACTACATATGAACACTTTTCACATTCTCCCGTGCAACTCGGCTAATAGTCCTCCCTCATGCAAAATCTTAAGTTCCTAGCTCGTGTCCAAGGCACCAAAGAAGGGTAAAAAGTCAATAACCGATACCTAAAACTTTAATTGTACTACTTCTTACTGGCTATTACATCAACTTAGAAGCTTCATCTGTGTTCTACTATGGTGCATTTAGTGTCTCCGCATATCGCAGCTCGCGACATAGCTTTGTAGAGGATAAGTACAACCGTTTCAGAGAGAAGAGCGGCCAATGTGACGATCTTGCTTAAAGTAGATTCGATAACAAATGACGAAAACGGACGGATTTCTCAGGTTTTTGCTACATATGAACACTTTTCACATTCTCCCGTGCAACTCGGCTGCTAGTCCTCCTTTCATGCAGAATCATAAGGTCCTAGCTCATGTCCAAAGCACCAAAGCTAGCTAAATGTCAATAATCGATACCTAAAACTTGAATTGTACTACTTCTTACTGGCTATTACATCAACTTAGAAGCTTCATCTGTGTTCTACTATGGTGCTTTTAGTGTCTCCGCATACCGCAGCACGCGAAATAGCTTTGCAATCGATAAGTACAACCGTTTCAGCGGGAAGAGCGGCCAATGTGACGATCTGGCTTTAAGTCGATTCGAAAACAAATGACGAAAACGGACGAATTTCTCAGGTTTTTACTACATATGAACACTTTTCACATTCTCCCGTGCAACTCGGCTGCTAGTCCTCCTTTCATGCAGAATCATAAGGTCCTAGCTCATGTCCAAGGCACCAAAGCTAGCTAAAAAGTCAATAATCGATACCTAAAACCTGAATTGTACTACTTCTTACTGGCTATTACATCAACTTAGAAGCTTCATCTGTGTTCTACTATGGTGCTTTTAGTGTCTCCGCATACCGCAGCACGCGACATAGCTTTGCAATCGATAAGTACAACCGTTTCAGAGAGAAGAGCGGCTAATTTGACGATCTGGCTTTAAGTCGATTCGATAACAAATGACGAAAACGGACGGATTTCTCGGGTTTTTACTACAGATGAACACTTTTCACATTCTCCCATGCAAACCGGCTGCTAGTCCTCCTTTCATGCAGAATGTTAAGGTCCTAGCTCATGTCCAAGGCACCAAAGCCAGCTAAAAAGTCAATAATCGATACCTAAATCTTGAATTGGACTACTTTTTACTGGCTATTACATCAACTTAGAAGTTTCATCTGTGTTCTACCATGGTGCTTTTCCTGTTTCCGCCTACGGCAACACGCGACATAGCTTTGCAGACGATAAGTACAACCGTTTCAGAGAGAAGAGCGGCCAATGTGACGATCTGGCTTTAAGTCGATTCGATAACAAATGACGAAAACGGACCGATTTCTCAGGTTTTTACTACATATGAACAGAAACTTCCTGGCAGATTAAAACTGTGTGCCCGACCGAGACTCGAACTCGGGACCTTTGCCTTTCGCGGGCAAGTGCTCTACCATCTGAGCTACCGAAGCACGACTCACGCCCGGTACTCACAGCTTTACTTCTGCCAGTACCTCGTCTCCTACCTTCCAAACTTTACAGAAGCTCTCCTGCGAACCTTGCAGAACTAGCACTCCTGAAAGAAAGGATATTGCGGAGACATGGCTTAGCCACAGCCTGGGGGATGTTTCCAGAATGAGATTTTCATTCTGCAGCGGAGTGTGCGCTGATATGAAACTTCCTGGCAGATTAAAACTGTGTGCCCGACCGAGACTCGAACTCGGGACCTTTGCCTTTCTCGGGCAAGTGCTCTACCATCTGAGCTACCGAAGCACGACTCACGCCCGGTACTCACAGCTTTACTTCTGCCAGTACCTCGTCTCCTACCTTCCAAACTTTACAGAAGCTCTCCTGCGAACCTTGCAGAACTAGCACTCCTGAAAGAAAGGATATTGCGGAGACATGGCTTAGCCACAGCCTGGGGGATGTTTCCAGAATGAGATTTTCACTCTGCAGCGGAGTGTGCGCTGATATGAAACTTCCTGGCAGATTAAAACTGTGTGCCCGACCGAGACTCGAACTCGGGACCTTTGCCTTTCGCGGGCAAGTGCTCTACCATCTGAGCTACCGAAGCACGACTCACGCCCGGTACTCACAGCTTTACTTCTGCCAGTACCTCGTCTCCTACCTTCCAAACTTTACAGAAGCTCTCCTGCGAACCTTGCAGAACTAGCACTCCTGAAAGAAAGGATATTGCGGAGACATGGCTTAGCCACAGCCTGGGGGATGTTTCCAGAATGAGATTTTCACTCTGCAGCGGAGTGTGCGCTGATATGAAACTTCCTGGCAGATTAAAACTGTGTGCCCGACCGAGACTCGAACTCGGGACCTTTGCCTTTCGCGGGCAAGTGCTCTACCATCTGAGCTACCGAAGCACGACTCACGCCCGGTACTCACAGCTTTACTTCTGCCAGTACCTCGTCTCCTACCTTCCAAACTTTACAGAAGCTCTCCTGCGAACCTTGCAGAACTAGCACTCCTGAAAGAAAGGATATTGCGGAGACATGGCTTAGCCACAGCCTGGGGGATGTTTCCAGAATGAGATTTTCACTCTGCAGCGGAGTGTGCGCTGATATGAAACTTCCTGGCAGATTAAAACTGTGTGCCCGACCGAGACTCGAACTCGGGACCTTTGCCTTTCGCGGGCAAGTGCTCTACCATCTGAGCTACCGAAGCACGACTCACGCCCGGTACTCACAGCTTTACTTCTGCCAGTACCTCGTCTCCTACCTTCCAAACTTTACAGAAGCTCTCCTGCGAACCTTGCAGAACTAGCACTCCTGAAAGAAAGGATATTGCGGAGACATGGCTTAGCCACAGCCTGGGGGATGTTTCCAGAATGAGATTTTCACTCTGCAGCGGAGTGTGCGCTGATATGAAACTTCCTGGCAGATTAAAACTGTGTGCCCGACCGAGACTCGAACTCGGGACCTTTGCCTTTCGCGGGCAAGTGCTCTACCATCTGAGCTACCGAAGCACGACTCACGCCCGGTACTCACAGCTTTACTTCTGCCAGTACCTCGTCTCCTACCTTCCAAACTTTACAGAAGCTCTCCTGCGAACCTTGCAGAACTAGCACTCCTGAAAGAAAGGATATTGCGGAGACATGGCTTAGCCACAGCCTGGGGGATGTTTCCAGAAAGGGATTTTCACTCTGCAGCGGAGTGTGCGCTGATATGAAACTTCCTGGCAGATTAAAACTGTGTGCCCGACCGAGACTCGAACTCGGGACCTTTGCCTTTCGCGGGCAAGTGCTCTACCATCTGAGCTACCGAAGCACGACTCACGCCCGGTACTCACAGCTTTACTTCTGCCAGTACCTCGTCTCCTACCTTCCAAACTTTACAGAAGCTCTCCTGCGAACCTTGCAGAACTAGCACTCCTGAAAGAAAGGATATTGCGGAGACATGGCTTAGCCACAGCCTGGGGGATGTTTCCAGAATGAGATTTTCACTCTGCAGCGGAGTGTGCGCTGATATGAAACTTCCTGGCAGATTAAAACTGTGTGCCCGACCGAGACTCGAACTCGGGACCTTTGCCTTTCGCGGGCAAGTGCTCTACCATCTGAGCTACCGAAGCACGACTCACGCCCGGTACTCACAGCTTTACTTCTGCCAGTACCTCGTCTCCTACCTTCCAAACTTTACAGAAGCTCTCCTGCGAACCTTGCAGAACTAGCACTCCTGAAAGAAAGGATATTGCGGAGACATGGCTTAGCCACAGCCTGGGGGATGTTTCCAGAATGAGATTTTCACTCTGCAGCGGAGTGTGCGCTGATATGAAACTTCCTGGCAGATTAAAACTGTGTGCCCGACCGAGACTCGAACTCGGGACCTTTGCCTTTCGCGGGCAAGTGCTCTACCATCTGAGCTACCGAAGCACGACTCACGCCCGGTACTCACAGCTTTACTTCTGCCAGTACCTCGTCTCCTACCTTCCAAACTTTACAGAAGCTCTCCTGCGAACCTTGCAGAACTAGCACTCCTGAAAGAAAGGATATTGCGGAGACATGGCTTAGCCACAGCCTGGGGGATGTTTCCAGAATGAGATTTTCACTCTGCAGCGGAGTGTGCGCTGATATGAAACTTCCTGGCAGATTAAAACTGTGTGCCCGACCGAGACTCGAACTCGGGACCTTTGCCTTTCGCGGGCAAGTGCTCTACCATCTGAGCTACCGAAGCACGACTCACGCCCGGTACTCACAGCTTTACTTCTGCCAGTACCTCGTCTCCTACCTTCCAAACTTTACAGAAGCTCTCCTGCGAACCTTGCAGAACTAGCACTCCTGAAAGAAAGGATATTGCGGAGACATGGCTTAGCCACAGCCTGGGGGATGTTTCCAGAATGAGATTTTCACTCTGCAGCGGAGTGTGCGCTGATATGAAACTTCCTGGCAGATTAAAACTGTGTGCCCGACCGAGACTCGAACTCGGGACCTTTGCCTTTCGCGGGCAAGTGCTCTACCATCTGAGCTACCGAAGCACGACTCACGCCCGGTACTCACAGCTTTACTTCTGCCAGTACCTCGTCTCCTACCTTCCAAACTTTACAGAAGCTCTCCTGCGAACCTTGCAGAACTAGCACTCCTGAAAGAAAGGATATTGCGGAGACATGGCTTAGCCACAGCCTGGGGGATGTTTCCAGAATGAGATTTTCACTCTGCAGCGGAGTGTGCGCTGATATGAAACTTCCTGGCAGATTAAAACTGTGTGCCCGACCGAGACTCGAACTCGGGACCTTTGCCTTTCGCGGGCAAGTGCTCTACCATCTGAGCTACCGAAGCACGACTCACGCCCGGTACTCACAGCTTTACTTCTGCCAGTACCTCGTCTCCTACCTTCCAAACTTTACAGAAGCTCTCCTGCGAACCTTGCAGAACTAGCACTCCTGAAAGAAAGGATATTGCGGAGACATGGCTTAGCCACAGCCTGGGGGATGTTTCCAGAAAGGGATTTTCACTCTGCAGCGGAGTGTGCGCTGATATGAAACTTCCTGGCAGATTAAAACTGTGTGCCCGACCGAGACTCGAACTCGGGACCTTTGCCTTTCGCGGGCAAGTGCTCTACCATCTGAGCTACCGAAGCACGACTCACGCCCGGTACTCACAGCTTTACTTCTGCCAGTACCTCGTCTCCTACCTTCCAAACTTTACAGAAGCTCTCCTGCGAACCTTGCAGAACTAGCACTCCTGAAAGAAAGGATATTGCGGAGACATGGCTTAGCCACAGCCTGGGGGATGTTTCCAGAATGAGATTTTCACTCTGCAGCGGAGTGTGCGCTGATATGAAACTTCCTGGCAGATTAAAACTGTGTGCCCGACCGATACTCGAACTCGGGACCTTTGCCTTTCGCGGGCAAGTGCTCTACCATCTGAGCTACCGAAGCACGACTCACGCCCGGTACTCACAGCTTTACTTCTGCCAGTACCTCGTCTCCTACCTTCCAAACTTTACAGAAGCTCTCCTGCGAACCTTGCAGAACTAGCACTCCTGAAAGAAAGGATATTGCGGAGACATGGCTTAGCCACAGCCTGGGGGATGTTTCCAGAATGAGATTTTCACTCTGCAGCGGAGTGTGCGCTGATATGAAACTTCCTGGCAGATTAAAACTGTGTGCCCGACCGAGACTCGAACTCGGGACCTTTGCCTTTCGCGGGCAAGTGCTCTACCATCTGAGCTACCGAAGCACGACTCACGCCCGGTACTCACAGCTTTACTTCTGCCAGTACCTCGTCTCCTACCTTCCAAACTTTACAGAAGCTCTCCTGCGAACCTTGCAGAACTAGCACTCCTGAAAGAAAGGATATTGCGGAGACATGGCTTAGCCACAGCCTGGGGGATGTTTCCAGAAAGGGATTTTCACTCTGCAACGGAGTGTGCGCTGATATGAAACTTCCTGGCAGATTAAAACTGTGTGCCCGACCGAGACTCGAACTCGGGAACTTTGCCTTTCGCGGGCAAGTGCTCTACCATCTGAGCTACCGAAGCACGACTCACGCCCGGTACTCACAGCTTTACTTCTGCCAGTACCTCGTCTCCTACCTTCCAAACTTTACAGAAGCTCTCCTGCGAACCTTGCAGAACTAGCACTCCTGAAAGAAAGGATATTGCGGAGGCATGGCTTAGCCACAGCCTGGGGGATGTTTCCAGAACATATGAACACTTTTCACATTCGCCCGTGCAACTCGGCTGCTAGTCCTCCTTCATTGCAGAATCTTAAGGTCCTAGCTCATGTCCAAGGCACCAAAGCCAGCTAAAAAGTCAACAACCGATACCTAAAACTTGAATTGTACTACTTCTTACTGGCTATTACATCATCTTAGAAGCTTCATCTGTGTTCTACTATGGTGCTTTTAGTGTCTCCGAATACCGCAGTACGCGACATAGCTTTGCAGACGATAAGTACAACCGTTTCAGAGAGAAGAGCGGCCAATGTGACGATCTGGCTTTAAGTTGATTCGATAATAAATGACGAAAACGGACGGATTTCTCAGGTTTTTACTACATATGAACACTTTTCACATTCTCCCGTGCAACTCGGCTGCTAGTCCTCCTTTCATGCAGAATCTTAAGGTCCCAGCTCATGTCCAAGGCACAAGAGCCAGCTAAAATTCAATATTCAATACCTAATACTTGTATTGTACTACTTCTTACTGGCTATTACATCAACTTAGAAGCTTGATCTGTGTTCTACTATAGTGCTTTTAGTGTCTCAGCATACCGCAGCACGCGACATAGCTTTGCAGATGGTAAGTACAACCGTTTCAGAGAAAAAAGCGGCCAATGTGTCGATCTGGCTTTAAGTCGATTCGATAACAAATGACGAAAACGGACGGATTTCTCAGGTTTTTACTACATATGAACACTTTTCACATACTCCCGTGCAACTGAGCTGCTAGTCCTCCTTTCATGCAGAATCTTAAGGTCCTAGCTCATGTCCAAGGCACCAAAGCCAGCTAAAAAGTCAATAATCGATACCTAAAACGCGAATTGTACTACTTCTTACTGGATATTGCATCAACTTAGAAGCTTCATCTGTGTTCTACTGTGGTGATTTTAGTGTCTCCGCATACCGCAGCACGTGACATAGCTTTGCAGACGATAAGTACAACCGTTTCAGAGAGACGAGCGGCCAATGTGACGATCTGGCTTTAAGTCGATTCGATAACAAATGACGAAAACGGACGGATTTCTCAGGTTTTTACTACATATGACCACTTTTCACATTCTCCCGTGCAACTCGGCTGCTAGTCCTCGTTCATGCAAAATCTTAAGTTCCTAGCTCGTGTCCAAGGCACCAAAGAAGTGTAAAAAGTCAATAACCGATACCTAAAACTTGAATTTTACTTCTTCTTACTGGCTATTACATCAACTTAGAAGCTTCATCTGTGTTCTACTATGGTGCTTTTAGTGTGTCCGAATACCGCAGCACGCGACACAGCTTTGCAGACGATAAGTACAACCGTTTCAGAGAGAAGAGCGGCCAATGTGACGATCTGGCTTTAAGTCGATTCGATAACAAATGACGAAAACGGACGGATGTCCCACGTTTTTAATACATATGAACACTTTTCACATTCTCCCGTGCAACTGGGCTGCTAGTCCTCCTTTTATGCAGAATCTTAAAGTCCTAGCTCATGTCCAAGGCTCCAAAGCCAGCTAAAAAGTCAATAATCGATACCTAAAACTTGAATGGTATTACTTCTTACTGGCTATTACAGCAACTTAGAAGCTTCATCTGTGTTCTACTATGGTGCTTTTAGAGCCTCCGCATACCGCAGCACGCGACATAGCTTTGCAGACGATAAGTAAAACCGTTTCCGAGAGCAGAGCGGCCAATGTGACGATCTGGCTAAGTCGATTCGATAACAAATGACGAAACCGGACGGATTTCTCAGGTTTTTACTTCATATGAACACTTTTTACATTCTCCCCTGCAACTCGGCTGCTAGTCCTCCTTTCATGCAGAATCTTAAGGTCCTAGCTCATGTCCAAGGCACCAAAGCCAGGTAAAAAGTCAATAATCCATACCTAAAACTTGAATTGTACTACTTCTTACTGGCTATTACATCAACTTAGAAGGTTCATCTGTGTTCTACTATGGTGATTTTAGTGTTTCCGCATACCGCAGCACGCGACATAGCTTTGCAGACGATAAGTACAAGTGTTTCAGAGAGAAGAGCGGCCAGTGTGACGATCTGGCTTTAAGTCGATTCGATAACAAATGACGAAAACGGACCGATTTCTCAGGTTTTTTCTACATATGAACACTTTTCACATTCTCCCTTGCAACTCGGCTGCTAGTCCTCCTTTCATGCAGAATCTTAAGGTCCTAGCTCATGTCCAAGGCACCAGAGCCAGCTAAAAAGTCAATAATCGATACCTAAAACTTGAATTCTACTACTTCTTACTGGCTATTACATCAACTTAGAAGCTTCATCTGTGTTCTACTATGGTGATTTTAGTGTTTCCGCATACCGCAGCACGCGACATAGCTTTGCAGACGATAAGTACAACCGTTTCAGAGAGAAGAGCGGACAATGTGACGATCTGGCTTTAAGTCGATTCGATAACAAATGACGAAAACGGACGGATGTCTGAAGTTTTTAATACATATGAACACTTTTCACATTCTCCCGTGAAACTGGGCTGCTAGTCCTCCTTTTATGCAGAATCTTAAAGTCCTAGCTCATGTCCAAGGCACCAAAGCCAGCTAAAAAGTCAATAATCGATACCTAAAACGCGAATTGTACTACTTCTTACTGGATATTGCATCAACTTAGAAGTTTCATCTGTGTTCTACTATGGTGCTTTTAGAGCCTCCGCATACCGCAGCACGCGACATAGCTTTGCAGACGGTAAGTACAACCGTTTCCGAGAGCAGAGCGGCCAATGTGACGATCTGGCTTTAAGTCGATTCGATAACAAATGACGAAACCGGACGGATTTCTCAGGTTTTTACTTCATATGAACACTTTTTACATTCTCCCCTGCAACTCGGCTGCTAGTCCTCCTTTCATGCAGAATCTTAAGTTCCTAGCTCATGTCCAAGGCACCAAAGCCAGCTAAAAAGTCAATAATCCATACCAAAAACTTGAATTGTACTACTTCTTACTGGCTATTACATCAACTTAGAAGGTTCATCTGTGTTCTACTATGGTGATTTTAGTGTTTCCGCATACCGCAGCACGCGACATAGCTTTGCAGACGATAAGTACAAGTGTTTCAGAGAGAAGAGCGGCCAGTGTGACGATCTGGCTTTAAGTCGATTCGATAACAAATGACGAAAACGGACCGATTTCTCATATTTTTACTACTTATGAACACTTTTCACATTCTCCCTTGCAACTCGGCTGCTAGTCCTCCTTTCATGCAGAATCTTAAGGTCCTAGCTCATGTCCAAGGCACCAAAGCCAGCTAAATGTCAATAATCGATACCTAAAACTTGAATTGTACTACTTCATACTGGCTATTACATCAACTTAGAAGCTTCATCTGTGTTCTACTATGGTGGTTTTAGTGTCTCCGCATACCGCAGCACGCGACATAGCTTTGCAATCGATAAGTACAACCGTTTCAGAGTGAAGAGCGTCTAATGTGACGATCTGGCTTTAAGACGATTCGATAACAAATGACTAAAACGGACGGATTTCTCGGGTTTTTACTACATATGAACACTTCTCACATTCTCCCATGCAAATCGGCTGCTAGTCCTCCTTTCATGCAGAATGTTAAGGTCCTAGCTCATGTCCAAGGCACCAAAGCCAGCTAAAAAGTCAATAATCGATACCTAAAACTTGAATTGTACTACTTCTTCCTGGCTATTACGTCAACTTAGAAGCTTCATCTGTGTTCTACTATGGTGCTTTTAGTGTCTCCGCATACCGCAGCACGCGACATAGCTTTGCTGACGATAAGTACAACCGTTTCAGAGAGAAGAGCGGCCAATGTGACGATCTGGCTTTAAGTCGATTCGATAACAAATGACGAAAACGGACGAATTTCTTAGGTTTTTACTACATATGAAAACTTTTCACATTCTCCCGTGCAACTCGGCTGCTAGTTCTCCTTTCATGCAGATTCTTAAGGTCCTAGCTCATGTCCAAGGCACCAAAGCCAGCTAAAAAGTCAATAATCGACACCTAAAACTTGAATTGTACTACTTCTTACTGGCTATTACATCAACTTAGAAGCTTCATCTGTGTTCTACTATGGTGCTTTTAGTGCCTCCGCATACCGTAGTACGCGACATAGCTTTGCAGACGATAAGTACAACTTTTTCAGAGAGAAGAGCGGCCAATGTGACGATCTGGCTTTAAGTCGATTCGATAACAAATGACGAAAATGGACGGATATCTCAGGTTTTTACTACATATGAACACTTTTCACATTCTCCCGTGCAACTCGGCTGCTAGCCCTCCTTTCATGCAGAATATTAAGGTCCTAGCTCATGTCCAAGGCACCAAAGCCAGCTAAAAATTCAATATTCAATACCTAACACTTGAATTGTACTACTTCTTACTGGCTATTACATCAACTTAGAAGCTTGATCTGTGTTCTACTATGGTGCTTTTAGTGTCTCCGCATAACGCAGCACGCGACATGGCTTTGCAGACGATAAGTACAACCGTTTCAGAGAGAAGAGCGGCCAATGTGACGATCTGGCTTTAAGTCGATTCGATAACAAATGACGAAAACGGACGGATTTCTCAGGTTTTTACTACATATGAACACTTTTCACATTCTCCCGTGCAACTCGGCTGCTAGTCCTCCTTTCATGCAGAATCATAAGGTCCTAGCTCATGTCCAAGGCACCAAAGCTAGCTAAAAAGACAATAATCGATACCTAAAACTTGAATTGTACTACTTCTTACTGGCTATTACATCAACTTAGAAGCTTCATCTGTGTTCTACTATGGTACTTTTAGTGTCTCCGCATACCGCAGCACGCGACATAGCTTTGCAATCGATAAGTACAACCGTTTCAGAGAGAAGAGCGACTAATTTGACGATCTGGCTTTAAGTCGATTCGATAACAAATGACGAAAACGGACGGATTTCTCGGGTTTTTACTACATATGAACACTTTTCACATTCTCCCATGCAAATCGGCTGCTAGTCCTCCTTTCATACAGAATGTTAAGGTCCTAACTTTTGTCCAAGGCACCAAAGCCAGCTAAAAAGTCAATAACAGACACCTAAAACTTGAATTGTACTACTTCTTCCTGGCTATTACGTCAACTTAGAAGCTTCATCTGTGTTCTACTATGGTGCTTTTAGTGTCTCCGCATACCGCAGCACGCGACATAGCTTTGCAGACGATAAGTACAACCGTTTCAGAGAGAAGAGAGGCCAATGTGACTATCTGGCTTTAAGTCGATTCTATAACAAATGACGAAAACGGACGAATTTCTTAGGTTTTTACTACATATGAAAACTTTTCACATTCTCCCGTGCAACTCGGCTGCTAGTCCTCCTTTCATGCAGATTCTTAAGGTCCTAGCTCATGTCCAAGGCACCAAAGCCAGCTAAAAAGTCAATAATCGATACCTAAATCTTGAATTGGACTACTTCTTACTGGCTATTACATCAACTTAGAAGTTTCATCTGTGTTCTACTATGGTGCTTTTCCTGTTTCCGCCTACGGCAACACGCGACATTGCTTTGCAGACGATAAGTACAACCGTTTCAGAGAGAAGAGCGGCCAATGTGACGATCTGGCTTTAAGTCGATTCGATAACAAATGACGAAAACGGACCGATTTCTCAGGTTTTTACTACATATGAACACATTTCACATTCTCCCGTGCAACTCGGTTGCTAGTCCTCCTTTATTGCAGAATCTTAAGGTCCTAGCCCATGTCCAAGGCACCAAAGTCAGCTAAAAAGTCAACAACCGATACCTAAAACTTGAATTGTACTACTTCTTACTGGCTATTACATCATCTTAGAAGCTTCATCTGTGTTCTACTATGGTGTTTTTAGTGTCTCCGAATACCGCAGTACGCGATATAGCTTTGCAGACGAAAAGTACAACCGTTTCAGAGAGAAGAGCGGCCAATGTGACGATCTGGCATTAAGTAGATTCGATAATAAATGACGAAAACGGACGGATTTCTCAGGTTTTTACTACATATGAACACTTTTAACATTCTCCCGTGCAACTCGGCTGCTAGTCCTCCTTTCATGCAGAATCTTAAGGTCACAGCTCATGTCCAAGGCACAAAAGCCAGTTAAAAGGTCAATATTCAATACCTAATACTTGTATTTTACTACTTCTTACTGGCTATTACATCAACTTAGAAGCTTGATCTGTGTTCTACTATAGTGCTTTTAGTGTCTCAGCATACCGCACCACGCGACATTGCTTTGCAGACGTTAAGTACAACCGTTTCAGAGAGAAAAGCGGCCAATGTGTCGATCTGGCTTTAAGTCGATTCGATAACAAATGACGAAAACGGACGGATTTCTCAGGTTTTTACTACATATGAACACTTTTCACATACTCCCGTACAACTGAGCTGCTAGTCCTCCTTTCATGTAGAATGTTAAGGTCCTAGCTCATGTCCAAGGCACCAAAGCCAGCTAAAAAGTCAATAATCGATACCTAAAACGCGAATTGTACTACTTCTTACTGGATATTGCATCAACTTAGAAGCTTCATCTGTGTTCTACTGTGGTGATTTTAGTGTCTCCGCATACCGCAGCACGTGACATAGCTTTGCAGACGATAAGTACAACCGTTTCAGAGAGAAGAGCGGCCAATGTGACGATCTGGCTTTAAGTCGATTCGATAACAAATGACGAAAACTGACGGATTTCTCAGGTTTTTACTACATATGAACACTTTTCACATTCTCCCGTGCAACTCGGCTGCTAGTCCTCCTTCATGCAAAATCTTAAGTTTCTAGCTCGTGTCCAAGGCACCAAAGAAGTGTAAAAAGTCAATAACCGATAACTAAAACTTGAATTTTACTTCTTCTTACTGGCTATTACATCAACTTAGAAGCTTCATCTGTGTTCTACTATGGTGCTTTTAGTGTCTCCGCATACCGCAGCACGCGACATAGCTTTGCAGACGATAAGTACAACCGTTTCAGAGAGAAGAGCGGCCAATGTGACGATCTGGCTTTAAGTCGATTCGATAACAAATGACGAAAACGGACGGATGTCCCACGTTTTTAATACATATGAACACTTTTCACATTCTCCCGTGCAACTGGGCTGCTAGTCCTCCTTTTATGCAGAATCTTAAAGTCCTAGCTCATGTCCAAGGCTCCAAAGCCAGCTAAAAAGTCAATAATCGATACCTAAAACTTGAATGGTATTACTTCTTACTGGCTATTACAGCAACTTAGAAGCTTCATCTGTGTTCTACTATTGTGCTTTTAGAGCCTCCGCATACCGCAGCACGCGACATAGCTTTGCAGACGATAAGTACAACCGTTTCCGAGAGCAGAGCGGCCAATGTGACGATCTGGCTAAGTCGATTCGATAACAAATGACGAAACCGGACGGATTTCTCAGGTTTTTACTTCATATGAACACTTTTTACATTCTCCCCTGCAACTCGGCTGCTAGTCCTCCTTTCATGCAGAATCTTAAGGTCCTAGCTCATGTCCAAGGCACCAAAGCCAGCTAAAAAGTCAATAATCCATACCTAAAACTTGAATTGTACTACTTCTTACTGGCTATTACATCAACTTAGAAGGTTCATCTGTGTTCTACTATGGTGATTTTAGTGTTTCCGCATACCGCAGCACGCGACATAGCTTTGCAGACGATAAGTACAAGTGTTTCAGAGAGAAGAGCGGCCAGTGTGACGATCTGGTTTTAAGTCGATTCGATAACAAATGACGAAAACGGACCGATTTCTCAGGTTTTTTCTACATATGAACACTTTTCACATTCTCCCTTGCAACTCGGCTGCTAGTCCTCCTTTCATGCAGAATCTTAAGGTCCTAGCTCATGTCCAAGGCACCAGAGCCAGCTAAAAAGTCAATAATCGATACCTAAAACTTGAATTCTACTACTTCTTACTGGCTATTACATCAACTTAGAAGCTTCATCTGTGTTCTACTATGGTGATTTTAGTGTTTCCGCATACCGCAGCACGCGACATAGCTTTGCAGACGATAAGTACAACCGTTTCAGAGAGAAGAGCGGACAATGTGACGATCTGGCTTTAAGTCGATTCGATAACAAATGACGAAAACGGACGGATGTCTGAAGTTTTTAATACATATGAACACTTTTCACATTCTCCCGTGAAACTGGGCTGCTAGTCCTCCTTTTATGCAGAATCTTAAAGTCCTAGCTCATGTCCAAGGCACCAAAGCCAGCTAAAAAGTCAATAATCGATACCTAAAACGCGAATTGTACTACTTCTTACTGGATATTGCATCAACTTAGAAGTTTCATCTGTGTTCTACTATGGTGCTTTTAGAGCCTCCGCATACCGCAGCACGCGACATAGCTTTGCAGACGGTAAGTACAACCGTTTCCGAGAGCAGAGCGGCCAATGTGACGATCTGGCTTTAAGTCGATTCGATAACAAATGACGAAACCGGACGGATTTCTCAGGTTTTTACTTCATATGAACACTTTTTACATTCTCCCCTGCAACTCGGCTGCTAGTCCTCCTTTCAAGCAGAATCTTAAGGTCCTAGCTCATGTCCAAGGCACCAAAGCCAGCTAAAAAGTCAATAATCCATACCTAAAACTTGAATTGTACTACTTCTTCCTGGCTATTACGTCAACGTAGAAGCTACATCTGTGTTCTACTACGGTGCTTTTAGTTTCTCCGCATACCGCAGCACGCGACATAGTTTTGCAGACGATAAGTACAACCGTTTCAGAGAGAAGAGCGGCCATTGTGACGATCTGGCTTTAAGTCGATTCGATAACAAATGACGAAAACGGACAGATTTCTCAGGTTTTTACTACATATGAACACTTTTCACATTCTCCCATGCAACTCGGCTGCTGGTCCTCCCTCATGCAAAATCTTAAGTTCCTAGCTCGTGTCCAAGGCACCAAAGAAGGGTAAAAAGTCAATAACCGATACCTAAAACTTTAATTGTACTACTTCTTACTGGCTATTAAATCAACTTAGAAGCTTCATCTGTGTTCTACTATGGTGGTTTTAGTGTTTCCGCATATCGCAGCTCGCGACATAGCTTTGTAGAGGATAAGTACAACCGTTTCAGAGAGAAGAGCGGCCAATGTGACGATCTTGCTTTAAGTAGATTCGATAACATATGACGAAAACGGACGGATTTCTCAGGTTTTTACTACATATGAACACTTTTCACAGTCTCCCTTGCAACTCGGCTGCTAGTCCTCCTTTCATGCAGAATCATAAGGTCCTAGCTCATGTCCAAGGCACCAAAGGTAGCTAAATGTCAATAATCGATACCTAAAACTTGAATTGTACTACTTTATACTGGCTATTACATCAAGTTAGAAGCTTCATCTGTGTTCTACTATGGTGGTTTTAGTGTCTCCGCATACCGCAGCACGCGACATAGCTTTGCAATCGATAAGTACAACCGTTTCAGAGTGAAGAGCGTCTAATTTGACGATCTGGCTTTAAGACGATTCGATAACAAATGACTAAAACGGACGGATTTCTCGGGTTTTTACTACATATGAACACTTTTCACATTCTCCCATGCAAATCGGCTGCTAGTCCTCCTTTCATGCAGAATGTTAAGGTCCTAGCTCATGTCCAAGGCACCAAAGCCAGCTAAAAAGTCAATAATCGATACCTAAAACTTGAATTGTACTACTTCTTACTGGCTATTACATCAACTTAGAAGCTTCTTCTGGGTTCTACTATGGTGCTTTTAGTGCGTCCGCATACCGCAGCACGCGACATTGCTTTGCAGACGATAAGTACAACTTTTTCAGAGAGATGAGCGGCCAATGTGACGAACTGGCTTTAAAACGATTCGATAACAAATTACGAAAATGGACGGATATCTCAGGTTTTTACTACATATGAACACTTTTCACATTCTCCCGTGCAACTCGGCGGCTAGCCCTCCTTTCATGCAGAATATTAAGGTCCTAGCTCATGTCCAAGGCACCAAAGCCAGCTAAAAATTCAATATTCAATACCTAAAACTTGAATTGTACTACTTCTTACTGGCTATTACATCAACTTAGAAGCTTGATCTGTGTTCTACTATGGTGCTTTTAGTGTCTCAGCATACCGCAGCACGCGACATAGCTTTGCAGACGATAAGTACAACCGTTTCAGAGAGAAGAGCGGCCAATGTGACGATCTGGCTTTAAGTCGATTCGATAACAAATGACGAAAACGGACGGATTTCTCGGGTTTTTACTACATATGAACACTTTTCACATTCTCCCATGCTAATCGGCTGCTAGTCCTCCTTTCATACAGAATGTTAAGGTCCTAACTTTTGTCCAAGACACCAAAGCCAGCTAAAAAGTCAATAACCGACACCTAAAACTTGAATTGTACTACTTCTTCCTGGCTATTACGTCAACTTAGAAGCTTCATCTGTGTTCTACTATGGTGCTTTTAGTGTCTCCGCATACCGCAGCACGCGACATAGCTTTGCAGACGATAAGTACAACCGTTTCAGAGAGAAGAGCGGCCAATGTGACGATCTGGCTTTAAGTCGATTCGATAACAAATGACGAAAACGGACGAATTTCTTAGGTTTTTACTACATATGAAAACTTTTCACATTCTCCCGTGCAACTCGGCTGCTAGTTCTCCTTTCATGCAGATTCTTAAGGTCCTAGCTCATGTCCAAGGCACCAAAGCCAGCTAAAAAGTCAATAATCGACACCTAAAACTTGAATTGTACTACTTCTTACTGGCTATTACATCAACTTAGAAGCTTCATCTGTGTTCTACTATGGTGCTTTTAGTGCCTCCGCATACCGTAGTACGCGACATAGCTTTGCAGACGATAAGTACAACTTTTTCAGAGAGAAGAGCGGCCAATGTGACGATCTGGCTTTAAGTCGATTCGATAACAAATGACGAAAATGGACGGATATCTCAGGTTTTTACTACATATGAACACTTTTCACATTCTCCCGTGCAACTCGGCTGCTAGCCCTCCTTTCATGCAGAATATTAAGGTCCTAGCTCATGTCCAAGGCACCAAAGCCAGCTAAAAATTCAATATTCAATACCTAACACTTGAATTGTACTACTTCTTACTGGCTATTACATCAACTTAGAAGCTTGATCTGTGTTCTACTATGGTGCTTTTAGTGTCTCCGCATAACGCAGCACGCGACATGGCTTTGCAGACGATAAGTACAACCGTTTCAGAGAGAAGAGCGGCCAATGTGACGATCTGGCTTTAAGTCGATTCGATAACAAATGACGAAAACGGACGGATTTCTCGGGTTTTTACTACATATGAACACTTTTCACATTCTCCCATGCTAATCGGCTGCTAGTCCTCCTTTCATACAGAATGTTAAGGTCCTAACTTTTGTCCAAGACACCAAAGCCAGCTAAAAAGTCAATAACCGACACCTAAAACTTGAATTGTACTACTTCTTCCTGGCTATTACGTCAACTTAGAAGCTTCATCTGTGTTCTACTATGGTGCTTTTAGTGTCTCCGCATACCGCAGCACGCGACATAGCTTTGCAGACGATAAGTACAACCGTTTCAGAGAGAAGAGCGGCCAATGTGACGATCTGGCTTTAAGTCGATTCGATAACAAATGACGAAAACGGACGAATTTCTTAGGTTTTTACTACATATGAAAACTTTTCACATTCTCCCGTGCAACTCGGCTGCTAGTTCTCCTTTCATGCAGATTCTTAAGGTCCTAGCTCATGTCCAAGGCACCAAAGCCAGCTAAAAAGTCAACAACCGATACCTAAAACTTGAATTGTACTACTTCTTACTGGCTATTACATCATCTTAGAAGCTTCATCTGTGTTCTACTATGGTGTTTTTAGTGTCTCCGAATACCGCAGTACGCGATATAGCTTTGCAGACGAAAAGTACAACCGTTTCAGAGAGAAGAGCGGCCAATGTGACGATCTGGCATTAAGTAGATTCGATAATAAATGACGAAAACGGACGGATTTCTCAGGTTTTTACTACATATGAACACTTTTAACATTCTCCCGTGCAACTCGGCTGCTAGTCCTCCTTTCATGCAGAATCTTAAGGTCACAGCTCATGTCCAAGGCACAAAAGCCAGTTAAAAGGTCAATATTCAATACCTAATACTTGTATTTTACTACTTCTTACTGGCTATTACATCAACTTAGAAGCTTGATCTGTGTTCTACTATAGTGCTTTTAGTGTCTCAGCATACCGCACCACGCGACATTGCTTTGCAGACGTTAAGTACAACCGTTTCAGAGAGAAAAGCGGCCAATGTGTCGATCTGGCTTTAAGTCGATTCGATAACAAATGACGAAAACGGACGGATTTCTCAGGTTTTTACTACATATGAACACTTTTCACATACTCCCGTGCAACTGAGCTGCTAGTCCTCCTTTCATGCAGAATGTTAAGGTCCTAGCTCATGTCCAAGGCACCAAAGCCAGCTAAAAAGTCAATAATCGATACCTAAAACGCGAATTGTACTACTTCTTACTGGATATTGCATCAACTTAGAAGCTTCATCTGTGTTCTACTGTGGTGATTTTAGTGTCTCCGCATACCGCAGCACGTGACATAGCTTTGCAGACGATAAGTACAACCGTTTCAGAGGGAAGAGCGGCCAATGTGACGATCTGGCTTTAAGTCGATTCGATAACAAATGACGAAAACTGACGGATTTCTCAGGTTTTTACTACACATGAACACTTTTCACATTCTCCCGTGCAACTCGGCTGCTAGTCCTCCTTCATGCAAAATCTTAAGTTTCTAGCTCGTGTCCAAGGCACCAAAGAAGTGTAAAAAGTCAATAACCGATAACTAAAACTTGAATTTTACTTCTTCTTACTGGCTATTACATCAACTGAGAAGCTTCATCTGTGTTCTACTATGGTGCTTTTAGTGTCTCCGCATACCGCAGCACGCGACATAGCTTTGCAGACGATAAGTACAACCGTTTCAGAGAGAAGAGCGGCCAATGTGACGATCTGGCTTTAAGTCGATTCGATAACAAATGACGAAAACGGACGGATTTCTCAGGTATATTTTTACATATGAACACTTTTCACATTCTCCTGGGCAATTCGGCTGCTAGTCCTCCTTTCATGCAGAATCTTAACGTCCTAGCCCATGTCCAAGGCACCAAAGCCAGCTAAAAAGTCAATAATCGATACCTAAAACTTGAATTGGACTACTTCTTTCTGGCTATTACTTCAACTTAGATGCTTCATCTGTGTTCTACTATGGTGATTTTAGTGTCTCCGCATACCGCAGCACGCGACATAGTTTTGCAGACGATAAGTACAACCGTTTCAGAGAGAAGAGCGGCCAATGTGACGATCTGGCTTTAAGTCGATTCGATAACAAATGACGAAAACGGACGGATTTCTCGGGTTTTTACTACATATGAACACTTTTCACATTCTCCCATGCAAATCGGCTGCTAGTCCTCCTTTCATACAGAATGTTAAGGTCCTAACTTTTGTCCAAGGCACCAAAGCCAGCTAAAAAGTCAATAACCGACACCTAAAACTTGAATTGTACTACTTCTTACTGGCTATTACATAAACTTAGAAGCTTCATCTGTGTTCTACTATGGTGCTTTTCCTGTTTCCGCCTATGGCAACACGCGACATAGCTTTGCAGACGATAAGTACAACCGTTTCCGAGAGCAGAGCGGCCAATGTGACGATCTGGCATTAAGTCGATTCGATAACAAATGACGAAAACGGATGGATTTCTCAGGTTTTTACTACATATGAACACTTTTCACATTCGCCCGTGCAACTCGGCTGCTAGTCCTCCTTTATTGCATAATCTTAAGGTCCTAGCTCATGTCCAAGGCACCAAAGCCAGCTAAAAAGTCAATAATCGATACCTAAAACGCGAATTGTACTACTTCTTACTGGATATTGCATCAACTTAGAAGCTTCATCTGTGTTCTACTGTGGTGATTTTAGTGTCTCCGCATACCGCAGCACGTGACATAGCTTTGCAGACGATAAGTACAACCGTTTCAGAGAGAAGAGCGGCCAATGTGACGATCTGGCTTTAAGTCGATTCGATAACAAATGACGAAAACTGACGGATTTCTCAGGTTTTTACTACATATGAACACTTTTCACATTCTCCCGTGCAACTCGGCTGCTAGTCCTCCTTCATGCAAAATCTTAAGTTTCTAGCTCGTGTCCAAGGCACCAAAGAAGTGTAAAAAGTCAATAACCGATAACTAAAACTTGAATTTTACTTCTTCTTACTGGCTATTACATCAACTTAGAAGCTTCATCTGTGTTCTACTATGGTGCTTTTAGTGTCTCCGCATACCGCAGCACGCGACATAGCTTTGCAGACGATAAGTACAACCGTTTCAGAGAGAAGAGCGGCCAATGTGACGATCTGGCTTTAAGTCGATTCGATAACAAATGACGAAAACGGACGGATTTCTCAGGTATATTTTTACATATGAACACTTTTCACATTCTCCTGGGCAACTCGGCTGCTAGTCCTCCTTTCATGCAGAATCTTAACGTCCTAGCTCATGTCCAAGGCACCAAAGCCAGCTAAAAAGTCAATAATCGATACCTAAAACTTGAATTGGACTACTTCTTTCTGGCTATTACTTCAACTTAGATGCTTCATCTGTGTTCTACTATGGTGATTTTAGTGTCTCCGCATACCGCAGCACGCGACATAGTTTTGCAGACGATAAGTACAACCGTTTCAGAGAGAAGAGCGGCCAATGTGACGATCTGGCTTTAAGTCGATTCGATAACAAATGACGAAAAGGGACGGATTTCTCGGGTTTTTACTACATATGAACACTTTTCACATTCTCCCATGCAAATCGGCTGCTAGTCCTCCTTTCATACAGAATGTTAAGGTCCTAACTTTTGCCCAAGGCACCAAAGCCAGCTAAAAAGTCAATAACCGACACCTAAAACTTGAATTGTACTACTTCTTACTGGCTATTACATAAACTTAGAAGCTTCATCTGTGTTCTACTATGGTGCTTTTCCTGTTTCCGCCTATGGCAACACGCGACATAGCTTTGCAGACGATAAGTACAACCGTTTCCGAGAGCAGAGCGGCCAATGTGACGATCTGGCATTAAGTCGATTCGATAACAAATGACGAAAACGGATGGATTTCTCAGGTTTTTACTACATATGAACCCTTTTCTCATTCTCCCGTGCAACTCGGCTGCTAGTCCTCCTTTATTGGAGAATCTTAAGGTCCTAGCTCATGTCCAAGGCACCAAAGCCAGCTAAAAAGTCAATAATCGATACCTAAAACGCGAATTGTACTACATCTTACTGCTTATTACATCAATTTAGAAGCTTCATCTGTGTTCTACTATGGTGCTTTTAGTGTCTCCGCATACCGCAGCACGCGACATAGCTTTGCAGACGATAAGTACAACCGTTTCAGAGAGAAGAGTGGCCAATGTGACGATCTGGCTTTAAGTCGATTCGATAACAAATGACGAAAACGGACCGATTTCTCAGGTTTTTACTACATATGAACACTTTTCACATTCGCCCGTGCAACTCGGCTGCTAGTCCTCCTTTATTGCATAATCTTAAGGTCCTAGCTCATGTCCAAGGCACCAAAGCCAGCTAAAAAGTCAATAATCGATACCTAAAACTTGAATTGTACTACTTCTTCCTGGCTATTACATCAACTTAGAAGCTTCATCTGTGTTCTACTACGGTGCTTTTAGTTTCTCCGCATACCGCAGCACGCGACATAGTTTTACAGACGATAAGTACAACCGTTTCAGAGAGAAGAGCGGCCAATGTGACGATCTGGCTTTAAGTCGATTCGATAACAAATGACCAAAACGGACGGATTTCTCAGGTTTTTACTACATATGAACACTTTTCACATTCTCCCGTGCAACTCGGTTAATAGTCCTCCTTCATGCAAAATCTTAAATTTCTAGCTCGTGTCCAAGGCACCAAAGAAGGGTAAATGTCATTAACCGATACCTAAAACTTTAATTGTACTACTTCTTACTGGCTATTACATCAACTTAAAAGCTTCATCTGTGTTCTACTATGGTGCTTTTCCTGTTTCCGCCTATGGCAACACGCGGCATAGCTTTGCAGACGAAAAGTACAACCGTTTCCGAGAGCAGAGCGGCCAATGTGACGATCTGGCATTAAGTCGATTCGATAACAAATGACGAAAACGGACGGATTTCTCAGGTTTTTACTACATATGAACACTTTTCACATTTTCCCCTACAACTCGGCTGCTAGTCCTCCTTTCTTGCAGAATCTTATGGTCCTAGCTCATGTCCAAGGCACCAAAGCCAGCTAAAAAGTCAATAATCGATACCTAAAACTTGAATTGGACTACTTCTTACTGGCTATTACATCAACTTAGAAGCTTCATCTGTGTTCTACTATGGTGCCTTTCCTGTTTCCGCCTACGGCAACACGCGACATAGCTTTGCAGACGATAAGTACAACCGTTTCCGAGAGCAGAGCGGCCAATGTGACGATCTGGCTTTAAGTCGATTCGATAACAAATGACGAAAACGGACGAATTTCTCAGGTTTTTACTACATATGAACACTTTTCACATTCTCCCGTGCAACTCGACTGCTAGTCCACCTTACATGCAGAATCTTAAGGTCCTAGCTCATGTCGAAGGCACCAAAGCCAGCTAAAAAGTCAATAATCGATACCTAAAACTTGAATTGGATTACTTCTTACTGGCTATTACATCAACTTAGATGCTTCATCTGTGTTCTACTATGGTAATTTTAGTGTCTCCACATACCGCAGCACGCGACATAGCTTTGCAGACGATAAGTACAACCGTTTCAGAGAGAAGAGCGGCCAATGTGACGATCTGGCTTTCAGTCGATTCGATAACAAATGCGAAAACGGATGGATTTCTAAGGTTTTTACTACATATGAACACTTTTCACATTCTCCCGTGCAACTCGGGTGCTAGTCCTCCTTTCATGCAGAGTTTTAAGGTACTAGCTCATGTCCAAGGCACCAAAGCCAGCTAAAAAGTCAATAATCGATACCTAAAACTTGAATTGTACTACTTCTTACTGGCTATTACATCGACTTAGAAGCTCCATCTGTGTTCTACTATGGTGCTTTTAGTGTCTCCGCCTACCGCAGCACGCGACATAGCTTTGCAGACGATAAGTACAGCCGTTTCAGAGTGAAGAGCGGCCAATGTGACGATCTGGCTTTAAGTCGATTCGATCACAAATGACGAAAACGGACGGATGTCTCAGGTTTTTAATACATATGAACACTTTTCACATTTTCCCGTGCAACTGGGCTGCTAGTCCTCCTTTTATGCAGAATCTTAAAGTCCTAGCTCATGTCCAAGGCACCAAAGCCAGCTAAAAAGTCAATAATCGATACCTAAATCTTGAATTGGTCTACTTCTTACTGGCTATTACATCAACTTAGAAGCTTCATCTGTGTTCTACCATGGTGCTTTTCTGTTTCCGCCTACGGCAAAACCCGACATTGCTTTGCAGACGATAAGTGCAACCGTTTCCGAGAGCAGAGCGGCCAATGTGATGATCTGGCTTTAAGTCTATTCGATAACAAATGACGAAAACGTACGGATTACTCAGGTTTTTACTTCATATGAACACTTTTTACATTCTCCCCTGCAACTCGGCTGCTAGTCCTCCTTTCATGCAGAATCTTAAGGTCCTATCTCATGTCCAAGGCACCAAAGCCAGCTAAAAAGTCAATAATCGATACCTAAAACTTGAATTGTACTACTTCTTACTGGCTATTACATCTACTTAGAAGCTTCATCTGTGTTTTACTATGCTGCTTGTAGTGTCTCAGCATACCGCAGCATGCGACATAGCTTTGCAGACGGTAAGTACAACCGTTTCAGAGAGAAGAGCGGCCAATGTGACGATCTGGCTTTAAGTCGATTCGATAACAAATGACGAAAACGGACGAATTTCTCAGGTTTTTACTACATATGATCACTTTTCACATTCTCCCGTGCTACTCGGCTGCTAGTCCTCCTTTCATGCACAATCTTAAGGTCCTAGCTCATGTCCAAGGCACCAAAGCTAGCTAAAAAGTCAATAATCGATACCTAAAACTTGAATTGGACTACTTCTTACTCGCTATTACATCAACTTAGAAGCTTCATCTGTGTTCTACTATGGTGCTTTTCCTGTTTCCACCTACGGCAACACGCGACATAGCTTTGCAGACGATAAGTACAACTTTTTCAGAGAGAAGAGCGGCCAATGTGACGATCTGGCTTTAAGTCGATTCGATAACAAATGACGAAAACGTACGGATTTCTCAGGTTTTTACTACATATGAACACTTTTCACATTCTCCCGTGCAACTCGGCTGGTAGTAATCCTTTCATGCAGAATGTTAAGGTCCTAGCACATGTCCAAGGCACCAAAGCCAGCTAAAAAGTCAATAATCGATACCTAAAACTTGAATTGTACTACTTCTTCCTGGCTATTACATCAACTTAGAAGCTTCATCTGTGTTCTGCTACGGTGCTTTTAGTTTCTCCGCATACCGCAGCACGCGACATAGTTTTACAGACGATAAGTACAACCGTTTCAGAGAGAAGAGCGGCCAAGTGACGATCTGGCTTTAAGTCGATTCGATAACAAATGACGAAAACGGACGGATTTCTCAGGTTTTTACTACATATGAACACTTTTCACATTCTACCGTGCAACTCGGCTGGTAGTCCTCCTTCATGCAAAATCTTAATTTCCTAGCTCGTGTCCAAGGCACCAAAGAAGGGTAAATGTCATTAACCGATACCTAAAACTTTAATTGTACTACTTCTTACTGGCTATTACATCAACTTAGAAGCTTCATCTGTGTTCTACTATGGTGCTTTTCCTGTTTCCGCCGATGGCAACACGCGACATAGCTTTGCAGACGATAAGTACAACCGTTTCCGAGAGCAGAGCGGCCAATGTGACGATCTGGCATTAAGTCGATTCGATAACAAATGACGAAAACGGACGGATTTCTCAGGTTTTTACTACATATGAACACTTTTCACATTTTCCCCTGCAACTCGGCTGCTAGTCCTCCTTTCATGCAGAATCTTAAGGTCCTAGCTCATGTCCAAGGCACCAAAGCCAGCTAAAAAGTCAATAATCGATACCTAAAACTTGAATAGGACTACTTCTTACTGGCTATTACATCAACTTAGAAGCTTCATCTGTGTTCTACTATGCTGCTTGTAGTGTCTCAGCATACCGCAGCATGCGACATAGCTTTGCAGACGATAAGTACAACCGTTTCGGAGAGAAGAGCGACCAATGTGACGATCTGGCTTTAAGTCGATTCGATAACAAATGACGAAAACGGACGGATTTCTCAGGTATTTTTTTACATATGAACACTTTTCACATTCTCCCGTGCAACTCGGCTGCTAGTCCTCCTTACATGCAGAATCTTAAGGTCCTAGCTCATGTCGAATGCACCAAAGCCAGCTAAAAAGTCAATAATCGATACCTAAAACTTGAATTGGATTACTTCTTACTGGCTATTACATCAACTTAGAAGCTTCATCTGTGTTCTACTATGGTAATTTTAGTGTCTCCACATACCGCAGCACGCGACATAGCTTTGCAGACGATAAGTACAACCGTTTCAGAGAGAAGAGCGGCCAATGTGACGATCTGGCTTTAAGTCGATTCGATAACAAATGACGAAAACAGATGGATTTCTAAGGTGTTTACTACATATGAACACTTTTCACATTCTCCCGTGCAACTCGGATGCTAGTCCTCCTTTCATGCAGAATTTTAAGGTACTAGCTCATGTCCAAGGCACCAAAGCCAGCTAAAAAGTCAATAATCGATACCTAAAACTTGAATTGTACTACTTCTTACTGGCTATTACATCGACTTAGAAGCTCCATCTGTGTTCTACTATGGTGCTTTTAGTGTCTCCGCATACCGCAGCACGCGACATAGCTTTGCAGACGATAAGTACAGCCGTTTCAGAGAGAAGAGCGGCCAATGTGACGATCTGGCTTTAAGTCGATTCGATCACAAATGACGAAAACGGACGGATGTCTCAGGTTTTTACTACATATAAACACTTTTCACATTCTCCCGTGCAACTGGGCTTCTAGTCCTCCTTTTATGCAGAATCTTAAAGTCCTAGCTCATGTCCAAGGCACCAAAGCCAGCTAAAAAGTCAATAATCGATACCTAAATCTTGAATTGGTCTACTTCTTACTGGCTATTACATCAACTTAGAAGCTTCATCTGTGTTCTACTATGGTGCTTTTCTGTTTCCGCCTACGGCAAAACGCGACATTGCTTTGCAGACGATAAGTGCAACCGTTTCCGAGAGCAGAGAGGCCAATGTGATGATCTGGCTTTAAGTCGATTCGATAACAAATGACGAAAACGGACGGATTACTCAGGTTTTTACTTCATATGAACACTTTTTACATTCTCCCCTGCAACTCGGCTGCTAGTCCTCCTTTCATGCAGAATCTTAAGGTCCTAGCTCATGTCCAAGGCACCAAAGCCAGCTAAAAAGTCAATAATCGATACCTAAAACTTGAATTGTACTACTTCTTACTGGCTATTACATCAACTTAGAAGCTTCATCTGTGTTTTACTATGCTGCTTGTAGTGTCTCAGCATACCGCAGCATGCGACATAGCTTTGAAGACGATAAGTACAAGCGTTTCAGAGAGAAGAGCGGCCAATGTGACGATCTGGCTTTAAGTCGATTCGATAACAAATGACGAAAACGGACGAATTTCTCAGGTTTTTACTACATATGATCACTTTTCACATTCTCCCGTGCTACTCGGCTGCTAGTCCTCCTTTCATGCAGAATCTTAAGGTCCTAGCTCATGTCCAAGGCACCAAAGCTAGCTAAAAAGTCAATAATCGATACCTAAAACTTGAATTGTACTAATTCTTACTGGCTATAACATCAACTTAGAAGCTTCATCTGTGTTCTACTATGCTGCCTCTAGTGTCTCAGCATACCGCAGCATGCGACATAGCTTTGCAGGCGATAAGTACACGCGTTTCAGAGAGAAGAGCGGCCAATAAGACGATGTGGCTTTAAGTCGATTCGATAACAAATGACGAAAACGGACGAATTTCCCAGGTTTTTACTACATATGAACACTTTTCACATTCTCCCGTCCTACTCGGCTGCTAGTCCTCCTTTCATGCAGAATCTTAAGGTCATAGCTCATGTTCAAGGCACCCAAGCTAGCTAAAATGTCAATAATCGATACCTAAAACTTGAATTGTACTACTTCTTACTGGCTATTACATCAACTTAGTAGCTCCATCTGTGTTCTACTATGGTGATTTTAGTGTCTCCACATACCGCAGCACGCGACATAGCTTTGTAGACGATAAGTACAACCGTTTCAGAGAGAAGAGCGGCCAATGTGACGATCTGGCTTTAAGTCGATTCGATAACAAATGACGAAAACGGACGAATTTCTCAGGTTTTTACTACATATGAACACTTTTCACATTCTCCCGTGCTACTCGGCTGCTAGTCCTCCTTTCATGCAGAATCTTAAGGTCCTAGCTCATGTCCAAGGCACCAAAGCCAGCTAAAAAGTCAATAATCGATACCTAAAACTTGAATTGGACTACTTCTTACTCGCTATTACATCAACTTAGAAGCTTCATCTGTGTTCTACTATGGTGCTTTTCCTGTTTCCGCCTACGGCAACACGCGACATAGCTTTGCAGACGATAAGTACAACCGTTTCCGAGAGCAGAGCGGCCAATGTGACGATCTGGCTTTAAGTCGATTCGATAACAAATGACGAAAACGGACGGATTTCTCAGGTTTTTACTTCATATGAACACTTTTCACATTCTCCAGTGCAACTCGGCTGCTAGTCCTGCTTTCATGCAGAATCTTAAGGTCCTAGCTCATGTCCAAGGCACCAAAGCCAGCTAAAAAGTCAATAATCGATACCTAAAACTTGAATTGTACTACTTCTTACTGGCTATTACATCAACTTAGAAGCTTCATCTGTGTTTTACTATGCTGCTTGTAGTGTCTCAGCATACCGCAGCATGCGACATAGCTTTGCAGACGATAAGTACAACCGTTTCGGAGAGAAGAGCGACCAATGTGACGATCTGGCTTTAAGTCGATTCGATAACAAATGACGAAAACGGACGGATTTCTCAGGTATTTTTTTACATATGAACACTTTTCACATTCTCCCGTGCAACTCGGCTGCTAGTCCTCCTTACATGCAGAATCTTAAGGTCCTAGCTCATGTCGAATGCACCAAAGCCAGCTAAAAAGTCAATAATCGATACCTAAAACTTGAATTGGATTACTTCTTACTGGCTATTACATCAACTTAGAAGCTTCATCTGTGTTCTACTATGGTAATTTTAGTGTCTCCACATACCGCAGCACGCGACATAGCTTTGCAGACGATAAGTACAACCGTTTCAGAGAGAAGAGCGGCCAATGTGACGATCTGGCTTTAAGTCGATTCGATAACAAATGACGAAAACGGATGGATTTCTAAGGTGTTTACTACATATGAACACTTTTCACATTCTCCCGTGCAACTCGGATGCTAGTCCTCCTTTCATGCAGAATTTTAAGGTACCAGCTCATGTCCAAGGCACCAAAGCCAGCTAAAAAGTCAATAATCGATACCTAAAACTTGAATTGTACTACTTCTTACTGGCTATTACATCGACTTAGAAGCTCCATCTGTGTTCTACTATGGTGCTTTTAGTGTCTCCGCATACCGCAGCACGCGACATAGCTTTGCAGACGATAAGTACAGCCGTTTCAGAGAGAAGAGCGGCCAATGTGACGATCTGGCTTTAAGTCGATCGTTCACAAATGACGAAAACGGACGGATGTCTCAGGTTTTTACTACATATAAACACTTTTCACATTCTCCGGTGCAACTGGGCTTCTAGTCCTCCTTTTATGCAGAATCTTAAAGTCCTAGCTCATGTCCAAGGCACCAAAGCCAGCTAAAAAGTCAATAATCGATACCTAAATCTTGAATTGGTCTACTTCTTACTGGCTATTACATCAACTTAGAAGCTTCATCTGTGTTCTACTATGGTGCTTTTCTGTTTCCGCCTACGGCAAAACGCGACATTGCTTTGCAGACGATAAGTGCAACCGTTTCCGAGAGCAGAGAGGCCAATGTGATGATCTGGCTTTAAGTCGATTCGATAACAAATGACGAAAACGGACGGATTACTCAGGTTTTTACTTCATATGAACACTTTTTACATTCTCCCCTGCAACTCGGCTGCTAGTCCTCCTTTCATGCAGAATCTTAAGGTCCTAGCTCATGTCCAAGGCACCAAAGCCAGCTAAAAAGTCAATAATCGATACCTAAAACTTGAATTGTACTACTTCTTACTGGCTATTACATCAACTTAGAAGCTTCATCTGTGTTTTACTATGCTGCTTGTAGTGTCTCAGCATACCGCAGCATGCGACATAGCTTTGAAGACGATAAGTACAAGCGTTTCAGAGAGAAGAGCGGCCAATGTGACGATCTGGCTTTAAGTCGATTCGATAACAAATGACGAAAACGGACGAATTTCTCAGGTTTTTACTACATATGATCACTTTTCACATTCTCCCGTGCTACTCGGCTGCTAGTCCTCCTTTCATGCAGAATCTTAAGGTCCTAGCTCATGTCCAAGGCACCAAAGCTAGCTAAAAAGTCAATAATCGATACCTAAAACTTGAATTGTACTAATTCTTACTGGCTATTACATCAACTTAGAAGCTTCATCTGTGTTCTACTATGCTGCCTCTAGTGTCTCAGCATACCGCAGCATGCGACATAGCTTTGCAGGCGATAAGTACACGCGTTTCAGAGAGAAGAGCGGCCAATAAGACGATGTGGCTTTAAGTCGATTCGATAACAAATGACGAAAACGGACGAATTTCCCAGGTTTTTACTACATATGAACACTTTTCACATTCTCCCGTCCTACTCGGCTGCTAGTCCTCCTTTCATGCAGAATCTTAAGGTCATAGCTCATGTTCAAGGCACCCAAGCTAGCTAAAATGTCAATAATCGATACCTAAAACTTGAATTGTACTACTTCTTACTGGCTATTACATCAACTTAGTAGCTCCATCTGTGTTCTACTATGGTGATTTTAGTGTCTCCACATACCGCAGCACGCGACATAGCTTTGTAGACGATAAGTACAACCGTTTCAGAGAGAAGAGCGGCCAATGTGACGATCTGGCTTTAAGTCGATTCGATAACAAATGACGAAAACGGACGAATTTCTCAGGTTTTTACTACATATGAACACTTTTCACATTCTCCCGTGCTACTCGGCTGCTAGTCCTCCTTTCATGCAGAATCTTAAGGTCCTAGCTCATGTCCAAGGCACCAAAGCCAGCTAAAAAGTCAATAATCGATACCTAAAACTTGAATTGGACTACTTCTTACTCGCTATTACATCAACTTAGAAGCTTCATCTGTGTTCTACTATGGTGCTTTTCCTGTTTCCGCCTACGGCAACACGCGACATAGCTTTGTAGACGATAAGTACAAGCGTTTCAGAGAGAAGGGCGGCCAATAAGACGATGTGGCTTTAAGTCGATTCGATAACAAATGACGAAAACGGACGAATTTCCCAGGTTTTTACTACATATGAACACTTTTCACATTCTCCCGTGCTACTCGGCTGCTAGTCCTCCTTTCATGCAGAATCCTAAGGTCCTAGCTTTGCACACGATAAGTACAACAGTTTCAGAGAGAAGAGCGGCCAATGTGACTATCTGGCTTTAAGTCGATTCGATAACAAATGACGAAAACGGACCGATTTCTCAGGTTTTTACTACATATGAACACTTTTCACATTCTCCCGTGCAACTCGGCTGCTAGTCCTCCTTTATTGCAGAATCTTAAGGTCCTAGCTCATGTCCAGGGCACCAAAGCCAGCTAAAAAGTCAACAACCGATACCTAAAACTTGAATTATACTACCTCTTACTGGCTATTACATCATCTTAGAAGCTTCATCTGTGTTCTACTATGGTGCTTTTAGCGTCTCCGAATACCGCAGTACGCGACATAGCTTTGCAGACGATAAGTACAACCGTTTGAGAGAGAAGAGCGGCCAATGTGACGATCTGGCTTTAAGTAGATTCGATAATAAATGACGAAAACGGACGTATTTCTCAGGTTTTTACTACATATGAACACTTTTCACATTCTCCCGTGCAACTCGGCTGCTAGTCCTCCTTTCATGCAGAATCTTAAGGTCCCAGCTCATGTCCAAGGCACAAAAGCCAGCTAAAAGGTCAATATTCAATACCTAATACTTGTATTGTACTACTTCTTACTGGCTATTACATCAACTTAGAAGCTTGATCTGTGTTCTACTATAGTTCTTTTAGTGTCTCAGCATACCGCAGCACGCGACATAGCTTTGCAGACGATAAGTACAACCGTTTCAGAGAGAAAAGCGGCCAATGTGTCGATCTGGCTTTAAGTCGATTCGATAACAAATGACGAAAACGGACGGATTTCTCAGGTTTTTACTACATATGAACACTTTTCACATACTCCCGTGCAACTGAGCTGCTAGTCCTCCTTTCATGCAGAATCTTAAGGTCCTAGCTCATGTCCAAGGCACCAAAGCCAGCTAAAAAGTCAATAATCGATACCTAAAACGCGAATTGTACTACTTCTTACTGGATATTGCATCAACTTAGAAGCTTCATCTGTGTTCTACTGTTGTGATTTTAGTGTCTCCGCATACCGCAGCACGTGACATAGCTTTGCAGACGATAAGTACAACCGTTTCAGAGAGAAGAGCGGCCAATGTGACGATCTGGCTTTAAGTCGATTCGATAACAAATGACGAAAACGGACGGAGTTCTCAGGTTTTTACTACATATGAACACTTTTCACATTCTCCCGTGCAACTCGGCTGCTAGTCCTTCTTTAATGCGGAACCTTAAGGTCCTAGCTCATGTCCAAGGCATCAGAGCCAGCTAAAATCAATAATCGATACCTAAAACTTGAATTCTACTTCTTCTTACTGGCTATTACATCAACTTAGAAGCTTCATCTGTGTTCTACTATGGTGCTTTTAGTGTCTCCACATATAGCAGCACGCGACATGGCTTTGCAGACGATAAGTACAACCGTTTCAGAGAGAAGAGCGGCCAATATGACGATCTGGCTTTAAGTCGATTCGATAACAAATGACGAAATCGGACGGATTTCTCAGGTTTTTACTACATATGAACACTTTTCACATTCTCCCGTGCAACTCGGCTGATAGTCCTCCTTCATGCAAAATCTTAATTTCGTAGCTCGTGTCCAAGGCACCAAAGAAGGGTAAAAAGTCATTAACTGATACCTAAAACTTTAATTGTACTACTTCTTACTGGCTATTACATCAACTTAGAAGCTTCATCTGTGTTCTACTATGGTGCTTTTAGTGTCTCAGCATAACGCAGCACGCGACATAGCTTTGCTGACGATAAGTACAACCGTTTCAGAGAGAAGAGCGGCCAATGTGACGATCTGGCTTTAAGTCGATTCGATAACAAATGACGAAAACGGACGGATTTCTCAGGTTTTTACTATATATGAACACTTTTCACATTCTCCCGTGCAACTCGGCTGCTAGTCCTCCTTCATGCAAAATCTTAAGGTCCTAGATCGTGTCCAAGGCACCAAAGAAGGGTAAAAAGTCAATAACCGATACCTAAAACTTTAATTGTACTACTTCTTACTGGCTATTACATCAACTTAGAAGCTTCATCTGTGTTCTACTATGGTGCTTTTAGTGTCTCTGCATATCGCAGCACGCGACATAGCTTTGTAGACGATAAGTACAAACGTTTCAGAGAGAAGAGCGGCCAATGTGTCGATCTTGCTTTAAGTAGATTCGATAACAAATGACGAAAACGGACGGATTTCTCAGCTTTTTACTACATATGAACACTTTTCACATTCTCCCGTGCAACTCGGCTGCTAGTCCTCCTTTCATGCAGAATCATAAGGTCCTAGCTCATGTCCAAGGCACCAAAGCTAGCTAAAAAGTCAATAATCGATAAGTAAAACTTGAATTGTACTACTTCTTACTGGCTATTACATCAACTTAGAAGTTTCATCTGTGTTCTACTATGGTGCTTTTAGTGTCTCCGCATACCGCAGCACGCGACATAGCTTTGCAATCGATAAGTAAAACCGTTTCAGAGAGAAGAGCGGCCAATGTGACGATCTGGCTTTAAGTCGATTCGATAACAAATGACGAAAACGGACGAATTTTTAGGTTTTTACTACATATGAAAACTTTTCACATCCTCCCGTGCAACTCGGCTGCTAGTCCTCCTTTCATGCAGAATCTTAAGGTCCTAGCTCATGTCCAAGGCACCAAAGCCAGCTAAAAAGTCAATAATCGATACCTAAATCTTGAATTGGACTACTTCTTACTGGCTATTACATCAACTTAGAAGCTTCATCTGTGTTCTACTATGGTGCTTCTCCTGTTTCCGCCTAAGGCAACACGCGTCATAGCTTTGCAGACGATAAGTACAACCGTTTCAGAGAGAAGAGCGGCCAATGTGACGATCTGGCTTTAAGTCGATTCGATAACAAATGACGAAAACGGATGGGTTTCTCAGGTTTTTACTACATATGAACACTTTTCACATTCTCCCGTGCAACTCGGCTGCTAGTCCTCCTTTCATGCAGAATCTTAAGGTCCTAGCTCATGTCCAAGGCACCAAAGCCAGCTAAAAAGTCAATAATCGATACCTAAAACGCGAATTGTACTACTTCTTACTGCATATTACATCAACTTAGAAGCTTCATCTGTGTTCTGCTGTGGTGATTTTAGTGTCTCCGCATACCGCAGCACGTGACATAGCTTCGCAGATGATAAGTACAACCGTTTCAGAGAGAAGAGCGGCCAATGTGACGATCTGGCTTTAAGTTGGTTCGATAACAAATGACGAAAACGGACGGATTTCTCAGGTTTTTACTACATATGAACACTTTTCACATTCTCCCGTGCAACTCGGCTGCTAGTCCTCCTTCATGCGAAATCTTAAGTTCCTAGCTCGTGTCCAAGGCAATAAAGGAGTGTAGAAAGTCAATAACCGATACATAAAACTTGAATTTTACTTTTTCTTACTGGCTATTACATCAACTTAGAAGCTTCATCTGTGTTCTTCTATGGTGCTTTTAGTGTGTCCGCATACCGCAGCACGCGACATAGCTTTGCAGACGATAAGTACAACCGTTTCAGACAGAAGAGCGGCCAATGTGACGATCTGGCTTTAAGTCGATTCGATAACAAATGACGAAAACGGACGGATGTCTCAGGTTTTTACTGCATATGAACACTTTTCACTTTCTACCGTGCAACTCGGCTGCTAGTCCTCCTTTCATGCAGAATCTTAAGGTCCTAGCTCATGTCCAAGGCAACAAAGCCAGCTAAAAAGTCAATAATCGATACCTAAAACTTGAATTGGATTACTTCTTACTGGCTATTACATCAACTTAGATGCTTCATCTGTGTTCTACTATGGTGATTTTAGTGTCTCCGCATACCGCACCACGCGACATAGCTTTGCAGACGATAAGTGCAAACGTTTCAGAGAGAAGAGCAGCCAATGTGACGATCTGGCTTTAAGTCGATTCGAGAACAAATGACGAAAACGGACGGATTTCTCAGGTTTTTACTACATATGAACACTTTTCACATTCTCCCATGCAACTCGGCTGTTAGTCCTCCTTTAATGCAGAATCTTAAGGTCATAGCTCATGTCAAAGGCACCAAAGCCAGCTAAAATGTCAATAATCGATATCTAAAACTTGAATTGGATTTCTTCTTACTGGCTATTACATCAACTTAGATGCTTCATCTGTGTTCTACTATGGTGATTTTAGTGTCTCCGCATACCGCAGCACGCGACATAGCTTTGCAGACGATAAGTGCAACCGTTTCAGAGAGAAGAGCAGCCAATGTGACGATCTGGCTTTAAGTCGATTCGATAACAAATGACGAAAACGGACGGATATCTAAGGTTTTTACTACATATGAACACTTTTCGCATTCTCCCGTGCATCTCGGCTGCTAGTCCTCCTTTCATGCAGAATGTTAAGGTCCTATCTCATGTCCAAGGCACCAAAGCCAGCTAAAAAGTCAATAATCGATACCTAAAACTTGAATTTTACTACTTCTTACTGGGTATTACATCAACTTAGAAGCTTAATGGGTGTTCTACTATGTTGCTTTTAGTGCCTCCGCATACCGCATCATGCGACATAGCTTTGCAGACGATAAGTACAACCGTTTCAGAGAGAAGAGCGGCCAATGTGACGATCTGGCTTTAAGTCGATTCGATAACAAATGACAAAAACGGACGGATTTCTCATGTTTTTACTACATTTGAACACTTTTCACATTCCCCCATGCAACTCGGCTGCTAGTCCTCCTTTCATGCAGAATATTAAGGTCCTAGCTCATGTCCAAGGCACCAAAGCCAGCTAAAAAGTCAATAATCGATACCTAAAACTTGAATTGGATTACTTCTTACTGGCTATTAAATCAACTTAGATGCTTCATCTGTGTTCTACTATGGTGATTTTAGTGTCTCCGCATACCGCAGCACGCGACATAGCTTTGCAGACGATAAGTGCAACCGTTTCAGAGAGAAGAGCAGCCAATGTGACGATCTGGCTTTAAGTCGATTCGATAACAAATGACGAAAACGGACGGATTTCTCAGGTTTTTACTACATATGAACACTTTTCACTTTCTCCCGTGCAACTCGGCTGCTAGTCCTCCTTTCATGCAGAATCTTAAGGTCCTAGCTCATGTCCAAGGCACCAAAGCCAGCTAAAAAGTCAATAATCGATACCTAAAAACTTGAATTGGATTACTTCTTACTGGCTATTACATCAACTTAGATGCTTCATCTGTGTTCTACTATGGTGATTTTAGTGTCTCCGCATACCGCAGCACGCGACATAGCTTTGCAGACGATAAGTGCAACCGTTTCGGAGAGAAGAGCAGCCAATGTGACGATCTGGCTTTAAGTCGATTCGATAACAAATGACGAAAACGGACGGATTTCTCACGTTTTTACTACATATGAACACTTTTCACATTCTCCCATGCAACTCGGCTGCTAGTCCTCCTTTAATGCAGAATCTTAAGGTCATAGCTCATGTCAAAGGCACCAAAGCCAGCTAAAAAGTCAATAATCGATACCTAAAAACTTGAATTGGATTACTTCTTACTGGCTATTACATCAACTTAGATGCTTCATCTGTGTTCTACTATGGTGATTTTAGTGTCTCCGCATACCGCAGCACCCGACATAGCTTTGCAGACGATAAGTGCAACCGTTTCAGAGAGAAGAGCAGCCAATGTGACGATCTGGCTTTAAGTCGATTCGATAACAAATGACGAAAACGGACGGATTTCTAAGGTTTTAACTACATATGAACACTTTTCGCATTCTCCCGTGCATCTCGGCTGCTAGTCCTCCTTTCATGCAGAATCTTAAGGTCCTAGCTCATGTCCAAGGCACCAAAGCCAGCTAAAAGTTCCATATTCAATACCTAAAACTTGAATTGTACTACTTCTTACTGGCTATTACATCAACTTAGAAGCTTTATCTGTGTTCTATTATGGTGCTTTTAGTGTCTCAGCATACCGCAGCACGCGACATAGCTTTGCAGACGATAAGTACAACCGTTTCAGAGAGAAGAGCGGCCAATGTGTCGATCTGGCTTTAAGTCGATTCGATAACAAATGACGAAAACGGACGGATGTCTCAGGTTTTTACTACATATGAACACGTATCACATTCTCCCGTGCAACTCGGCTGCTAGTCCTCCTTTCATGCAGAATCTTAAGGTCCTAGCTCATGTCCAAGGCACCAAAGCCAGCTAAAAAGTCAATAATCGATACCTAAAACTTGAATTGTACTACTTCTTACTGGCTATTACATCAACTTAGATGCTTCGTCTGTGTTCTACTATGGTGCTTTTAGTGTGTCCGCATACCGCAGGACGCGACATAGCTTTGCAGACGATAAGTACAACCGTTTCAGAGAGAAGAGCGGCCAATGTGACGATCTGGCTTTAAGTCGATTCGATAACAAATAACGAAAACGGACGGATGTCTCAGCTTTTTACTGCATATGAACACTTTTCACATTCTCCCGTGCAACTCGGCTGCTAGTCCTCCTTTCATGCAGAATCTTAAGGTCCTAGCTCATGTCCAAGGCACCAAAGCCAGCTAAAAAGTCAATAATCGATACCTAAAACTTGAATTGGATACTTCTTACTGGCTATTAAATCAACTTAGATGCTTCATCTGTGTTCTACTATGGTGATTTTAGTGTCTCCGCATACCGCAGCACGCGACATAGCTTTGCAGACGATAAGTGCAACCGTTTCAGAGAGAAGAGCAGCCAATGTGACGATCTGGCTTCAAGTCGATTCGATAACAAATGACGAAAACGGACGGATTTCTCAGGTTTTTACTACATATGAACACTTTTCACATTCTCCCATGCAACTCGGCTGCTAGTCCTCCTTTAATGCAGAATCTTAAGGTCCTAGCTCATGTCCAAGGCACCAAAGCCAGCTAAAAAGTCAATAATCGATACCTAAAACTTGAATTGGATTACTTCTTACTGGCTATTACATCAACTTAGATGCTTCGTCTGTGTTCTACTATGGTGATTTTAGTGTCTCAGCATACCGCAGCGCGCGACATAGCTTTGCAGACGATAGGTACAAGCGTTTCAGAGAGAAGAGCGGCCAATGTGACAATCTGGCTTTAAGTCGATTCGATAACAAATGACGAAAACGGACGGATTTCTAAGGTTTTTACTACATATGAACACTTTTCACGTTCTCCCGTGCAACTCGGCTGCTAGTCCTCCTTTCATGCAGAATGTTAAGGTCCTAGCTCATGTCCAAGGTACCAAAGCCAGCTAAAAAGTCAATAATCGATAACTAAAACTTGAATTTTACTACTTCTTACTGGCTATTACATCAACTTAGAAGCTTCATCTGTGTTCTACTATGGTGCTTTTAGTGTCTCCGCATACCGCAGCACGCGACATAGCTTTGCAGACGATAAGTACAACCGTTTCAGAGAGAAGAGCGGCCAATGTGTCGATCTGGCTTTAAGTCGAGTCGATAACAAATGACGAAAACGGACGGATGTCTCAGGTTTTTACTACATATGAACACGTTTCACATTCTCCCGTGCAACTCGGCTGCTAGTCCTCCTTTCATGCAGAATCTTAAGGTCCTATCTCATGTCCAAGGCACCAAAGCCAGCTAAAAAGTCAATAATCGATACCTAAAACTCGAATTGTACTACTTCTTACTGGCAATTACATCAACTTAGAAGCTTCATCTGTGTTCTACTATGGTGCTTCTAGTGTGTCCGCATACCGCAGCACGCGACATAGCTTTGCAGACGATAAGTACAACCGTTTCAGAGAGAAGAGCGGCCAATGTGACGATCTGGCTTTAAGTCGATTCGATAACAAATGACGAAAACAGACGGATGTCTCAGGTTTTTACTGCATATGAACACTTTTCACATTCTCCCGTGCAACTCGGCTGCTAGTCCTCCTTTAATGCAGAATCTTAAGGTCCTAGCTCATGTCCAAGGCACCAAAGCCAGCTAAAAAGTCAATAATCGATACCTAAAACTTGAATTGGATTACTTCTTACTGGCTATTACATCAACTTAGATGCTTCATCTGTGTTCTACTATGGTGATTTTAGTGTCTCAGCATACCGCAGCACGCGACATAGCTTTGCAGACGATAGGTACAAGCGTTTCAGAGAGAAGAGCGGCCAATGTGACAATCTGGCTTTAAGTCGATTCGATAACAAATGACGAAAACGGACGGATTTCTAAGGTTTTTACTACATATGAACACTTTTCACGTTCTCCCGTGCAAATCGGCTGCTAGTCCTCCTTTCATGCAGAATGTTAAGGTCCTAGCTCATGTCCAAGGCACCAAAGCCAGCTAAAAAGTCAATAATCGATAACTAAAACTTGAATTTTACTACTTCTTACTGGGTATTACATCAACTTAGAAGCTTAATCTGTGTTCTACTGTGGTGATTTTAGTGTCTCCGCATACCGCAGCACGTGACATAGCTTTGCAGACGATAAGTACAACCGTTTCAGAGAAAAGAGCGGCCAATTTGACGATCTGGCTTTAAGTCGATTCGATAACAAATGACGAAAACGGACAGATTTCTCAGGTTTTTACTACATATGAACACTTTTCACATTCTCCCATGCAACTCGTCTGCTAGTCCTCCTTTCATGCAGAGTCTTAAGGTCCTAGCTCATGTCCAAGGCAGGAAAGCCAGCTAAAAAGTCAATAATCGATACCTAAAACATGAATTGTACTACTTCTTACTGGCTATTACATCAACTTAGAAGCTTCATCTGTGTTCTACTATGGTGCTTTTAGTGTCTCTGCATACCGCAGCACGCGACATAGCTGTGCAGACGATAAGTACTAGCGTTTCAGAGAGAAGAGCGGCCAATGTGACGATCTGGCTTTAAGTCGATTCGATAACAAATGACGAAAACGGACGGATTTCTCAAGTTTTAACTACATATGAACACTTTTCACATTCTCCCGTGCAACTCGGCTGCTAGTCCTCCTTTCATGCAGAATCTTAAGGTCCTAGCTCATGTCCAAGGCACCAAAGCCAGCTAAAAGTTCCATATTCAATACCTAAAACTTGAATTGTACTACTTCTTACTGGCTATTACATCAACTTAGAAGCTTCATCTGTGTTCTATTATGGTGCTTTTAGTGTCTCAGCATACCGCAGCACGCGACATAGCTTTGCAGACGATAAGTACAACCGTTTCAGAGAGAAGAGCGGCCAATGTGTCGATCTGGCTTTAAGTCGATTCGATAACAAATGACGAAAACGGACGGATTTCTCAGGTTTTTACTACATATGAACACTTTTCACATTCTCCCATGCAACTCGGCTGCTAGTCCTCCTTTCATGCAGAGTCTTAAGGTCCTAGCTCATGTCCAAGGCAGGAAAGCCAGCTAAAAAGTCAATAATCGATACCTAAAACATGAATTGTACTACTTCTTACTGGCTATTACATCAACTTAGAAGCTTCATCTGTGTTCTACTATGGTGCTTTTAGTGTCTCTGCATACCGCAGCACGCGACATAGCTGTGCAGACGATAAGTACTAGCGTTTCAGAGAGAAGAGCGGCCAATGTGACGATCTGGCTTTAAGTCGATTCGATAACAAATGACGAAAACGGACGGATTTCTCAGGTTTTTACTACATATGAACACTTTTCACATTCTCCCGTGCAACTCGGCTGCTAGTCCTCCTTCATGCGAAATCTTAAGTTCCTAGCTCGTGTCCAAGGCACCAAAGAAGTGTAAAAAGTCAATAACCGATACATAAAACTTGAATTTTACTTCTTCTTACTGGCTATTACATCAGCTTAGAAGCTTCATCTGTGTTCTACTAAGGTGCTTTTAGTGTGTCCGCATACCGCAGCACGCGACATAGCTTTGCAGACGATACGTACAACCGTTTCAGACAGAAGAGCGGCCAATGTGACGATCTGGCTTTATGTCCATTCGATAACAAATGACGAAAACGGACGGATGTCTCAGGTTTTTACTGCATATGAACACTTTTCACATTCTCCCGTGCAACTCGGCTGCTAGTCCTCCTTTCATGCAGAATCTTAAGGTCCTATCTCATGTCCAAGGCACCAAAGCCACCAAAAAGTCAATAATCGATACCTATAACTTGAATTGGACTACTTCTTACTGGCTATTACATCAACTTAGATGCTTCATCTGTGTTCTACTATGGTGATTTTAGTGTCTCCGCATACCGCAGCACGCGACATAGCTTTGCAGACGATAAGTGCAAACGTTTCAGAGAGAAGAGCAGCCAATGTGACGATCTGGCTTTAAGTCGATTCGATAACAAATGACGAAAACGGACGGATTTCTAAGGTTTTTACTACACATGAACACTTTTCGCATTCTCCCGTGCATCTCGGCTGCTAGTCCTCCTTTCATGCAGAATGTTAAGTTCCTATCTCATGTCCAAGGCACCAAAGCCAGCTAAAAAGTCAATAATCGATACCTAAAACTTGAATTTTACTACTTCTTACTGGGTATTACATCAACTTAGAAGCTTAATGGGTGTTCTACTATGGTGCTTTTAGTGTCTCCGCATACCGCAGCACGCGACATACCATTGCAGACGATAAGTACAACCGTTTCAGAGAGAAGAGAGGCCAATGTGACAATCTGGCTTTAAGTCGATTCGATAACAAATGACGAAAACGGACGTATTTCTCAGGTTTTTACTACATTTGAACACTTTTCACATTCCCCCCTGCAACTCGGCTGTTAGTCCTCCTTTCATGCAGAATATTAAGGTCCTACCTCATGTCCAAGGCACCAAAACCCAGCTAAAAAGTCAATAATCGATACCTAAATCTTGAATTGGACTACTTCTTACAGGCTATTACATCAACTTAGAAGCTTCATCTGTGTTCTACTATGGTGCTTTTCCTGTTTCCGCCTACGGCAACATGCGACATACCTTTGAAGACGATAAGTACAACCGTTTCAGAGAGAAGAGCGGCCAATGTGACGATCTGGCTTTAAGTCGATTCGATTACAAATGACGAAAACGGACGGATTTCTCAGGTTTTAACTACATATGAACACTTTTCACATTCTCCCGTGCAACTCGGCTGCTAGTCCTCCTTTCATGCAGAATCTTAAGGTCCTAGCTCATGTCCAAGGCACCAAAGCCAGCTAAAAGTTCCATATTCAATACCTAAAACTTGAATTGTACTACTTCTTACTGGCTATTACATCAACTTAGAAGCTTCATCTGTGTTCTACTATGGTGCTTTTAGTGTGTCCGCATACCGCAGCACGCGACATAGCTTTGCAGACGATAAGTACAGCCGTTTCAGAGAGAAGAGCGGCCAATGTGACGATCTGGCTTTAAGTCGATTAGTTAACAAATGACGAAAACGGACGGATGTCTCAGGTTTTTACTGCATATGAACACTTTTCACATTCTCCCGTGCAACTCGGCTGCTAGTCCTCCTTTCATGCAGAATCTTAAGGTCCTAGCTCATGTCCAAGGCACCAAAGCCAGCTAAAAGGTCTATAATCGATACCTAAAACTTTAATTGGATTACTTTTTACTGGCTATTAAATCAACTTAGATTCTTCATCTGTGTTCTACTATGGTGATTTTAGTGTCTCCGCATACCGCAGCACGGGACATAGCTTTGCAGACGATAAGTGCAACCGTTTCAGAGAGAAGAGCAGCCAATGTGACGATCTGGCTTTAAGTCGATTCGATAACAAATGACGAAAACGGACGGATGTCTCAGGTTTTTACTGCATATGAACACTTTTCACTTTCTACCGTGCAACTCGGCTGCTAGTCCTCTTTTCATGCAGAATCTTAAGGTCCTAGCTCATGTCCAAGGCACCAAAGCCAGCTAAAAGGTCAATATTCAATACCTAAAACTTGAATTGGATTACTTCTTACTGGCTATTACATACTTAGATGCTTCATCTGTGTTCTACTATGGTGCTTTTAGTGTGTCCGCATACCGCAGCACGCGACATAGCTTTGCAGACGATAAGTACAACCGTTTCAGAGAGAAGAGCGGCCAAAGTGACGATCTGGCTTTAAGTCGATTCGATAACAAATGACGAAAACGGACGGATGTCTCAGGTTTTTACTGCATATGAACACTTTTCACTTTCTACCGTGCAACTCGGCTGCTAGTCCTCCTTTCATGCAGAATCTTAAGGTCCTAGCTCATGTCCAAGGCACCAAAGCCAGCTAAAAGGTCTATAATCGATACCTAAAACTTTAATTGGATTACTTCTTACTGGCTATTAAATCAACTTAGATTCTTCATCTGTGTTCTACTATGGTGATTTTAGTGTCTCCGCATACCGCAGCACGCGACATAGCTTTGCAGACGATAAGTGCAACCGTTTCAGAGAGAAGAGCAGCCAATGTGACGATCTGGCTTTAAGTCGATTCGATAACAAATGGTGAAAACGGACGGATTTCTCAGGTTTTTACTACATATGAACACCTTTCACATTCTCCCATGCAACTCGGCTGCTAGTTCTCCTTTAATGCAGAATCTTAAGGTCCTAGCTCATGTCCAAGGCACCAAAGCCAGCTAAAAAGTCAATAATCGATACCTAAAAACTTGAATTGGATTACTTCTTACTGGCTATTACATCAACTTAGATGCTTCATCTGTGTTCTACTATGGTGATTTTAGTGTCTCCGCATACCGCAGCACGCGACATAGCTTTGCAGACGATAGGTACAAGCGTTTCAGAGAGAAGAGCGGCCAATGTGACAATCTGGCTTTAAGTCGATTCGATAACAAATGACGGAAACGGACGGATTTCTCAGGTTTTTACTACATATGAACACTTTTCACATTCTCCCGTGCAACTCGGCTGCTAGTCCGCCTTTCATGTAGAATCTTAAGGTCCTAGCTCATGTCCAAGGCACCAAAGCCAGCTAAAAAGTCAATAATCGATACCTAAAACTTGAATTCAACTACTTCTTACTGGCTATTACATCAACTTAGAAGCTTGATCTGTGTTCTACTATGGTGATTTTAGTGTCTCCGCATACCGCAGCACGCGACATAGCTTTGCAGACGACAAGTACAACCATTTCAGAGTGAAGAGCGGCCAATGTGACGATCTGGCTTTAAGTCGATTCGATAACAAATGACGAAAACGGACGGGTGTCTCAGGTTTTTACTACATATGAACACCTTTCACATTCTCCCGTGCAACTCCGCTGCTAATCCTCCGTTCATGCAGAATCTTAAGGTCCTAGCTCATGTCCAAGGCACCAAAGATAGCTAAAAAGTCAATAATCGATACCTAAAACTTGAATTGGATTACTTCTTACTGGCTATTACATACTTAGATGCTTCATCTGTGTTCTACTATGGTGCTTTTAGTGTGTCCGCATACCGCAGCACGCGACATAGCTTTGCAGACGATAAGTACAACCGTTTCAGAGAGAAGAGCGGCCAATGTGACGATCTGGCTTTAAGTCGATTCGATAACAAATGACGAAAACGGACGGATGTCTCAGGTTTTTACTGCATATGAACACTTTTCACTTTCTACCGTGCAACTCGGCTGCTAGTCCTCCTTTCATGCAGAATCTTAAGGTCCTAGCTCATGTCCAAGGCACCAAAGCCAGCTAAAAGGTCAATAATCGATACCTAAAACTTTAATTGGATTACTTCTTACTGGCTATTAAATCAACTAAGATTCTTCATCTGTGTTCTACTATGGTGATTTTAGTGTCTCCGCATACCGCAGCACGCGACATAGCTTTGCAGACGATAAGTGCAACCGTTTCAGAGAGAAAAGCGGCCAATGTGTCGATCTGGCTTTAAGTCGATTCGATAACAAATGACGAAAACGGACGGATTTCTCAGGTTTTTACTACATATGAACACTTTTCACATACTCCCGTGCAACTGAGCTGCTAGTCCTCCTTTCATGCAGAATCTTAAGGTCCTAGCTCATGTCCAAGGCACCAAAGCCAGCTAAAAAGTCAATAATCGATACCTAAAACGCGAATTGTACTACTTCTTACTGGATATTGCATCAACTTAGAAGCTTCATCTGTGTTCTACTGTTGTGATTTTAGTGTCTCCGCATACCGCAGCACGTGACATAGCTTTGCAGACGATAAGTACAACCGTTTCAGAGAGAAGAGCGGCCAATGTGACGATCTGGCTTTAAGTCGATTCGATAACAAATGACGAAAACGGACGGAGTTCTCAGGTTTTTACTACATATGAACACTTTTCACATTCTCCCGTGCAACTCGGCTGCTAGTCCTTCTTTAATGCGGAACCTTAAGGTCCTAGCTCATGTCCAAGGCATCAGAGCCAGCTAAAATCAATAATCGATACCTAAAACTTGAATTCTACTTCTTCTTACTGGCTATTACATCAACTTAGAAGCTTCATCTGTGTTCTACTATGGTGCTTTTAGTGTCTCCACATATAGCAGCACGCGACATGGCTTTGCAGACGATAAGTACAACCGTTTCAGAGAGAAGAGCGGCCAATATGACGATCTGGCTTTAAGTCGATTCGATAACAAATGACGAAATCGGACGGATTTCTCAGGTTTTTACTACATATGAACACTTTTCACATTCTCCCGTGCAACTCGGCTGATAGTCCTCCTTCATGCAAAATCTTAATTTCGTAGCTCGTGTCCAAGGCACCAAAGAAGGGTAAAAAGTCATTAACTGATACCTAAAACTTTAATTGTACTACTTCTTACTGGCTATTACATCAACTTAGAAGCTTCATCTGTGTTCTACTATGGTGCTTTTAGTGTCTCAGCATAACGCAGCACGCGACATAGCTTTGCTGACGATAAGTACAACCGTTTCAGAGAGAAGAGCGGCCAATGTGACGATCTGGCTTTAAGTCGATTCGATAACAAATGACGAAAACGGACGGATTTCTCAGGTTTTTACTATATATGAACACTTTTCACATTCTCCCGTGCAACTCGGCTGCTAGTCCTCCTTCATGCAAAATCTTAAGGTCCTAGATCGTGTCCAAGGCACCAAAGAAGGGTAAAAAGTCAATAACCGATACCTAAAACTTTAATTGTACTACTTCTTACTGGCTATTACATCAACTTAGAAGCTTCATCTGTGTTCTACTATGGTGCTTTTAGTGTCTCTGCATATCGCAGCACGCGACATAGCTTTGTAGACGATAAGTACAAACGTTTCAGAGAGAAGAGCGGCCAATGTGTCGATCTTGCTTTAAGTAGATTCGATAACAAATGACGAAAACGGACGGATTTCTCAGCTTTTTACTACATATGAACACTTTTCACATTCTCCCGTGCAACTCGGCTGCTAGTCCTCCTTTCATGCAGAATCATAAGGTCCTAGCTCATGTCCAAGGCACCAAAGCTAGCTAAAAAGTCAATAATCGATAAGTAAAACTTGAATTGTACTACTTCTTACTGGCTATTACATCAACTTAGAAGTTTCATCTGTGTTCTACTATGGTGCTTTTAGTGTCTCCGCATACCGCAGCACGCGACATAGCTTTGCAATCGATAAGTAAAACCGTTTCAGAGAGAAGAGCGGCCAATGTGACGATCTGGCTTTAAGTCGATTCGATAACAAATGACGAAAACGGACGAATTTTTAGGTTTTTACTACATATGAAAACTTTTCACATCCTCCCGTGCAACTCGGCTGCTAGTCCTCCTTTCATGCAGAATCTTAAGGTCCTAGCTCATGTCCAAGGCACCAAAGCCAGCTAAAAAGTCAATAATCGATACCTAAATCTTGAATTGGACTACTTCTTACTGGCTATTACATCAACTTAGAAGCTTCATCTGTGTTCTACTATGGTGCTTCTCCTGTTTCCGCCTAAGGCAACACGCGTCATAGCTTTGCAGACGATAAGTACAACCGTTTCAGAGAGAAGAGCGGCCAATGTGACGATCTGGCTTTAAGTCGATTCGATAACAAATGACGAAAACGGATGGGTTTCTCAGGTTTTTACTACATATGAACACTTTTCACATTCTCCCGTGCAACTCGGCTGCTAGTCCTCCTTTCATGCAGAATCTTAAGGTCCTAGCTCATGTCCAAGGCACCAAAGCCAGCTAAAAAGTCAATAATCGATACCTAAAACGCGAATTGTACTACTTCTTACTGCATATTACATCAACTTAGAAGCTTCATCTGTGTTCTACTGTGGTGATTTTAGTGTCTCCGCATACCGCAGCACGTGACATAGCTTCGCAGATGATAAGTACAACCGTTTCAGAGAGAAGAGCGGCCAATGTGACGATCTGGCTTTAAGTTGGTTCGATAACAAATGACGAAAACGGACGGATTTCTCAGGTTTTTACTACATATGAACACTTTTCACATTCTCCCGTGCAACTCGGCTGCTAGTCCTCCTTCATGCGAAATCTTAAGTTCCTAGCTCGTGTCCAAGGCAATAAAGGAGTGTAGAAAGTCAATAACCGATACATAAAACTTGAATTTTACTTTTTCTTACTGGCTATTACATCAACTTAGAAGCTTCATCTGTGTTCTTCTATGGTGCTTTTAGTGTGTCCGCATACCGCAGCACGCGACATAGCTTTGCAGACGATAAGTACAACCGTTTCAGACAGAAGAGCGGCCAATGTGACGATCTGGCTTTAAGTCGATTCGATAACAAATGACGAAAACGGACGGATGTCTCAGGTTTTTACTGCATATGAACACTTTTCACTTTCTACCGTGCAACTCGGCTGCTAGTCCTCCTTTCATGCAGAATCTTAAGGTCCTAGCTCATGTCCAAGGCAACAAAGCCAGCTAAAAAGTCAATAATCGATACCTAAAACTTGAATTGGATTACTTCTTACTGGCTATTACATCAACTTAGATGCTTCATCTGTGTTCTACTATGGTGATTTTAGTGTCTCCGCATACCGCACCACGCGACATAGCTTTGCAGACGATAAGTGCAAACGTTTCAGAGAGAAGAGCAGCCAATGTGACGATCTGGCTTTAAGTCGATTCGAGAACAAATGACGAAAACGGACGGATTTCTCAGGTTTTTACTACATATGAACACTTTTCACATTCTCCCATGCAACTCGGCTGTTAGTCCTCCTTTAATGCAGAATCTTAAGGTCATAGCTCATGTCAAAGGCACCAAAGCCAGCTAAAATGTCAATAATCGATATCTAAAACTTGAATTGGATTTCTTCTTACTGGCTATTACATCAACTTAGATGCTTCATCTGTGTTCTACTATGGTGATTTTAGTGTCTCCGCATACCGCAGCACGCGACATAGCTTTGCAGACGATAAGTGCAACCGTTTCAGAGAGAAGAGCAGCCAATGTGACGATCTGGCTTTAAGTCGATTCGATAACAAATGACGAAAACGGACGGATATCTAAGGTTTTTACTACATATGAACACTTTTCGCATTCTCCCGTGCATCTCGGCTGCTAGTCCTCCTTTCATGCAGAATGTTAAGGTCCTATCTCATGTCCAAGGCACCAAAGCCAGCTAAAAAGTCAATAATCGATACCTAAAACTTGAATTTTACTACTTCTTACTGGGTATTACATCAACTTAGAAGCTTAATGGGTGTTCTACTATGTTGCTTTTAGTGCCTCCGCATACCGCATCATGCGACATAGCTTTGCAGACGATAAGTACAACCGTTTCAGAGAGAAGAGCGGCCAATGTGACGATCTGGCTTTAAGTCGATTCGATAACAAATGACAAAAACGGACGGATTTCTCATGTTTTTACTACATTTGAACACTTTTCACATTCCCCCATGCAACTCGGCTGCTAGTCCTCCTTTCATGCAGAATATTAAGGTCCTAGCTCATGTCCAAGGCACCAAAGCCAGCTAAAAAGTCAATAATCGATACCTAAAACTTGAATTGGATTACTTCTTACTGGCTATTAAATCAACTTAGATGCTTCATCTGTGTTCTACTATGGTGATTTTAGTGTCTCCGCATACCGCAGCACGCGACATAGCTTTGCAGACGATAAGTGCAACCGTTTCAGAGAGAAGAGCAGCCAATGTGACGATCTGGCTTTAAGTCGATTCGATAACAAATGACGAAAACGGACGGATTTCTCAGGTTTTTACTACATATGAACACTTTTCACTTTCTCCCGTGCAACTCGGCTGCTAGTCCTCCTTTCATGCAGAATCTTAAGGTCCTAGCTCATGTCCAAGGCACCAAAGCCAGCTAAAAAGTCAATAATCGATACCTAAAAACTTGAATTGGATTACTTCTTACTGGCTATTACATCAACTTAGATGCTTCATCTGTGTTCTACTATGGTGATTTTAGTGTCTCCGCATACCGCAGCACGCGACATAGCTTTGCAGACGATAAGTGCAACCGTTTCGGAGAGAAGAGCAGCCAATGTGACGATCTGGCTTTAAGTCGATTCGATAACAAATGACGAAAACGGACGGATTTCTCACGTTTTTACTACATATGAACACTTTTCACATTCTCCCATGCAACTCGGCTGCTAGTCCTCCTTTAATGCAGAATCTTAAGGTCATAGCTCATGTCAAAGGCACCAAAGCCAGCTAAAAAGTCAATAATCGATACCTAAAAACTTGAATTGGATTACTTCTTACTGGCTATTACATCAACTTAGATGCTTCATCTGTGTTCTACTATGGTGATTTTAGTGTCTCCGCATACCGCAGCACCCGACATAGCTTTGCAGACGATAAGTGCAACCGTTTCAGAGAGAAGAGCAGCCAATGTGACGATCTGGCTTTAAGTCGATTCGATAACAAATGACGAAAACGGACGGATTTCTAAGGTTTTAACTACATATGAACACTTTTCGCATTCTCCCGTGCATCTCGGCTGCTAGTCCTCCTTTCATGCAGAATCTTAAGGTCCTAGCTCATGTCCAAGGCACCAAAGCCAGCTAAAAGTTCCATATTCAATACCTAAAACTTGAATTGTACTACTTCTTACTGGCTATTACATCAACTTAGAAGCTTTATCTGTGTTCTATTATGGTGCTTTTAGTGTCTCAGCATACCGCAGCACGCGACATAGCTTTGCAGACGATAAGTACAACCGTTTCAGAGAGAAGAGCGGCCAATGTGTCGATCTGGCTTTAAGTCGATTCGATAACAAATGACGAAAACGGACGGATGTCTCAGGTTTTTACTACATATGAACACGTATCACATTCTCCCGTGCAACTCGGCTGCTAGTCCTCCTTTCATGCAGAATCTTAAGGTCCTAGCTCATGTCCAAGGCACCAAAGCCAGCTAAAAAGTCAATAATCGATACCTAAAACTTGAATTGTACTACTTCTTACTGGCTATTACATCAACTTAGATGCTTCGTCTGTGTTCTACTATGGTGCTTTTAGTGTGTCCGCATACCGCAGGACGCGACATAGCTTTGCAGACGATAAGTACAACCGTTTCAGAGAGAAGAGCGGCCAATGTGACGATCTGGCTTTAAGTCGATTCGATAACAAATAACGAAAACGGACGGATGTCTCAGCTTTTTACTGCATATGAACACTTTTCACATTCTCCCGTGCAACTCGGCTGCTAGTCCTCCTTTCATGCAGAATCTTAAGGTCCTAGCTCATGTCCAAGGCACCAAAGCCAGCTAAAAAGTCAATAATCGATACCTAAAACTTGAATTGGATACTTCTTACTGGCTATTAAATCAACTTAGATGCTTCATCTGTGTTCTACTATGGTGATTTTAGTGTCTCCGCATACCGCAGCACGCGACATAGCTTTGCAGACGATAAGTGCAACCGTTTCAGAGAGAAGAGCAGCCAATGTGACGATCTGGCTTCAAGTCGATTCGATAACAAATGACGAAAACGGACGGATTTCTCAGGTTTTTACTACATATGAACACTTTTCACATTCTCCCATGCAACTCGGCTGCTAGTCCTCCTTTAATGCAGAATCTTAAGGTCCTAGCTCATGTCCAAGGCACCAAAGCCAGCTAAAAAGTCAATAATCGATACCTAAAACTTGAATTGGATTACTTCTTACTGGCTATTACATCAACTTAGATGCTTCGTCTGTGTTCTACTATGGTGATTTTAGTGTCTCAGCATACCGCAGCGCGCGACATAGCTTTGCAGACGATAGGTACAAGCGTTTCAGAGAGAAGAGCGGCCAATGTGACAATCTGGCTTTAAGTCGATTCGATAACAAATGACGAAAACGGACGGATTTCTAAGGTTTTTACTACATATGAACACTTTTCACGTTCTCCCGTGCAACTCGGCTGCTAGTCCTCCTTTCATGCAGAATGTTAAGGTCCTAGCTCATGTCCAAGGTACCAAAGCCAGCTAAAAAGTCAATAATCGATAACTAAAACTTGAATTTTACTACTTCTTACTGGCTATTACATCAACTTAGAAGCTTCATCTGTGTTCTACTATGGTGCTTTTAGTGTCTCCGCATACCGCAGCACGCGACATAGCTTTGCAGACGATAAGTACAACCGTTTCAGAGAGAAGAGCGGCCAATGTGTCGATCTGGCTTTAAGTCGAGTCGATAACAAATGACGAAAACGGACGGATGTCTCAGGTTTTTACTACATATGAACACGTTTCACATTCTCCCGTGCAACTCGGCTGCTAGTCCTCCTTTCATGCAGAATCTTAAGGTCCTATCTCATGTCCAAGGCACCAAAGCCAGCTAAAAAGTCAATAATCGATACCTAAAACTCGAATTGTACTACTTCTTACTGGCAATTACATCAACTTAGAAGCTTCATCTGTGTTCTACTATGGTGCTTCTAGTGTGTCCGCATACCGCAGCACGCGACATAGCTTTGCAGACGATAAGTACAACCGTTTCAGAGAGAAGAGCGGCCAATGTGACGATCTGGCTTTAAGTCGATTCGATAACAAATGACGAAAACAGACGGATGTCTCAGGTTTTTACTGCATATGAACACTTTTCACATTCTCCCGTGCAACTCGGCTGCTAGTCCTCCTTTAATGCAGAATCTTAAGGTCCTAGCTCATGTCCAAGGCACCAAAGCCAGCTAAAAAGTCAATAATCGATACCTAAAACTTGAATTGGATTACTTCTTACTGGCTATTACATCAACTTAGATGCTTCATCTGTGTTCTACTATGGTGATTTTAGTGTCTCAGCATACCGCAGCACGCGACATAGCTTTGCAGACGATAGGTACAAGCGTTTCAGAGAGAAGAGCGGCCAATGTGACAATCTGGCTTTAAGTCGATTCGATAACAAATGACGAAAACGGACGGATTTCTAAGGTTTTTACTACATATGAACACTTTTCACGTTCTCCCGTGCAAATCGGCTGCTAGTCCTCCTTTCATGCAGAATGTTAAGGTCCTAGCTCATGTCCAAGGCACCAAAGCCAGCTAAAAAGTCAATAATCGATAACTAAAACTTGAATTTTACTACTTCTTACTGGGTATTACATCAACTTAGAAGCTTAATCTGTGTTCTACTGTGGTGATTTTAGTGTCTCCGCATACCGCAGCACGTGACATAGCTTTGCAGACGATAAGTACAACCGTTTCAGAGAAAAGAGCGGCCAATTTGACGATCTGGCTTTAAGTCGATTCGATAACAAATGACGAAAACGGACAGATTTCTCAGGTTTTTACTACATATGAACACTTTTCACATTCTCCCATGCAACTCGTCTGCTAGTCCTCCTTTCATGCAGAGTCTTAAGGTCCTAGCTCATGTCCAAGGCAGGAAAGCCAGCTAAAAAGTCAATAATCGATACCTAAAACATGAATTGTACTACTTCTTACTGGCTATTACATCAACTTAGAAGCTTCATCTGTGTTCTACTATGGTGCTTTTAGTGTCTCTGCATACCGCAGCACGCGACATAGCTGTGCAGACGATAAGTACTAGCGTTTCAGAGAGAAGAGCGGCCAATGTGACGATCTGGCTTTAAGTCGATTCGATAACAAATGACGAAAACGGACGGATTTCTCAAGTTTTAACTACATATGAACACTTTTCACATTCTCCCGTGCAACTCGGCTGCTAGTCCTCCTTTCATGCAGAATCTTAAGGTCCTAGCTCATGTCCAAGGCACCAAAGCCAGCTAAAAGTTCCATATTCAATACCTAAAACTTGAATTGTACTACTTCTTACTGGCTATTACATCAACTTAGAAGCTTCATCTGTGTTCTATTATGGTGCTTTTAGTGTCTCAGCATACCGCAGCACGCGACATAGCTTTGCAGACGATAAGTACAACCGTTTCAGAGAGAAGAGCGGCCAATGTGTCGATCTGGCTTTAAGTCGATTCGATAACAAATGACGAAAACGGACGGATTTCTCAGGTTTTTACTACATATGAACACTTTTCACATTCTCCCATGCAACTCGGCTGCTAGTCCTCCTTTCATGCAGAGTCTTAAGGTCCTAGCTCATGTCCAAGGCAGGAAAGCCAGCTAAAAAGTCAATAATCGATACCTAAAACATGAATTGTACTACTTCTTACTGGCTATTACATCAACTTAGAAGCTTCATCTGTGTTCTACTATGGTGCTTTTAGTGTCTCTGCATACCGCAGCACGCGACATAGCTGTGCAGACGATAAGTACTAGCGTTTCAGAGAGAAGAGCGGCCAATGTGACGATCTGGCTTTAAGTCGATTCGATAACAAATGACGAAAACGGACGGATTTCTCAGGTTTTTACTACATATGAACACTTTTCACATTCTCCCGTGCAACTCGGCTGCTAGTCCTCCTTCATGCGAAATCTTAAGTTCCTAGCTCGTGTCCAAGGCACCAAAGAAGTGTAAAAAGTCAATAACCGATACATAAAACTTGAATTTTACTTCTTCTTACTGGCTATTACATCAGCTTAGAAGCTTCATCTGTGTTCTACTAAGGTGCTTTTAGTGTGTCCGCATACCGCAGCACGCGACATAGCTTTGCAGACGATACGTACAACCGTTTCAGACAGAAGAGCGGCCAATGTGACGATCTGGCTTTATGTCCATTCGATAACAAATGACGAAAACGGACGGATGTCTCAGGTTTTTACTGCATATGAACACTTTTCACATTCTCCCGTGCAACTCGGCTGCTAGTCCTCCTTTCATGCAGAATCTTAAGGTCCTATCTCATGTCCAAGGCACCAAAGCCACCAAAAAGTCAATAATCGATACCTATAACTTGAATTGGACTACTTCTTACTGGCTATTACATCAACTTAGATGCTTCATCTGTGTTCTACTATGGTGATTTTAGTGTCTCCGCATACCGCAGCACGCGACATAGCTTTGCAGACGATAAGTGCAAACGTTTCAGAGAGAAGAGCAGCCAATGTGACGATCTGGCTTTAAGTCGATTCGATAACAAATGACGAAAACGGACGGATTTCTAAGGTTTTTACTACACATGAACACTTTTCGCATTCTCCCGTGCATCTCGGCTGCTAGTCCTCCTTTCATGCAGAATGTTAAGTTCCTATCTCATGTCCAAGGCACCAAAGCCAGCTAAAAAGTCAATAATCGATACCTAAAACTTGAATTTTACTACTTCTTACTGGGTATTACATCAACTTAGAAGCTTAATGGGTGTTCTACTATGGTGCTTTTAGTGTCTCCGCATACCGCAGCACGCGACATACCATTGCAGACGATAAGTACAACCGTTTCAGAGAGAAGAGAGGCCAATGTGACAATCTGGCTTTAAGTCGATTCGATAACAAATGACGAAAACGGACGTATTTCTCAGGTTTTTACTACATTTGAACACTTTTCACATTCCCCCCTGCAACTCGGCTGTTAGTCCTCCTTTCATGCAGAATATTAAGGTCCTACCTCATGTCCAAGGCACCAAAACCCAGCTAAAAAGTCAATAATCGATACCTAAATCTTGAATTGGACTACTTCTTACAGGCTATTACATCAACTTAGAAGCTTCATCTGTGTTCTACTATGGTGCTTTTCCTGTTTCCGCCTACGGCAACATGCGACATACCTTTGAAGACGATAAGTACAACCGTTTCAGAGAGAAGAGCGGCCAATGTGACGATCTGGCTTTAAGTCGATTCGATTACAAATGACGAAAACGGACGGATTTCTCAGGTTTTAACTACATATGAACACTTTTCACATTCTCCCGTGCAACTCGGCTGCTAGTCCTCCTTTCATGCAGAATCTTAAGGTCCTAGCTCATGTCCAAGGCACCAAAGCCAGCTAAAAGTTCCATATTCAATACCTAAAACTTGAATTGTACTACTTCTTACTGGCTATTACATCAACTTAGAAGCTTCATCTGTGTTCTACTATGGTGCTTTTAGTGTGTCCGCATACCGCAGCACGCGACATAGCTTTGCAGACGATAAGTACAGCCGTTTCAGAGAGAAGAGCGGCCAATGTGACGATCTGGCTTTAAGTCGATTAGTTAACAAATGACGAAAACGGACGGATGTCTCAGGTTTTTACTGCATATGAACACTTTTCACATTCTCCCGTGCAACTCGGCTGCTAGTCCTCCTTTCATGCAGAATCTTAAGGTCCTAGCTCATGTCCAAGGCACCAAAGCCAGCTAAAAGGTCTATAATCGATACCTAAAACTTTAATTGGATTACTTTTTACTGGCTATTAAATCAACTTAGATTCTTCATCTGTGTTCTACTATGGTGATTTTAGTGTCTCCGCATACCGCAGCACGGGACATAGCTTTGCAGACGATAAGTGCAACCGTTTCAGAGAGAAGAGCAGCCAATGTGACGATCTGGCTTTAAGTCGATTCGATAACAAATGACGAAAACGGACGGATGTCTCAGGTTTTTACTGCATATGAACACTTTTCACTTTCTACCGTGCAACTCGGCTGCTAGTCCTCCTTTCATGCAGAATCTTAAGGTCCTAGCTCATGTCCAAGGCACCAAAGCCAGCTAAAAGGTCAATATTCAATACCTAAAACTTGAATTGGATTACTTCTTACTGGCTATTACATACTTAGATGCTTCATCTGTGTTCTACTATGGTGCTTTTAGTGTGTCCGCATACCGCAGCACGCGACATAGCTTTGCAGACGATAAGTACAACCGTTTCAGAGAGAAGAGCGGCCAAAGTGACGATCTGGCTTTAAGTCGATTCGATAACAAATGACGAAAACGGACGGATGTCTCAGGTTTTTACTGCATATGAACACTTTTCACTTTCTACCGTGCAACTCGGCTGCTAGTCCTCCTTTCATGCAGAATCTTAAGGTCCTAGCTCATGTCCAAGGCACCAAAGCCAGCTAAAAGGTCTATAATCGATACCTAAAACTTTAATTGGATTACTTCTTACTGGCTATTAAATCAACTTAGATTCTTCATCTGTGTTCTACTATGGTGATTTTAGTGTCTCCGCATACCGCAGCACGCGACATAGCTTTGCAGACGATAAGTGCAACCGTTTCAGAGAGAAGAGCAGCCAATGTGACGATCTGGCTTTAAGTCGATTCGATAACAAATGGTGAAAACGGACGGATTTCTCAGGTTTTTACTACATATGAACACCTTTCACATTCTCCCATGCAACTCGGCTGCTAGTTCTCCTTTAATGCAGAATCTTAAGGTCCTAGCTCATGTCCAAGGCACCAAAGCCAGCTAAAAAGTCAATAATCGATACCTAAAACTTGAATTGGATTACTTCTTCCTGGCTATTACATCAACTTAGATGCTTCATCTGTGTTCTACTATGGTGATTTTAGTGTCTCCGCATACCGCAGCACGCGACATAGCTTTGCAGACGATAGGTACAAGCGTTTCAGAGAGAAGAGCGGCCAATGTGACAATCTGGCTTTAAGTCGATTCGATAACAAATGACGGAAACGGACGGATTTCTCAGGTTTTTACTACATATGAACACTTTTCACATTCTCCCGTGCAACTCGGCTGCTAGTCCGCCTTTCATGTAGAATCTTAAGGTCCTAGCTCATGTCCAAGGCACCAAAGCCAGCTAAAAAGTCAATAATCGATACCTAAAACTTGAATTCAACTACTTCTTACTGGCTATTACATCAACTTAGAAGCTTGATCTGTGTTCTACTATGGTGATTTTAGTGTCTCCGCATACCGCAGCACGCGACATAGCTTTGCAGACGACAAGTACAACCATTTCAGAGTGAAGAGCGGCCAATGTGACGATCTGGCTTTAAGTCGATTCGATAACAAATGACGAAAACGGACGGGTGTCTCAGGTTTTTACTACATATGAACACCTTTCACATTCTCCCGTGCAACTCCGCTGCTAATCCTCCGTTCATGCAGAATCTTAAGGTCCTAGCTCATGTCCAAGGCACCAAAGATAGCTAAAAAGTCAATAATCGATACCTAAAACTTGAATTGGATTACTTCTTACTGGCTATTACATACTTAGATGCTTCATCTGTGTTCTACTATGGTGCTTTTAGTGTGTCCGCATACCGCAGCACGCGACATAGCTTTGCAGACGATAAGTACAACCGTTTCAGAGAGAAGAGCGGCCAATGTGACGATCTGGCTTTAAGTCGATTCGATAACAAATGACGAAAACGGACGGATGTCTCAGGTTTTTACTGCATATGAACACTTTTCACTTTCTACCGTGCAACTCGGCTGCTAGTCCTCCTTTCATGCAGAATCTTAAGGTCCTAGCTCATGTCCAAGGCACCAAAGCCAGCTAAAAGGTCAATAATCGATACCTAAAACTTTAATTGGATTACTTCTTACTGGCTATTAAATCAACTAAGATTCTTCATCTGTGTTCTACTATGGTGATTTTAGTGTCTCCGCATACCGCAGCACGCGACATAGCTTTGCAGACGATAAGTGCAACCGTTTCAGAGAGAAGAGCAGCCAATGTGACGATCTGGCTTTAAGTCGATTCGATAACAAATGACGAAAACGGGCGGATTTCTAAGGTTTTTACTACATATGAACACTTTTCACGTTCTCCCATGCAACTCGGCTGCTAGTCCTCCTTTCATGCAGAATGTTAAGGTCCTAGCTCATGTCCAAGGCACCAAAGCCAGCTAAAAAGTCAATAATCGATAACTAAAACTTGAATTTTACTACTTCTTACTGGGTATTACATCAACTTAGAAGCTTAATCTGTGTTCTACTATGGTGCTTTTAGTGTCTCCGCATACCGCAGCACGCGACATAGCTTTGCAGACGATAAGTACAACCGTTTCAAGAGAAGAGCGGACAATGTGACGATCTGGCTTTAAGTCGATTCGATAACAAATGACGAAAACGGACGTATTTCTCAGGTTTTTACTACATTTGAACACTTTTCACATTCCCCCATGCAACTCGGCTGCTAGTCCTCCTTTCATGCAGAATCTTAAGGTCCTAGCTCATGTCCAAGGCACCAAAGCCAGCTAAAAAGTCAATAATCGATACCTAAAACTTGAATTGGACTACTTCTTACTGGATATTACATCAACTTAGAAGCTTCATCTATGTTCTACTGTGGTGATTTTAGTGTCTCCGCATACCGCAGCACGTGACATAGCTTTGCAGACGATAAGTACAACCGTTTCAGAGAAAAGAGCGGCCAATTTGACGATCTGGCTTTAAGTCGATTCGATAACAAATGACGGAAACGTACGGATTTCTCAGGTTTTTACTACATATGAACACTTTTCACATTCTCCCATGGATCTCGGCTGCTAGTCCTCCTTTCATGCAGAGTCTTAAGTTCATAGCTCATGTCCAAGGCACGAAAGCCAGCTAAAAAGTCAATAATCGATACCTAAAACATGAATTGTACTACTTCTTACTGGGTATTACATCAACTTAGAAGCTTAATCTGTGTTCTACTATGGTGCTTTTAGTGTCTCAGCATACCGCAGCACGCGACATAGCTTTGCAGACGATAAGTACAACCGTTTTAGAGAGAAGAGCGGCCATTGTGTCGATCTGGCTTTAAGTCGATTCGATAACAAATGACGAAAACGGACGGATTTCTCAGGTTTTTACTACATATGAACACTTTTCACATTCTCCCATGCAACTCGGCTACTAGTCCTCCTTTCATGCAGAGTCCTAAGGTCCTAGCTCATGTCCAAGGCACGAAAGCCAGCTAAAAAGTCAATAATCGATACCTAAAACATGAATTGTACTACTTCTTACTGGCTATTACATCAACTTAGAAGCTTCATCTGTGTTCTACTATGGTGCTTTTAGTGTCTCTGCATACCGCAGCACGCGACATAGCTGTGCAGATGATAAGTACTAGCGTTTCAGAGAGAAGAGCGGCCAATGTGACGATCTGGCTCTAAGTCGATTCGATAACAAATGACGAAAACGGACGGATTTCTCAGGTTTTTTTATTTTTTTAGATAAGAACACTTTTCACATTCTCCCGTGCAACTCGGCTGCTAGTCCTCCTTTCATGCAGAATCTTAAGGTCCTAGCTCATGTCCAAGTCACCAAAGCCAGCTAAAAAGTCAATAATCGATACCTAAAACTCGAATTGTACTACTTCTTACTTAATATTACATCAACTTAGAAGCTTCATCTGTGTTCTACTGTGGTGATTTTAGTGTCTCCGCATACCGCAGCACGTGACATAGCTTTGCAGACGATAAGTACAACCGTTTCAGTGAGAAGAGCGGCCAATGTGACGATCTGGCTTTAAGTCGATTCGATAACAAATGACGAAAACAGACGGATGTCTCAGGTTTTTACTGCATATGAACACTTTTCACATTCTCCCATGCAACTCGGCTGCTAGTCCTCCTTTCATGCAGAATCGTAAGGTCCTAGCTCATGTCCAAGTCACCAAAGCCAGCTAAAAAGTCAATAATCGATACCTAAAACTTGAATTGGACTACTTCTTACTGGCTATTACATCAACGTAGATGTTTCATCTGTGTTCTACTATGGTGATTTTAGTGTCTCCGCATACCGCAGCACGCGACATAGCTTTGCAGACGATAAGTACAACCGTTTCAGAGAGAAGAGCGGCCAATGTGACGATCTGTCTTTAAGTCGATTCGATAACAAATGACGGAAACGTACGGATTTCTCAGGTTTTTACTACATATGAACACTTTTCACATTCTCCCGTGCAACTCGGCTGCTAGTCCGCCTTTCATGTAGAATCTTAAGGTCTTAGCTCATGTCCAAGGCACCAAAGCCAGCTAAAAAGTCAATAATCGATACCTAAAACTTGAATTCTACTACTTCTTACTGGCTATTACATCAACTTAGAAGCTTCATCTCTGTTCTACTATGGTGCTTTTACTCTCTCCACATACCGCAGCACGCGACATAGCTTTGCAGACGATAAGTACAACCGTTTCAGTGAGAAGAGCGGCCAATGTGACGATCTGGCTTTAAGTCGATTCGATAACAAATGACGAAAACGGACGGATTTCTAAGGTTTTTATTACATATGAACAGTTTTCACATTCTCCCGTGTAACTCGGCTGCTAGTCCTCCTTTCATGCAGAATGTTAAGGTCCTAGCTCATGTTCAAGGCACCAAAGCCAGCTAAAAAGTCAATAATCGATACCTAAAACTTGAATTCTACTACTTCTTACTGGCTATTACATCAACTTAGAAGCTTCATCTGTGTTCTACTATGGTGCTTTTAGTGCCTCCGCATACCACAGTACGCGACATAGCTTTGCAGACGATAAGTACAAGCATTTCAGAGAGAAGAGCGGCCAATGTGACGATCTGGCTTTAAGTCGATTCGATAACAAATGACGAAAACGGACGGATTTCTTAGGTTTTTACTACATATGAACACTTTTCACATTCTCCCATGCAACTCGGCTGCTAGTCCTCCTTTCATGCAGAATCTTAAGGTCCTAGCTCATGTCCAAGGCACCAAAGCCAGCTAAAAAGTCAATAATCGATACCTAAAACTTGAATTGTACTACTTCTTACTGGCTATTACATCAACTTAGAAGCTTCATCTGTGTTGTACTATGGTGATTTTAGTGTCTCCGCATACCGCAGCACGCGACATAGCTTTGCAGATGATAAGTACAAGCGTTTCAGAGAGAAGAGCGGCCAAATGTGACGATCTTGCTTTAAGTCGATTCGATAACAAATGACGAAAATGGACGGATTTCTCAGGTTTTTACTACATATGAACACATTTCACATTCTCCCGTGCAACTCGGCTGCTAGTCCTCCTTTCATGCAGAATATTAAGGTCCTAGCTCATGTCCAAGGCACCAAAGCCAGCTAAAAAGTCAATAATCGATACCTAAAACTTGAATTCTACTACTTCTTACTGGCTATTACATCAATTTAGAAGCTTCATCTGTGTTCTACTATGGTGCTTTTACTCTCTCCACATACCGCAGCACGCGACATAGCTTTGCAGACGATAAGTACAACCGTTTCAGTGAGAAGAGCGGCCAATGTGACGATCTGGCTTTAAGTCGATTCGATAACTAATGACGAAAACGGACGGATTTCTAAGGTTTTTATTACATATGAACAGTTTTCACATTCTCCCGTGTAACTCGGCTGCTGGTCCTCCTTTCATGCAGAATGTTAAGGTCCTAGCTCATGTTCAAGGCACCAAAGCCAGCTAAAAAGTCAATAATCGATACCTAAAACTTGAATTCAACTACTTCTTACTGGCTATTACATCAACTTAGAAGCTTGATCTGTGTTCTACTATGGTGATTTTAGTGTCTCCGCATACCGCAGCACGCGACATAGCTTTGCAGACGATAAGTACAACCGTTTCAGAGAGAAGAGCGGCCAATGTGACGATCTGGCTTTAAGTCGATTCGATAACAAATGACGAAAACGGACGGATTTCTCAGGTTTTTACTACATATGAACACTTTTCACATTCTCCCGTGCAACTCGGCTGCTAGTCGTCCTTTAATGCAGAATGTTAAGGTCCTAGCTCATGTCCAAGTCACTGAAGCCAGCTAAAAAATCAATAATCGATACCTAAAACTTGAATTGGACTACTTCTTACTGGCTATTACATCAACTTAGAAGCTTCATCTGTGTTCTACTATGGTGATTTTAGTGTCTCCGCATAACGCAGCACGCGACATAGCTTTGCACACGAGAAGTACAACCGTTTCAGAGAGAAGAGCGGCCAATGTGACCATCTGGCTTTAAGTCGATTCGATAACAAATGACGAAAACGGACGAATTTCTTAGGTTTTTACTACATATGAACACTTTTCACATTCTCCCGTGAAACTCGGCTGCTAGTCCTCCTTTCATGCAGAGTCTTAAGGTCCTAGCTCATGTCCAAGGCACCAAAGCCAGCTAAAAGGTCCATATTCAATACCTAAAACTTGAATTGTACTACTTCTTACTGGCTATTACATCAACTTAGAAGCTTCATCTGTGTTCTACTATGGTGATTTTAGTGTCTCCGCATACCGCAGCACGCGACATAGCTTTGCAGATGATAAGTACAAGCGTTTCAGAGAGAAGAGCGGCCAATGTGACGATCTGGCTTTAAGTCGATTCGATAACAAATGACGAAAACGGACGGATTTCTCAGGTTTTTACTACATATGAACACATTTCACATTCTCCCGTGCAACTCGGCAGCTAGTCCTCCTTTCATGCAGAATCTTAAGGTCCTAACTCATGTCCAAGGCACCAAAGCCAGCTAAAAAGTCAATAATCGATACCTAAAACTTGAATTCTACTACTTCTTACTGGCTATTACATCAACTTAGAAGCTTCATCTGTGTTCTACTATGGTGCTTTTAGTGTCTCCACATACCGCAGCACGCGACATAGCTTTGCAGACGGTAAGTACAACCGTTTCAGAGAGAAGAGCGGCCAATGTGACGATCTGGCTTTAAGTCGATTCGATAACAAATGACGAAAACGGACGGATTTTTAAGGTTTTTATTACATATGAACACTTTTCACATTCTCCCGTGCAACTCGGCTGCTAGTCCTCCTTTCATGCAGAATCGTAAGGTCCTAGCTCATGTCCAAGGCACCAAACCCAGCTAAAAAGTCAATAATCGATACCTAAAACTTGAATTGTACTACTTCTTACTGGCTAATACATCAACTTAGAAGCTTCATCTGTGTTCTACTATGGTGATTTTAGTGTCTCCGCATACCGCAGTACGCGACATAGCTTTGCAGACGATAAGTACAAGCATTTCAGAGAGAAGAGCGGCCAATGTGACCATCTGGCTTTAAGTCGATTCGATAACAAATGACGAAAACGGACGGATTTCTTAGGTTTTTACTACATATGAACACATTTCACATTCTCCCGTGCAACTCGGCTGCTAGTCGTCCTTTAATGCAGAATGTTAAGGTCCTAGCTCATGTCCAAGTCACCAAAGCCAGCTAAAAAGTCAATAATCGATACCTAAAACTTGAATTGGATTACTTCTTACTGGCTATTACATCAACTTAGATGCTTCATCTGTGTTCTACTATGGTGATTTTAGTGTCTCCGCATACCGCAGCACGCGACATAGCTTAGCAGACGGTAGGTACAAGCGTTTCAGAGAGAAGAGCGGCCAATGTGACAATCTGGCTTTAAGTCGATTCGATAACAAATGACGAAAACGGACGGATTTCTAAGGTTTTTACTACATATGAACACTTTTCACGTTCTCCCGTGCAACTCGGCTGCTAGTCCTCCTTTCATGCAGAATGTTAAGGTCCTAGCTCATGTCCAAGGCACCAAAGCCAGCTAAAAAGTCAATAATCGATAACTAAAACTTGAATTTTACTACTTCTTACTGGGTATTACATCAACTTAGAAGCTTAATCTGTGTTCTACTATGGTGCTTTTAGTGTCTCCGCATACCGCAGCACGCGACATAGCTTTGCAGACGATAAGTACAACCGTTTCAGAGAGAAGAGCGGCCAATGTGACGATCTGGCTTTAAGTCGATTCGATAACAAATGACGAAAACGGACGTATTTCTCAGGTTTTTACTACATTTGAACACTTTTCACATTCCCCCATGCAACTCGGCTGCTAGTCCTCCTTTCATGCAGAATCTTAAGGTCCTAGCTCATGTCCAAGGCACCAAAGCCAGCTAAAAAGTAAATAATCGGTACCTAAATCTTGAATTGGACTACTTCTTACTGTCTATTACATCAACTTAGAAGCTTCATCTGTGTTCTACTATGGTGCTTTTCCTGTTTCCGCCTACGGCAACACGCGACATACCTTTGAAGACGATAAGTACAACCGTTTCAGAGAGAAGAGCGGCCAATGTGACGATCTGGCTTTAAGTCGATTCGATAACAAATGACGAAAACGGACGGATTTCTCAAGTTTTAACTACACATGAACACTTTTCACAGTCTCCCGTGCAACTCAGCTGCTAGTCCTCCTTTCATGCAGAATCTTAAGGTCCTAGCCCATGTCCAAGGCACCAAAGCCAGCTAAAAGTTCCATATTCAATACCTAAAACTTGAATTGTACTACTTCTTACTGGCTATTACATCAACTTAGAAGCTTCATCTGTGCTCTATTATGGTGCTTTTAGTGTCTCAGCATACCGCAGCACGCGACATAGCTTTGCAGACGATAAGTACAACCGTTTTAGCGAGAAGAGCGGCCAATGTGTCGATCTGGCTTTAAGTCGATTCGATAACAAATGACGAAAACGGACGGATTTCTCAGGTTTTTACTACATATGAACACTTTTCACATTCTCCCATGCAACTCGGCTACTAGTCCTCCTTTCATGCAGAGTCCTAAGGTCCTAGCTCATGTCCAAGGTACGAAAGCCAGCTAAAAAGTCAATAATCGATACCTAAAACATGAATTGTACTACTTCTTACTGGCTATTACATCAACTTAGAAGCTTCATCTGTGTTCTACTATGGTGCTTTTAGTGTCTCTGCATACCGCAGCACGCGTCATAGCTGTGCAGATGATAAGTACTAGCGTTTCAGAGAGAAGAGCGGCCAATGTGACGATCTGGCTTTAAGTCGATTCGATAACAAATGACGAAAACGGACGGATTTCTCAGGTTTTTTTTATTTTTTTAGATAAGAACACTTTTCACATTCTCCCGTGCAACTCGGCTGCTAGTCCTCCTTTCATGCAGAATCTTAAGGTCCTAGCTCATGTCCAAGTCACCAAAGCCAGCTAAAAAGTCAATAATCGATACCTAAAACTCGAATTGTACTACTTCTTACTTAATATTACATCAACTTAGAAGCTTCATCTGTGTTCTACTGTGGTGATTTTAGTGTCTCCGCATACCGCAGCACGTGACATAGCTTTGCAGACGATAAGTACAACCGTTTCAGAGAAAAGAGCGGCCAATTTGACGATCTGGCTTTAAGTCGATTCGATAACGAATGACGAAAACGGACGGATTTCTCAGGTTTTTTTATTTTTTTAGATAAGAACACTTTTCACATTCTCCCGTGCAACTCGGCTGCTAGTCCTCCTTTCATGCAGAATCTTAAGGTCCTAGCTCATGTCCAAGTCACCAAAGCCAGCTAAAAAGTCAATAATCGATACCTAAAACTTGAATTGGACTACTTCTTACTGGCTATTACATCTACTTAGATGCTTCATCTGTGTTCTACTATGGTGATTTCAGTGTCTCAGCATACCGCAGCACGCGACATAGCTTTGCAGACGATAAGTACAACCGTTTCAGAGAGAAGAGCGGCCAATGTGACGATCTGGCTTTAAGTCAATTCGATAACAAATGACGAAAACGGACGGATTTCTCAGGTTTTTACTACATATGAACACTTTTCACATTCTCCCGTGCAACTCGGCTGCTAGTCCTCCTTCATGCAAAGTCTTAAGTTCCTAGCTCGTGTCCAAGGCACCGAAGAAGGTTAAAAAGTCAATAACAGATACCTAAAACTTGAATTTTACTACTTCTTACTGGCTATTACATCAACTTAGAAGCATCATCTGTGTTCTACTATTGTGCTTTTAGTGTATCCGCATATCGCAGCACGCGACATAGCTTTGCAGACGATAAGTACAAGCGTTTCAGTGAGAAGAGCGGCCAATGTGACGATCTGGCTTTAATTCGATTCGATAACAAATGACGAAAACGGACGGATTTCTAAGGTTTTTATTACATATGAACAGTTTTCACATTCTCCCGTGTAACTCGGCTGCTAGTCCTCCTTTCATGCAGAATGTTAAGGTCCTAGCTCATGTTCAAGGCACCAAAGCCAGCTAAAAAGTCAATAATCGATACCTAAAACTTGAATTCTACTACTTCTTACTGGCTATTACATCAACTTAGAAGCTTCATCTGTGTTCTACTATGGTGCTTTTAGTGTCTCCGCATACCACAGTACGCGACATAGCTTTGCAGACGATAAGTACAAGCATTTCAGAGAGAAGAGCGGCCAATGTGACGATCTGGCTTTAAGTCGATTCGATAACAAATGACGAAAACGGACGGATTTCTTAGGTTTTTACTACATATGAACACTTTTCACATTCTCCCATGCAACTCGGCTGCTAGTCCTCCTTTCATGCAGAATCTTAAGGTCCTAGCTCATGTCCAAGGCACCAAAGCCAGCTAAAAAGTCAATAATCGATACCTAAAACTTGAATTGTACTACTTCTTACTGGCTATTACATCAACTTAGAAGCTTCATCTGTGTTCTACTATGGTGATTTTAGTGTCTCCGCATACCGCAGCACGCGACATAGCTTTGCAGATGATAAGTACAAGCGTTTCAGAGAGAAGAGCGGCCAAATGTGACGATCTTGCTTTAAGTCGATTCGATAACAAATGACGAAAATGGACGGATTTCTCAGGTTTTTACTACATATGAACACATTTCACATTCTCCCGTGCAACTCGGCTGCTAGTCCTCCTTTCATGCAGAATATTAAGGTCCTAGCTCATGTCCAAGGCACCAAAGCCAGCTAAAAAGTCAATAATCGATACCTAAAACTTGAATTCTACTACTTCTTACTGGCTATTACATCAACTTAGAAGCTTCATCTGTGTTCTACTATGGTGATTTTAGTGTCTCCGCATAACGCAGCACGCGACATAGCTTTGCACACGAGAAGTACAACCGTTTCAGACAGAAGAGCGGCCAATGTGACCATCTGGCTTTAAGTCGATTCGATAACAAATGACGAAAACGGACGAATTTCTTAGGTTTTTACTACATATGAACACTTTTCACATTCTCCCGTGAAACTCGGCTGCTAGTCCTCCTTTCATGCAGAGTCTTAAGGTCCTAGCTCATGTCCAAGGCACCAAAGCCAGCTAAAAGGTCCATATTCAATACCTAAAACTTGAATTGTACTACTTCTTACTGGCTATTACATCAACTTAGAAGCTTCATCTGTGTTCTACTATGGTGATTTTAGTGTCTCCGCATACCGCAGCACGCGACATAGCTTTGCAGATGATAAGTACAAGCGTTTAAGAGAGAAGAGCGGCCAATGTGACGATCTGGCTTTAAGTCGATTCGATAACAAATGAGGAAAACGGACGGATTTCTCAGGTTTTTACTACATATGAACACATTTCACATTCTCCCGTGCAACTCGGCTGCTAGTCCTCCTTTCATGCAGAATCTTAAAGTCCTAACTCATGTCCAAGGCACCAAAGCCAGCTAAAAAGTCAATAATCGATACCTAAAACTTGAATTCTACTACTTCTTACTGGCTATTACATCAACTTAGAAGCTTCATCTGTGTTCTACTATGGTGCTTTTAGTGTCTCCACATACCGCAGTACGCGACATAGCTTTGCAGACGGTAAGTACAACCGTTTCAGAGAGAAGAGCGGCCAATGTGACGATCTGGCTTTAAGTCGATTCGATAACAAATGACGAAAACGGACGGATTTTTAAGGTTTTTATTACATATGAACACTTTTCACATTCTCCCGTGCAACTCGGCTGCTAGTCCTCCTTTCATGCAGAATCGTAAGGTCCTAGCTCATGTCCAAGGCACCAAACCCAGCTAAAAAGTCAATAATCGATACCTAAAACTTGAATTGTACTACTTCTTACTGGCTAATACATCAACTTAGAAGCTTCATCTGTGTTCTACTATGGTGATTTTAGTGTCTCCGCATACCGCAGTACGCGACATAGCTTTGCAGACGATAAGTACAAGCATTTCAGAGAGAAGAGCGGCCAATGTGACCATCTGGCTTTAAGTCGATTCGATAACAAATGACGAAAACGGACGGATTTCTTAGGTTTTTACTACATATGAACACTTTTCACATTCTCCCATGCAACTCGGCTGCTAGTCCTCCTTTCATGCAGAATCTTAAGGTCCTAGCTCATGTCCAAGGCACCAAAGCCAGCTAAAAAGTCAATAATCGATACCTAAAACTTGAATTGTACTACTTCTTACTGGCTATTACATCAACTTAGAAGCTTCATCTGTGTTCTACTATGCTGATTTTAGTGTCTCCGCATACCGCAGCACGCGACATAGCTTTGCAGATGATAAGTACAAGCGTTTCAGAGAGAAGAGCGGCCAAATGTGACGATCTTGCTTTAAGTCGATTCGATAACAAATGACGAAAATGGACGGATTTCTCAGGTTTTTACTACATATGAACACATTTCACATTCTCCCGTGCAACTCGGCTGCTAGTCCTCCTTTCATGCAGAATATTAAGGTCCTAGCTCATGTCCAAGGCACCAAAGCCAGCTAAAAAGTCAATAATCGATACCTAAAACTTGAATTCTACTACTTCTTACTGGCTATTACATCAACTTAGAAGCTTCATCTGTGTTCTACTATGGTGCTTTTACTCTCTCCACATACCGCAGCACGCGACATAGCTTTGCAGACGATAAGTACAACCGTTTCAGTGAGAAGAGCGGCCAATGTGACGATCTGGCTTTAAGTCGATTCGATAACAAATGACGAAAACGGACGGATGTCTCAGATTTATACTAGATATGAACTCTTTTCACATTCTCCCGTGCAACTGGGCTGCTAGTCCTCCTTTTATGCAGAATCTTAAAGACCTAGCTCATGTCCAAGGCACCAAAGCCAGCTAAAAAGTCAATAAGCGATACTTAAAACTTGAATTGTACTACTTCTTACTGGCTATTACATCAACTTAGAAGCTTCATCTGTGTTCTACTATGGTGATTTTAGTGTCTCCGCATACCGCAGCACGCGACATAGCTTTGCAGATGATAAGTACAAGCGTTTCAGAGAGAAGAGCAGCCAAATGTGACGATCTTGCTTTAAGTCGATTCGATAACAAATGACGAAAATGGACGGATTTCTCAGGTTTTTACTACATATGAACACTTTTCACATTCACCCGTGCAACTCGGCTGCTAGTCCTCCTTTAATGCAGAATCTTAAGGTCCTAGCTCATGTCCAAGGCACCAAAGCCAGCTAAAAGGTCAATATTCAATACCTAAAACTTGAATTGGATTACTTCTTACTGGCTATTACATCAACTTAGATGGTTCATCTGTGTTCTACTATGGTGCTTTTAGTGTGCCCGCATACCGCAGCACGCGACATAGCTTTTTAGACGATAAGTACAACCGTTTCAGAGAGAAGAGCGGCCAATGAGTCGATCTGGCTTTAAGTCGATTCGATAACAAATGACGAAAACGGACGGATTTCTCAGGTTTTTACTACATATGAACACTTTTCACATTCTCCCGTGGAACTCGGCTGCTAGTCCTCCTTTCATGCAGAATCTTAAGGTCCTAGCTCATGTCCAAGGCACGAAAGCCAGCTAAAAAGTCAATAATCGATACCTAAAACTTGAATTGTACTACTTCTTACTGGCTATTACATCAACTTAGATGCTTCATCTGTGTTCTACTATGGTGATTTTAGTGTCTCCGCATACCGCAGCACGCGACATAGCTTTGCAGACGATAAGTACAAGCGTTTCAGAGAGAAGAGCGGCCAATGTGACGAACTGGCTTTAAGTCGATTCGATAACAAATGACAAAAACGGACGGATTTCGCAGGTTTTTACTACATATGAACACATTTCATATTCTCCCGTGCAACTCGGCTGCTAGTCCTCCTTTCATGCAGAATGTTAAGGTCCTAGCTCATGTTCAAGGCACCAAAGCCAGCTAAAAAGTCAATAATCGATACCTAAAACTTGAATTGTACTACTTCTTACTGGCTATTACATCAACTTAGAAGCTTCATCTGTGTTCTACTATGGTGATTTTAGTGTCTCCGCATACCGCAGTACGCGACATAGCTTTGGAGACGATAAGTACAACCGTTTCAGAGAGAAGAGCGGCCAATGTGACGATCTGGCTTTAAGTCGATTCGATAACAAATGACGAGAACGGACCGATTTCTTAGGTTTTTACTACATATGAACACTTTTCATATTCTCCCATGCAACTCGGCTGCTAGTCCTCCTTTCATGCAGAATCTTAAGGTCCTAGCTCATGTCCAAGGCACCAAAGCCAGCTAAAAAGTCAATAATCGATACCTAAAACTTGAATTGTACTACTTCTTACTGGCTATTACATCAACTTAGAAGCTTCATCTGTGTTCTACTATGGTGCTTTTAGTGTCTCCACATACCGCAGCACGCGACATAGCTTTGCAGACGGTAAGTACAACCGTTTCAGAGAGAAGAGCGGCCAATGTGACGATCTGGCTTTAAGTCGATTCGATAACAAATGACGAAAACGTACGGATGTCTCAGGTTTTTACTACATATGAACACTTTTCACATTCTCCCGTGCAACTGGGCTGCTAGTCCTCCTTTTATGCAGAATCTTAAAGTCCTAGCTCATGTCCAAGGCACCAAAGCCAGCTAAAATGTCAATAATCGATACCTAAAACTTGAATTGTACTACTTCTTACTGGCTATTACATCAACTTAGAAGCTTCATCTGTGTTCTACTATGGTGCTTTTCCTGTTTCCGCCTACGGCAACACGCGACATAGCTTTGCAGACGATAAGTACAACCGTTTCAGAGAGAAGAGCGGCCAATGTGACGATCTGGCTTTAAGTCGATTCGATAACAAATGACGAAAACGGACGGATGTATCAGGTTTTTACTGCATATGTACACTTTTCACATTCTCCCTTGCAACTCGGCTGCTAGTCCTCCTTTCATGCAGAATCTTAAGGTCCTAGCTCATGTCCAATGCACCAAAGCCAGCTAAAAAGTCAATAATCGATACCTAAAACTTGAATTGGATTACTTCTTACTGGCTATTACATCAACTTAGATGCTTCATCTGTGTTTTACTATGTTGATTTTAGTGTCTCAGCATACCGCAGCACGCGACATAGCTTTGCAGACGATAAGTGCAACCGTTTCATAGAGAAGAGCAGCCAATGTGACGAACTGGCTTTAAGTCGATTCGATAACAATTGACGAAAACGGACGGATTTGTCAGGTTTTTACTACATATGAACACTTTTCACATTCTCCCATGCAACTCGGCTGCTAGTCCTCCTTTAATGCAGAATCTTAAGGTCCTAGCTCATGTCCAAGGCACCTAAGCCAGCTAAAAAGTCAATAATCGATACCTAAAACTTGAATTGGATTACTTCTTACTGGCTATTACATCAACTTAGATGCTTCATCTGTGTTCTACTATGGTGATTTTAGTGTCTCCGCATACCGCAGCACGCGACATAGCTTTGCAGACGATAGGTACAAGCGTTTCAGAAAGAAGAGCGGCCAATCTGACGATCTGGCTTTAAGTCGATTCGATAACAAATGACGAAAACGGACGGATTTCTCAGGTTTTTACAACATATGAACACTTTTCACATTCTCCCATGCAACTCGGCTGCTAGTCCTCCTTTAATGCAGAATCTTAAGGTCCTAGCTCATGTCCAAGGCACCAAAGCCAGCTAAAAAGTCAATAATCGATACCTAAATCTTGAATTGGACTACTTCTTACTGGCTATTCCATCAACGTAGATGCTTCATCTGTGTTCTACTATAGTGCTTTTCCTGTTTCCGCCTACGGCAACACGCGACATGCCTTTGAAGACGATAAGTACAACCGTTTCAGAGAGAAGAGCGGCCAATGTGACGATCTGGCTTTAAGTCGATTCGATAACAAATGACGAAAACGGACGGATTTCTCAGGTTTTAACTACATATGAACACTTTTCACATTCTCCCGTGCAACTCGGCTGCTAGTCCTCCTTTCATGCAGAATCTTAAGGTCCTAGCTCATGTCCAAGGCACCAAAGCCAGCTAAAAAGTCAATAATCGATACCTAAAACTCGAATTGTACTACTTCTTACTGGATATTACATCAACTTAGAAGCGTCATCTGTGTTCTACTGTGGTGATTTTAGTGTCTCCGCATACCGCAGCACGCGACATAGCTTTGCAGACGATAAGTACAACCATTTCAGAGAAAAGAGCGGCCAATTTGACGATCTGGCTTTAAGTCGATTCGATAACAAATGACGAAAACGGACGGATGTCTCAGGTTTTTACAACATATGAACACTTTTCACATTCTCCCGTGCAACTCGGCTGCTAGTCCTCCTTTCATGCAGAGTCTTAAGGTCCTAGCTCATGTCCAAGGCACCAAAGCCAGCTAAAAAGTCAATAATCAATACCTAAAACATGAATTGTACTACTTCTTACTGGCTATTACATCAACTTAGAAGCTTCATCTGTGTTCTACTATGGTGCTTTTAGTGTCTCTGCATACCGCAGCACGCGACATAGCTTTGCAGACGATAAGTACAAGCGTTTCAGAGAGAAGAGCGGATAATGTGACGATCTGGCTTTAAGTCCATTCGATAACAAATGACGAAAACGGACGGATTTCTAAGGTTTTTACTACGTATGAACACTTTTCACATTCTCCCGTGCAACTCGGCTGCTAGTCCTCCTTTCATGCAGAATCGTAAGGTCCTAGCTCATGTCCAAGGCACCAAAGCCAGCTAAAAAGTCAATAATCGATACCTACAACTTGAATTGTACTACTTCTTACCTTCTATTACATCAACTTAGAAGCTTCATCTGTGTTCTACTATGGTGATTTTAGTGTCTCCGCATACCGCAGCACGCGACATAGCTTTGTAGACGATAAGTACAACCGTTTCAGAGAGAAGAGCGACCAATGTGACGATCTGGCTTTAAGTCGATTCGATAACAAATGACGAAAACGGACGGATTTCTCAGGTTTTTTTTTTTTTTTAGATATGAACACTTTTCACATTCTCCCGTCCAACTCGGCTGCTAGTCCTCCTTTCATGCAGAATCTTAAGGTCCTAGCTCATGTCCAAGTCACCAAAGCCAGCTAAAAAGTCAATAATCGATACCTAAAACTTGAATTGGACTACTTCTTACTGGCTATTACATCAACTTAGATGCTTCATCTGTGTTCTACTATGGTGATTTCAATGTCTCCGCATACCGCAGCACGCGACATAGCTTTGCAGACGATAAGTGCAACCGTTTCAGAGAGAAGAGCAGCCAATGTGACGAACTGGCTTTAAGTCGATTCGATAACAATTGACGAAAACGGACGGATTTGTCAGGTTTTTACTACATATGAACACTTTTCACATTCTCCCATGCAACTCGGCTGCTAGTTCTCCTTTAATGCAGAATCTTAACGTCCTAGCTCATGTCCAAGTCACCAAAGCCAGCTAAAAAGTCAATAATCGATACCTAAAACTTGAATTGGATTACTTCTTACTGGCTATTACATCAACTTAGATGCTTCATCCGTGTTCTACTATGGTGATTTTAGTGTCTCCGCATACCGCAGCACGCGACATCGCTTTGCAGACGATAGGTACAAGCGTTTCAGAGAGAAGACCGGCCAATGTGACGATCTGGCTTTAAGTCGATTCGATAACAAATGACGAAAACGGACGTATTTCTCAGGTTTTTACTACATTTGAACACTTTTCACATTCTCCCATGCAACTCGGCTGCTAGTCCTCCTTTAATGCAGAATCTTAAGGTCCTAGCTCATGTCCAAGGCACCAAAGCCAGCTAAAAAGTCAATAATCGATACCTAAATCTTGAATTGGACTACTTCTTACTGGCTATTACATCAACGTAGATGCTTCATCTGTGTTCTACTATGGTGCTTTTCCTGTTTCCGCCTACGGCAACACGCGACATACCTTTGAAGACGATAAGTACAACCGTTTCAGAGAGAAGAGCGGCCAATGTGACGATCTGGCTTTAAGTTGATTCGATAACAAATGACGAAAACGGACGGATTTCTCAGGTTTTAACTACATATGAACACTTTTCACATTCTCCCGTGCAACTCGGCTGCTAGTCCTCCTTTCATGCAGAATCTTAAGGTCCTAGCTCATGTTTAAGGCACCAAAGCCAGCTAAAAAGTCAATAATCGATACCTAAAACTCGAATTGTACTACTTCTTACTGGATATTACATCAACTTAGAAGCGTCATCTGTGTTCTACTGTGGTGATTCTAGTGTCTCCGCATACCGCAGCACGCGACATAGCTTTGCAGACGATAAGTACAACCATTTCAGAGAAAAGAGCGGCCAATTTGACGATCTGGCTTTAAGTCGATTCCATAACAAATGACGAAAACGGACGGATTTCTCAGGTTTTTACAACATATGAACACTTTTCACATTCTCCCGTGCAACTCGGCTGCTAGTCCTCCTTTCATGCAGAGTCTTAAGGTCCTAGCTCATGTCCAAGGCACCAAAGCCAGCTAAAAAGTCAATAATCAATACCTAAAACATGAATTGTACTACTTCTTACTGGCTATTACATCAACTTAGTAGCTTCATCTGTGTTCTACTATGGTGCTTTTAGTGTCTCTGCATACCGCAGCACGCGACATAGCTTTGCAGACGATAAGTACAAGCGTTTCAGAGAGAAGAGCGGATAATGTGACGATCTGGCTTTAAGTCCATTCGATAACAAATGACGAAAACGGACGGATTTCTAAGGTTTTTACTACATATGAACACTTTTCACATTCTCCCGTGCAACTCGGATGCTAGTCCTCCTTTCATGCAGAATCGTAAGGTCCTAGCTCATGTCCAAGGCACCAAAGCCAGCTAAAAAGTCAATAATCGATACCTACAACTTGAATTGTACTACTTCTTACCTTCTATTACATCAACTTAGAAGCTTCATCTGTGTTCTACTATGGTGATTTTAGTGTCTCCGCATACCGCAGCACGCCACATTGCTTTGTAGACGATAAGTACAACCGTTTCAGAGAGAAGAGCGACCAATGTGACGATCTGGCTTTAAGTCGATTCGATAACAAATGACGAAAACGGACGGATTTCTCAGGTTTTTTTTTTTTTAGATATGAACACTTTTCACATTCTCCCGTCCAACTGGGCTGCTAGTCCTCCTTTCATGCAGAATCTTAAGGTCCTAGCTCATGTCCAAGGCACCAAAGCCAGCTAAAAAGTCAATAATCGATACCTAAAACTTGAATTGTACTACTTCTTACTGGCTATTACATCAACGTAGAAGCTTCATCTGTGTTCTACTATGGTGCTTTTAGTGTCTCCACATACCGCAGCACGCGACATAGCTTTGCAGACGGTAAGTACAACCGTTTCAGAGAGAAGAGCGGCCAATGTGACGATCTGGCTTTAAGTCGATTCGATAACAAATGACGAAAACGGACGGATTTTTAAGGTTTTTATTACATATGAACACTTTTCACATTCTCCCGTGCAACTCGGCTGCTAGTCCTCCTTTCATGCAGAATCGTAAGGTCCTAGCTCATGTCCAAGGCACCAAACCCAGCTAAAAAGTCAATAATCGATACCTAAAACTTGAATTGTACTACTTCTTACTGGCTATTACATCAACTTAGAAGCTTCATCTGTGTTCTACTATGGTGCTTTTAGTGTGTCCGCATACCGCAGCACGCGACATAGCTTTGCAGACGATAAGTACAACCGTTTCAGAGAGAAGAGCGGCCAATGTGACAATCTGGCTTTAAGTCGATTCGATAACAAATGACGAAAACGGACGGATGTCTCAGGTTTTTACTACATATGAACACTTTTCACATTCTCCCGTGCAACTGGGCTGCTAGTCCTCCTTTTATGCAGAATCTTAAAGTCCTAGCTCATGTCCAAAGCACCAAAGCCAGCTAAAAAGTCAATAATCGATACCTAAAACTTGAATTGTACTACTTCTTACTGGCTATTACATCAACTTAGAAGCTTCATCTGTGTTCTACTATGGTGCTTTTCCTGTTTCCGCCTACGGCAACACGCGACATAGCTTTGCAGACGATAAGTACAACCGTTTCAGAGAGAAGAGCGGCCAATGTGACGATCTGGCTTTAAGTCGATTCGATAACAAATGACGAAAACGTACGGATGTCTCAGGTTTTTACTACATATGAACACTTTTCACATTCTCCCGTGCAACTGGGCTGCTAGTCCTCCTTTTATGCAGAATCTTAAAGACCTAGCTCATGTCCAAGGCACCAAAGCCAGCTAAAAAGTCAATAAGCGATACCTATAACTTGAATTGTACTACTTCTTACTGGCTATTACATAGACTTAGAAGCTTCATCTGTGTTCTACTATGGTGCTTTTCCTGTTTCCGCCTACGGCAACACGCGACATAGCTTTGCAGACGATAAGTACAACCGTTTCAGATAGAAGAGCGGCCAATGTGACGATCTGGCTCTAAGTCGATTCGATAACAAATGACGAAAACGGACGGATGTCTCAGGTTTTTACTGCATATGAACACTTTTCACATTCTCCCGTGCAACTCGGCTGCTAGTCCTCCTTTCATGCAGAATCTTAAGGTCCTAGCTCATGTCCAATGCACCAAAGCCAGCTAAAAAGTCAATAATCGATACCTAAAACTTGAATTGGATTACTTCATACTGGCTATTACATCAACTTAGATGCTTCATCTGTGTTCTACTATGGTGATTTTAGTGTCTCAGCATACCGGAGCACGCGACATAGCTTTGCAGACGATAAGTGCAACCGTTTAAGAGAGAAGAGCAGCCAATGTGACGAACTGGCTTTAAGTCGATTCGATAACAATTGACGAAAACGGACGGATTTGTCAGGTTTTTACTACATATGAACACTTTTCACATTCTCCCATGCAACTCGGCTGCTAGTCCTCCTTTAATGCAGAATCTTAACGTCCTAGCTCATGTCCAAGGCACCAAAGCCAGCTAAAAAGTCAATAATCGATACCTAAAACTTGAATTGGATTACTTCTTACTGGCTATTACATCAACTTAGATGCTTCATCTGTGTTCTACTATGGTGATTTTAGTGTCTCCGCATACCGCAGCACGCGACATAGCTTTGCAGACGATAGGTACAAGCGTTTCAGAGAGAAGAGCGGCCAATGTGACGATCTGGCTTTAAGTCGATTCGATAACAAATGACGAAAACGGACGTATTTCTCAGGTTTTTACTACATTTGAACACTTTTCACATTCTCCCATGCAACTCGGCTGCTAGTCCTCCTTTAATGCAGAATCTTAAGGTCCTAGCTCATGTCCAAGGCACTAAAGCCAGCTAAAAAGTCAATAATCGATACCTAAATCTTGAATTGGACTACTTCTTACTGGCTATTACATCAACGTAGATGCTTCATCTGTGTTCTACTATGGTGCTTCTCCTGTTTCCGCCTACGGCAACACGCGACATATCTTTGAAGACGATAAGTACAAGCGTTTCAGAGAGAAGAGCGGCCAATGTGACGAACTGGCTTTAAGTCGATTCGATAACAAATGACAAAAACGGACGGATTTCGAAGGTTTCTACTACATATGAACACATTTCATATTCTCCCGTGCAACTCGGCTGCTAGTCCTCCTTTCATGCAGAATGTTAAGGTCCTAGCTCATGTTCAAGGCACCAAAGCCAGCTAAAAAGTCAATAATCGATACCTAAAACTTGAATTGTACTACTTCTTACTGGCTATTACATCAACTTAGAAGCTTCATCTGTGTTCTACTATGGTGATTTTAGTGTCTCCGCATACCGCAGTACGCGACATAGCTTTGGAGACGATAAGTACAACCGTTTCAGAGAGAAGAGCGGCCAATGTGACGATCTGGCTTTAAGTCGATTCGATAACAAATGACGAAAACGGACGGATTTCTTAGGTTTTTACTACATATGAACACTTTTCATATTCTCCCATGCAACTCGGCTGCTAGTCCTCCTTTCATGCAGAATCTTAAGGTCCTAGCTCATGTCCAAGACACCAAAGCCAGCTAAAAAGTCAATAATCGATACCTAAAACTTGAATTGTACTACTTCTTACTGGCTATTACATCAACTTAGAAGCTTCATCTGTGTTCTACTATGGTGCTTTTAGTGTCTCCACATACCGCAGCACGCGACATCGCTTTGCAGACGGTAAGTACAACCGTTTCAGAGAGAAGAGCGGCCAATGTGACGATCTGGCTTTAAGTCGATTCGATAACAAATGACGAAAACGGACGGATTTTTAAGGTTTTTATTACATATGAACACTTTTCACATTCTCCCGTGCAACTCGGCTGCTAGTCCTCCTTTCATGCAGAATCGTAAGGTCCTAGCTCATGTCCAAGGCACCAAACCCAGCTAAAAAGTCAATAATCGATACCTAAAACTTGAATTGTACTATATCTTACTGGCTATTACATCAACTTAGAAGCATCATCTGTGTTTAACTATGGTGCTTTTACTGTCTCCGCATACCGCAGAACGCCACATAGCTTTGCAGACGATAAGTACAACCGTTTCAGAGAGAAGAGCGGCCAATGTGACGATCTGGCTATAAGTCGATTCGATAACAAATGACGAAAACGGACGGATGTCTCAGGTTTTTACTACATATGAACACTTTTCACATTCTCCCGTGCAACTGGGCTGCTAGTCCTCCTTTAATGCAGAATCTTAAAGTCCTAGCTCATGTCCAAAGCACCAAAGCCAGCTAAAAAGTCAATAATCGATACCTAAAACTTGAATTGTACTACTTCTTACTGGCTATTACATCAACTTAGAAGCTTCATCTGTGTTCTACTATGGTGCTTTTCCTGTTTCCGCCTACGGCAACACGCGACATAGCTTTGCAGACGATAAGTACAACCGTTTCAGAGAGAAGAGCGGCCAATGTGACGATCTGGCTTTAAGTCGATTCGATAACAAATGACGAAAACGTACGGATGTCTCAGGTTTTTACTACATATGAACACTTTTCACATTCTCCCGTGCAACAGGGCTGCTAGTCCTCCATTTATGCAGAATCTTCAAGTCCTAGCTCATGTCCAAGGCACCAAAGCCAGCTAAAATGTCAATAATCGATACCTAAAACTTGAATTGTACTACTTCTTACTGGCTATTACATCAACTTAGAAGCTTCATCTGTGTTCTACTATGGTGCTTTTCCTGTTTCCGCCTACGGCAACACGCGACATAGCTTTGCAGACGATAAGTACAACCGTTTCAGAGAGAAGAGCGGCCAATGTGACGATCTGGCTTTAAGTCGATTCGATAACAAATGACGAAAACGGACGGATGTCTCAGGTTTTTACTGCATATGTACACTTTTCACATTCTCCCGTGCAACTCGGCTGCTAGTCCTCCTTTCATGCAGAATCTTAAGGTCCTAGCTCATGTCCAATGCACCAAAGCCAGCTAAAAAGTCAATAATCGATACCTAAAACTTGAATTGGATTACTTCTTACTGGCTATTACATCAACTTAAATGCTTCATCTGTGTTCTACTATGGTGATTTTAGTGTCTCAGCATACCGCAGCACGCGACATAGCTTTGCAGACGATAAGTGCAACCGTTTCAGAGAGAAGAGCAGCCAATGTGACGAACTGGCTTTAAGTCGATTCGATAACAATTGACGAAAACGGACGGATTTGTCAGGTTTTTACTACATATGAACACTTTTCACATTCTCGCATGCAACTCGGCTGCTAGTCCTCCTTTAATGCAGAATCTTAAGGTCCTAGCTCATGTCCAAGGCACCAAAGCCAGCTAAAAAGTCAATAATCGATACCTAAAACTTGAATTGGATTACTTCTTACTGGCTATTACATCAACTTAGATGCTTCATCTGTGTTCTACTATGGTGATTTTAGTGTCTCCGCATACCGCAGCACGCGACATAGCTTTGCAGACGATAGGTACAAGCGTTTCAGAGAGAAGAGCGGCCAATGTGACGATCTGGCTTTAAGTCGATTCGATAACAAATGACGAAAACGGACGTATTTCTCAGGTTTTTACTACATTTGAACACTTTTCACATTCTCCCATGCAACTCGGCTGCTAGTCCTCCTTTATTGCAGAATCTTAAGGTCCTAGCTCATGTCCAAGGCACCAAAGCCAGCTAAAAAGTCAATAATCGATACCTAAATCTTGAATTGGACTACTTCTTACTGGCTATTCCATCAACGTAGATGCTTCATCTGTGTTCTACTATAGTGCTTTTCCTGTTTCCGCCTACGGCAACACGCGACATGCCTTTGAAGACGATAAGTACAACCGTTTCAGAGAGAAGAGCGGCCAATGTGACGATCTGGCTTTAAGTCGATTCGATAACAAATGACGAAAACGGACGGATTTCTCAGGTTTTAACTACATATGAACACTTTTCACATTCTCCCGTGCAACTCGGCTGCTAGTCCTCCTTTCATGCAGAATCTTAAGGTCCTAGCTCATGTCCAAGGCACCAAAGCCAGCTAAAAAGTCAATAATCGATACCTAAAACTCGAATTGTACTACTTCTTACTGGATATCACATCAACTTAGAAGCGTCATCTGTGTTCTACTGTGGTGATTTTAGTGTCTCCGCATACCGCAGCACGCGACATAGCTTTGCAGACGATAAGTACAACCATTTCAGAGAAAAGAGCGGCCAATTTGACGATCTGGCTTTAAGTCGATTCGATAACAAATGACGAAAACGGACGGATTTCTCAGGTTTTTACAACATATGAACACTTTTCACATTCTCCCGTGCAACTCGGCTGCTAGTCCTCCTTTCATGCAGAGTCTTAAGGTCCTAGCTCATGTCCAAGGCACCAAAGCCAGCTAAAAAGTCAATAATCAATACCTAAAACATGAATTGTACTACTTCTTACTGGCTATTACGTCAACTTAGAAGCTTCATCTGTGTTCTACTATGGTGCTTTTAGTGTCTCTGCATACCGCAGCACGCGACATAGCTTTGCAGACGATAAGTACAAGCGTTTCAGAGAGAAGAGCGGATAATGTGACGATCTGGCTTTAAGTCCATTCGATAACAAATGACGAAAACGGACGGATTTCTAAGGTTTTTACTACGTATGAACACTTTTCACATTCTCCCGTGCAACTCGGCTGCTAGTCCTCCTTTCATGCAGAATCGTAAGGTCCTAGCTCATGTCCAAGGCACCAAAGCCAGCTAAAAAGTCAATAATCGATACCTAAAACTTGAATTGTACTACTTCTTACCTTCTATTACATCAACTTAGAAGCTTCATCTGTGTTCTACTATGGTGATTTTAGTGTCACCGCATACCGCAGCACGCGACATAGCTTTGTAGACGATAAGTACAACCGTTTCAGAGAGAAGTGCGACCAATGTGACGATCTGGCTTTAAGTCGATTCGATAACAAATGACGAAAACGGACGGATTTCTCAGGTTTTTTTTTTTTTTAGATATGAACACTTTTCACATTCTCCCGTCCAACTCGGCTGCTAGTCCTCCTTTCATGCAGAATCTTAAGGTCCTAGCTCATGTCCAAGTCACCAAAGCCAGCTAAAAAGTCAATAATCGATACCTAAAACTTGAATTGGACTACTTCTTACTGGCTATTACATCAACTTAGATGCTTCATCTGTGTTCTACTATGGTGATTTCAATGTCTCTGCATACCGCAGCACGCGACATAGCTTTGCAGACGATAAGTGCAACCGTTTCAGAGAGAAGAGCAGCCAATGTGACGAACTGGCTTTAAGTCGATTCGATAACAATTGACGAAAACGGACGGATTTGTCAGGTTTTTACTACATATGAACACTTTTCACATTCTCCCATGCAACTCGGCTGCTAGTCCTCCTTTAATGCAGAATCTTAACGTCCTAGCTCATGTCCAAGGCACCAAAGCCAGCTAAAAAGTCAATAATCGATACCTAAAACTTGAATTGGATTACTTCTTACTGGCTATTACATCAACTTAGATGCTTCATCCGTGTTCTACTATGGTGATTTTAGTGTCTCCGCATACCGCAGCACGCGACATAGCTTTGCAGACGATAGGTACAAGCGTTTCAGAGAGAAGAGCGGCCAATGTGACGATCTGGCTTTAAGTCGATTCGATAACAAATGACGAAAACGGACGTATTTCTCAGGTTTTTACTACATTTGAACACTTTTCACATTCTCCCATGCAACTCGGCTGCTAGTCCTCCTTTAATGCAGAATCTTAAGGTCCTAGCTCATGTCCAAGGCACCAAAGCCAGCTAAAAAGTCAATAATCGATACCTAAATCTTGAATTTTACTACTTCTTACTGGCTATTACATCAACGTAGATACTTCATCTGTGTTCTACTATGGTGCTTTTCCTGTTTCCGCCTACGGCAACACGCGACATACCTTTGAAGACGATAAGTACAACCGTTTCAGAGAGAAGAGCGGCCAATGTGACGATCTGGCTTTAAGTTGATTCGATAACAAATGACGAAAACGGACGGATTTCTCAGGTTTTTACAACATATGAACACTTTTCACATTCTCCCGTGCAACTCGGCTGCTAGTCCTCCTTTCATGCAGAGTCTTAAGGTCCTAGCTCATGTCCAAGGCACCAAAGCCAGCTAAAAAGTCAATAATCAATACCTAAAACATGAATTGTACTACTTCTTACTGGCTATTACATCAACTTAGTAGCTTCATCTGTGTTCTACTATGGTGCTTTTAGTGTCTCTGCATACCGCAGCACGCGACATAGCTTTGCAGACGATAAGTACAAGCGTTTCAGAGAGAAGAGCGGATAATGTGACGATCTGGCTTTAAGTCCATTCGATAACAAATGACGAAAACGGACGGATTTCTAAGGTTTTTACTACATATGAACACTTTTCACATTCTCCCGTGCAACTCGGCTGCTAGTCCTCCTTTCATGCAGAATCTTAAGGTCCTAGCTCATGTCCAAGGCACCAAAGCCAGCTAAAAAGTCAATAATCGATACCTACAACTTGAATTGTACTACTTCTTATCTTCTATTACATCAACTTAGAAGCTTCATCTGTGTTCTACTATGGTGATTTTAGTGTCTCCGCATACCGCAGCACGCGACATTGCTTTGTAGACGATAAGTACAACCGTTTCAGAGAGAAGAGCGACCAATGTGACGATCTGGCTTTAAGTCGATTCGATAACAAATGACGAAAACGGACGGATTTTTAAGGTTTTTATTACATATGAACACTTTTCACATTCTCCCGTGCAACTCGGCTGCTAGTCCTCCTTTCATGCAGAATCGTAAGGTCCTAGCTCATGTCCAAGGCACCAAACCCAGCTAAAAAGTCAATAATCGATACCTCAAACTTGAATTGTACTACTTCTTACTGGCTATTACATCAACTTAGAAGCTTCGTCTGTGTTCTGCTATGGTGCTTTTAGTGTCTCTGCATACCGCAGCACGCGACATAGCTTTGCAGACGATAAGTACAAGCGTTTCAGAGAGAAGAGCGGATAATGTGACGATCTGGCTTTAAGTCCATTCGATAACAAATGACGAAAACGGACGGATTTCTAAGGTTTTTACTACATATGAACACTTTTCACATTCTCCCGTGCAACGCGGCTGCTAGTCCTCCTTTCATGCAGAATCTTAAGGTCCTAGCTCATGTCCAAGGCACCAAAGCCAGCTAAAAAGTCAATAATCGATACCTACAACTTGAATTGTACTACTTCTTACCTTCTATTACATCAACTTAGAAGCTTCATCTGTGTTCTACTATGGTGATTTTAGTGTCTCCGCATACCGCAGCACGCGACATTGCTTTGTAGACGATAAGTACAACCGTTTCAGAGAGAAGAGCGACCAATGTGACGATCTGGCTTTAAGTCGATTCGATAACAAATGACGAAAACGGACGGATTTCTCAGGTTTTTTTTTTTTTTTTTTAGATATGAACACTTTTCACATTCTCCCGTCCAACTCGGCTGCTAGTCCTCCTTTCATGCAGAATCTTAAGGTCCTAGCTCATGTCCAAGGCACCAAAGCCAGCTAAAAAGTCAATAATCGATACCTAAAACTTGAATTGTACTACTTCTTACTGGCTATTACATCAACTTAGAAGCTTCGTCTGTGTTCTACTATGGTGCTTTTCCTGTTTCCACCTACGGCAACACGCGACATAGCTTTGCAGACGATAAGTACAACCGTTTCAGAGAGAAGAGCGGCCAATGTGACGATCTGGCTTTAAGTCGATTCGATAACAAATGACGAAAACATACGGATGTCTCAGGTTTTTACTACATATGGACACTTTTCACATTCTCCCGTGCAACTGGGCTGCTAGTCCTCCTTTTATGCAGAATCTTAAAGACCTAGCTCATGTCCAAGGCACCAAAGCCGGCTAAAAAGTCAATAAGCGATACCTAAAACTTGAATTGTACTACTACTTACTGGCTATTACATCAACTTAGAAGCTTCATCTGTGTTCTACTATGGTGCTTTTCCTGTTTCCGCCTACGGCAACACGCGACATAGCTTTGCAGACGATAGGTACAACCGTTTCAGAGAGAAGAGCAGCCAATGTGACGAACTGGCTTTAAGTCGATTCGATAACAATTGACGAAAACGGACGGATTTGTCAGGTTTTTACTACATATGAACACTTTTCACATTCTCCCATGCAACTCGGGTGCTAGTCCTCCATTAATGCAGAATCTTAACGTCCTAGCTCATGTCCAAGGCACCAAAGCCAGCTAAAAAGTCAATAATCGATACCTAAAACTTGAATTGGATTACTTCTTACTGGCTATTACATCAACTTAGATGCTTCATCTGTGTTCTACTATGGTGATTTTAGTGTCTCCGCATACCGCAGCACGCGACATAGCTTTGCAGACGATAGGTACAAGCGTTTCAGAGAGAAGAGCGGCCAATGTGACGATCTGGCTTTAAGTCGATTCGATAACAAATGACGAAAACGGACGTATTTCTCAGGTTTTTACAACATATGAACACTTTTCACATTCTCCCGTGCAACTCGGCTGCTAGTCCTCCTTTCATGCAGAGTCTTAAGGTCCTAGCTCATGTCCAAGGCACCAAAGCCAGCTAAAAAGTCAATAATCAATACCTTAAACATGAATTGTACTACTTCTTACTGGCTATTACATCAACTTAGTAGCTTCATCTGTGTTCTACTATGGTGCTTTTAGTGTCTCTGCATACCGCAGCACGCGACATAGCTTTGCAGACGATAAGTACAAGCGTTTCAGAGAGAAGAGCGGATAATGTGACGATGTGGCTTTAAGTCCATTCGATAACAAATGACGAAAACGGACGGATTTCTAAGGTTTTTACTACATATGAACACTTTTCACATTCTCCCGTGCAACTCGGCTGCTAGTCCTCCTTTCATGCAGAATCTTAAGGTCCTAGCTCATGTCCAAGGCACCAAAGCCAGCTAAAAAGTCAATAATCGATACCTACAACTTGAATTGTACTACTTCTTACCTTCTATTACATCAACTTAGAAGCTTCATCTGTGTTCTACTATGGTGATTTTAGTGTCTCCGCATACCGCAGCACGCGACATTGCTTTGTAGACGATAAGTACAACCGTTTCAGAGAGAAGAGCGACCAATGTGACGATCTGGCTTTAAGTCGATTCGATAACAAATGACGAAAACGGACGGATTTCTCAGGTTTTTTTTTTTTTTTTTAGATATGAACACTTTTCACATTCTCCCGTCCAACTCGGCTGCTAGTCCTCCTTTCATGCAGAATCTTAAGGTCCTAGCTCATGTCCAAGGCACCAAAGCCAGCTAAAAAGTCAATAATCGATACCTAAAACTTGAATTGTACTACTTCTTACTGGCTATTACATCAACTTAGAAGCTTCATCTGTGTTCTACTATGAGCTTTTAGTGTCTGCACATACCGCAGCACGCGACATAGCTTTGCAGACGGTAAGTACAACCGTTTCAGAGAGAAGAGCGGCCAATGTGACGATCTGGCTTTAAGTCGATTCGATAACAAATGACGAAAACGGACGGATTTTTAAGGTTTTTATTACATATGAACACTTTTCACATTCTCCCGTGCAACTCGGCTGCTAGTCCTCCTTTCATGCAGAATCGTAAGGTCCTAGCTCATGTCCAAGGCACCAAACCCAGCTAAAAAGTCAATAATCGATACCTAAAACTTGAATTGTACTACTTCTTACTGGCTATTACATCAACTTAGAAGCTTCATCTGTGTTCTACTATGGTGCTTTTAGTGTGTCCGCATACCGCAGCACGCGACATAGCTTTGCAGACGATAAGTACAACCGTTTCAGAGAGAAGAGCGGCCAATGTGACGATCTGGCTTTAAGTCGATTCGATAACAAATGACGAAAACGGACGGATGTCTCAGGTTTTAACTACATATGAACACTTTTCACATTCTCCCGTGCAACTGGGCTGCTAGTCCTCCTTTTATGCAGAATCTTAAAGTCCTAGCTCATATCCAAAGCACCAAAGCCAGCTAAAAAGTCAATAATCGATACCTAAAACTTGAATTGTACTACTTCTTACTGGCTATTACATCAACTTAGAAGCTTCGTCTGTGTTCTATTATGGTGCTTTTCCTGTTTCCGCCTACGGCAACACGCGACATAGCTTTGCAGACGATAAGTACAACCGTTTCAGAGAGAAGAGCGGCCAATGTGACGATCTGGCTTTAAGTCGATTCGATAACAAATGACGAAAACATACGGATGTCTCAGGTTTTTACTACATATGGACACTTTTCACATTCTCCCGTGCAACTGGGCTGCTAGTCCTCCTTTTATGCAGAATCTTAAAGACCTAGCTCATGTCCAAGGCACCAAAGCCAGCTAAAAAGTCAATAAGCGATACCTAAAACTTGAATTGTACTACTACTTACTGGCTATTACATCAACTTAGAAGCTTCATCTGTGTTCTACTATGGTGCTTTTCCTGTTTCCGCCTACGGCAACACGCGACATAGCTTTGCAGACGATAGGTACAACCGTTTCAGAGAGAAGAGCAGCCAATGTGACGAACTGGCTTTAAGTCGATTCGATAACAATTGACGAAAACGGACGGATTTGTCAGGTTTTTACTACATATGAACACTTTTCACATTCTCCCATGCAACTCGGCTGCTAGTCCTCCTTTAATGCAGAATCTTAACGTCCTAGCTCATGTCCAAGGCACCAAAGCCAGCTAAAAAGTCAATAATCGATACCTAAAACTTGAATTGGATTACTTCTTACTGGCTATTACATCAACTTAGATGCTTCATCTGTGTTCTACTATGGTGATTTTAGTGTCTCCGCATACCGCAGCACGCGACATAGCTTTGCAGACGATAGGTACAAGCGTTTCAGAGAGAAGAGCGGCCAATGTGACGATCTGGCTTTAAGTCGATTCGATAACAAATGACGAAAACGGACGTATTTCTCAGGTTTTTACTACATTTGAACACTTTTCACATTCTCCCATGCAACTCGGCTGCTAGTCCTCCTTTAATGCAGAATCTTAAGGTCCTAGCTCATGTCGAAGGCACCAAAGCCAGCTAAAAAGTCAATAATCGATACCTAAATCTTGAATTGGACTACTTCTTACTGGCTATTACATCAACGTAGATGCTTCATCTGTGTTCTACTATGGTGCTTTTCCTGTTTCCGCCTACGGCAACACGCGACATACCTTTGAAGACGATAAGTACAACCGTTTCAGAGAGAAGAGCGGCCAATGTGACGATCTGGCTTTAAGTCGATTCGATAACAAATGACGAAAACGGACGGATTTCTCAGGTTTTAACTACATATGAACACTTTTCACATTCTCCCGTGCAACTCGGCTGCTAGTCCTCCTTTCATGCAGAATCTTAAGGTCCTAGCTCATGTCCAAGGCACCAAAGCCAGCTAAAAAGTCAATAATCGATACCTAAAACTCGAATTGTACTACTTCTTTCTGGATATTACATCAACTTAGAAGCGTCATCTGTGTTCTACTGTGGTGATTTTAGTGTCTCCGCATACCGCAGCACGCGACATAGCTTTGCAGACGATAAGTACAACCATTTCAGAGAAAAGAGCGGCCAATTTGACGATCTGGCTTTAAGTCGATTCGATAACAAATGACGAAAACGGACGGATTTCTCAGGTTTTTACAACATATGAACACTTTTCACATTCTCCCGTGCAACTCGGCTGCTAGTCCTCCTTTGATGCAGAGTCTTAAGGTCCTAGCTCATGTCCAAGGCACCAAAGCCAGCTAAAAAGTCAATAATCAATACCTAAAACATGAATTGTACTACTTCTTACTGGCTATTACATCAACTGAGAAGCTTCATCTGTGTTCTACTATGGTGCTTTTAGTGTCTCTGCATACCGCAGCAATCGACATTGCTTTGCAGACGATAAGTACAAGCGTTTCAGAGAGAAGAGCGGATAATGTGACGATCTGGCTTTAAGTCCATTCGATAACAAATGACGAAAATAGGACGGATTTCTCAGGTTTTTACTACATATGAACACTTTTCACATTCTCTTGTGCAACTCGGCTGCTAGTCCTCCTTTCATGCAGAATCGTAAGGTCCTAGCTCATGTCCAAGGCACCAAAGCGCGCTAAAAAGTCAATAATCGATACCTACAACTTGAATTGTACTACTTCTTACCTTCTATTACATCAACTTAGAAGCTTCATCTGTGTTCTACTATGGTGATTTTAGTGTCTCCGCATACCGCAGCACGCGACATTGCTTTGTAGACGATAAGTACAACCGTTTCAGAGAGAAGAGCGACCAATGTGACGATCTGGCTTTAAGTCGATTCGATAACAAATGACGAAAACGGACGGATTTTTCAGGTTTTTTTTTTTTTTAGATATGAACACTTTTCACATTCTCCCGTCCAACTCGGCTGCTAGTCCTCCTTTCATGCAGAATCTTAAGGTCCTAGCTCATGTCCAAGTCACCAAAGCCAGCTAAAAAGTCAATAATCGATACCTAAAACTTGAATTGGACTACTTCTTACTGGCTATTACATCAACTTAGATGCTTCATCTGTGTTCTACTATGGTGATTTCAATGTCTCCGCATACCGCAGCACGCGACATAGCTTTGCAGACGAGAAGTACAACCGTTTCAGAGAGAAGAGCGGCCAATGTGACGATCTGGCTTTAAGTCGATTCAATAACAAATGACGAAAACGGACGGATTTCTCAGGTTTTTACTACATATGAACACTTTTCACATTCTCCCGTGCAACTCGGCTGCTAGTCCTCCTTCATGCAAAGTCTTAACTTCCTAGCTCGTGTCTAAGGCACCAAAGAAGGTTAAAAAGTCAATAACCGATACCTAAAACTTGAATTTTACTACTTCTTACTGGCTATTACATCAACTTAGAAGCTTCATCTGTGTTCTACTATTGTGCTTTTAGTGTGTCCGCATACCGCAGCACGTGACATAGCTTTGCCGACGATAAGTACAACCGTTTCAGGGAGAAGAGCGGCCAATGTGACGATCTGGCTTTAATTCGATTCGATAACAAATGACGAAAACGGACGGATGTCTCAGGTTTTTACTGCATATGAACACTTTTCACATTCTCCCATGCAACTCGGCTTCTAGTCCTCCTTTCATGCAGAATCGTAAGGTCCTAGCTCATGTCCAAGTCACCAAAGCCAGCTAAAAAGTCAATAATCAATACCTAAAACATGAATTGTACTACTTCTTACTGGCTATTACATCAACTTAGAAGCTTCGTCTGTGTTCTATTATGGTGCTTTTAGTGTCTCTGCATACCGCAGCAATCGACATTGCTTTGCAGACGATAAGTACAAGCGTTTCAGAGAGAAGAGCGGATAATGTGACGATCTGGATTTAAGTCCATTCGATAACAAATGACGAAAATAGGACGGATTTCTCAGGTTTTTACTACATATGAACACTTTTCACATTCTCTTGTGCAACTCGGCTGCTAGTCCTCCTTTCATGCAGAATCGTAAGGTCCTAGCTCATGTCCAAGGCACCAAAGCCAGCTAAAAAGTCAATAATCGATACCTAAAACTCGAATTGTACTACTTCTTACTGGATATTACATCAACTTAGAAGCGTTATCTGTGTTCTACTGTGGTGATTTTAGTGTCTCCGCATACCGCAGCACGCGACATAGCTTTGCAGACGATAAGTACAACCATTTCAGAGAAAAGAGCGGCCAATTTGACGATCTGGCTTTAAGTCGATTCGATAACAAATGACGAAAACGGACGGATTTCTCAGGTTTTTACAACATATGAACACTTTTCACATTCTCCCGTGCAACTCGGCTGCTAGTCCTCCTTTGATGCAGAGTCTTAAGGTCCTAGCTCATGTCCAAGGCACCAAAGCCAGCTAAAAAGTCAATAATCAATACCTAAAACATGAATTGTACTACTTCTTACTGGCTATTACATCAACTTAGAAGCTTCATCTGTGTTCTACTATGGTGCTTTTAGTGTCTCTGCATACCGCAGCAATCGACATTGCTTTGCAGACGATAAGTACAAGCGTTTCAGAGAGAAGAGCGGATAATGTGACGATCTGGCTTTAAGTCCATTCGATAACAAATGACGAAAATAGGACGGATTTCTCAGGTTTTTACTACATATGAACACTTTTCACATTCTCTTGTGCAACTCGGCTGCTAGTCCTCCTTTCATGCAGAATCGTAAGGTCCTAGCTCATGTCCAAGGCACCAAAGCGCGCTAAGAAGTCAATAATCGATACCTAAAACTTGAATTGTACTACTTCTTACTGGCTATTACATCAACTTAGAAGCTTCGTCTGTGTTCTATTATGGTGCTTTTCCTGTTTCCGCCTACGGCAACACGCGACATAGCTTTGCAGACGATAAGTACAACCGTTTCAGAGAGAAGAGCGGCCAATGTGACGATCTGGCTTTAAGTCGATTCGATAACAAATGACGAAAACATACGGATGTCTCAGGTTTTTACTACATATGGACACTTTTCACATTCTCCCGTGCAACTGGGCTGCTAGTCCTCCTTTTATGCAGAATCTTAAAGACCTAGCTCATGTCCAAGGCACCAAAGCCAGCTAAAAAGTCAATAAGCGATACCTAAAACTTGAATTGTACTACTACTTACTGGCTATTACATCAACTTAGAAGCTTCATCTGTGTTCTACTATGGTGCTTTTCCTGTTTCCGCCTACGGCAACACGCGACATAGCTTTGCAGACGATAGGTACAACCGTTTCAGAGAGAAGAGCAGCCAATGTGACGAACTGGCTTTAAGTCGATTCGATAACAATTGACGAAAACGGACGGATTTGTCAGGTTTTTACTACATATGAACACTTTTCACATTCTCCCATGCAACTCGGCTGCTAGTCCTCCTTTAATGCAGAATCTTAACGTCCTAGCTCATGTCCAAGGCACCAAAGCCAGCTAAAAAGTCAATAATCGATACCTAAAACTTGAATTGGATTACTTCTTACTGGCTATTACATCAACTTAGATGCTTCATCTGTGTTCTACTATGGTGATTTTAGTGTCTCCGCATACCGCAGCACGCGACATAGCTTTGCAGACGATAGGTACAAGCGTTTCAGAGAGAAGAGCGGCCAATGTGACGATCTGGCTTTAAGTCGATTCGATAACAAATGACGAAAACGGACGTATTTCTCAGGTTTTTACTACATTTGAACACTTTTCACATTCTCCCATGCAACTCGGCTGCTAGTCCTCCTTTAATGCAGAATCTTAAGGTCCTAGCTCATGTCGAAGGCACCAAAGCCAGCTAAAAAGTCAATAATCGATACCTAAATCTTGAATTGGACTACTTCTTACTGGCTATTACATCAACGTAGATGCTTCATCTGTGTTCTACTATGGTGCTTTTCCTGTTTCCGCCTACGGCAACACGCGACATACCTTTGAAGACGATAAGTACAACCGTTTCAGAGAGAAGAGCGGCCAATGTGACGATCTGGCTTTAAGTCGATTCGATAACAAATGACGAAAACGGACGGATTTCTCAGGTTTTAACTACATATGAACACTTTTCACATTCTCCCGTGCAACTCGGCTGCTAGTCCTCCTTTCATGCAGAATCTTAAGGTCCTAGCTCATGTCCAAGGCACCAAAGCCAGCTAAAAAGTCAATAATCGATACCTAAAACTCGAATTGTACTACTTCTTTCTGGATATTACATCAACTTAGAAGCGTCATCTGTGTTCTACTGTGGTGATTTTAGTGTCTCCGCATACCGCAGCACGCGACATAGCTTTGCAGACGATAAGTACAACCATTTCAGAGAAAAGAGCGGCCAATTTGACGATCTGGCTTTAAGTCGATTCGATAACAAATGACGAAAACGGACGGATTTCTCAGGTTTTTACAACATATGAACACTTTTCACATTCTCCCGTGCAACTCGGCTGCTAGTCCTCCTTTGATGCAGAGTCTTAAGGTCCTAGCTCATGTCCAAGGCACCAAAGCCAGCTAAAAAGTCAATAATCAATACCTAAAACATGAATTGTACTACTTCTTACTGGCTATTACATCAACTGAGAAGCTTCATCTGTGTTCTACTATGGTGCTTTTAGTGTCTCTGCATACCGCAGCAATCGACATTGCTTTGCAGACGATAAGTACAAGCGTTTCAGAGAGAAGAGCGGATAATGTGACGATCTGGCTTTAAGTCCATTCGATAACAAATGACGAAAATAGGACGGATTTCTCAGGTTTTTACTACATATGAACACTTTTCACATTCTCTTGTGCAACTCGGCTGCTAGTCCTCCTTTCATGCAGAATCGTAAGGTCCTAGCTCATGTCCAAGGCACCAAAGCGCGCTAAAAAGTCAATAATCGATACCTACAACTTGAATTGTACTACTTCTTACCTTCTATTACATCAACTTAGAAGCTTCATCTGTGTTCTACTATGGTGATTTTAGTGTCTCCGCATACCGCAGCACGCGACATTGCTTTGTAGACGATAAGTACAACCGTTTCAGAGAGAAGAGCGACCAATGTGACGATCTGGCTTTAAGTCGATTCGATAACAAATGACGAAAACGGACGGATTTTTCAGGTTTTTTTTTTTTTTAGATATGAACACTTTTCACATTCTCCCGTCCAACTCGGCTGCTAGTCCTCCTTTCATGCAGAATCTTAAGGTCCTAGCTCATGTCCAAGTCACCAAAGCCAGCTAAAAAGTCAATAATCGATACCTAAAACTTGAATTGGACTACTTCTTACTGGCTATTACATCAACTTAGATGCTTCATCTGTGTTCTACTATGGTGATTTCAATGTCTCCGCATACCGCAGCACGCGACATAGCTTTGCAGACGAGAAGTACAACCGTTTCAGAGAGAAGAGCGGCCAATGTGACGATCTGGCTTTAAGTCGATTCAATAACAAATGACGAAAACGGACGGATTTCTCAGGTTTTTACTACATATGAACACTTTTCACATTCTCCCGTGCAACTCGGCTGCTAGTCCTCCTTCATGCAAAGTCTTAACTTCCTAGCTCGTGTCTAAGGCACCAAAGAAGGTTAAAAAGTCAATAACCGATACCTAAAACTTGAATTTTACTACTTCTTACTGGCTATTACATCAACTTAGAAGCTTCATCTGTGTTCTACTATTGTGCTTTTAGTGTGTCCGCATACCGCAGCACGTGACATAGCTTTGCCGACGATAAGTACAACCGTTTCAGGGAGAAGAGCGGCCAATGTGACGATCTGGCTTTAATTCGATTCGATAACAAATGACGAAAACGGACGGATGTCTCAGGTTTTTACTGCATATGAACACTTTTCACATTCTCCCATGCAACTCGGCTTCTAGTCCTCCTTTCATGCAGAATCGTAAGGTCCTAGCTCATGTCCAAGTCACCAAAGCCAGCTAAAAAGTCAATAATCAATACCTAAAACATGAATTGTACTACTTCTTACTGGCTATTACATCAACTTAGAAGCTTCGTCTGTGTTCTATTATGGTGCTTTTAGTGTCTCTGCATACCGCAGCAATCGACATTGCTTTGCAGACGATAAGTACAAGCGTTTCAGAGAGAAGAGCGGATAATGTGACGATCTGGATTTAAGTCCATTCGATAACAAATGACGAAAATAGGACGGATTTCTCAGGTTTTTACTACATATGAACACTTTTCACATTCTCTTGTGCAACTCGGCTGCTAGTCCTCCTTTCATGCAGAATCGTAAGGTCCTAGCTCATGTCCAAGGCACCAAAGCCAGCTAAAAAGTCAATAATCGATACCTAAAACTCGAATTGTACTACTTCTTACTGGATATTACATCAACTTAGAAGCGTTATCTGTGTTCTACTGTGGTGATTTTAGTGTCTCCGCATACCGCAGCACGCGACATAGCTTTGCAGACGATAAGTACAACCATTTCAGAGAAAAGAGCGGCCAATTTGACGATCTGGCTTTAAGTCGATTCGATAACAAATGACGAAAACGGACGGATTTCTCAGGTTTTTACAACATATGAACACTTTTCACATTCTCCCGTGCAACTCGGCTGCTAGTCCTCCTTTGATGCAGAGTCTTAAGGTCCTAGCTCATGTCCAAGGCACCAAAGCCAGCTAAAAAGTCAATAATCAATACCTAAAACATGAATTGTACTACTTCTTACTGGCTATTACATCAACTTAGAAGCTTCATCTGTGTTCTACTATGGTGCTTTTAGTGTCTCTGCATACCGCAGCAATCGACATTGCTTTGCAGACGATAAGTACAAGCGTTTCAGAGAGAAGAGCGGATAATGTGACGATCTGGCTTTAAGTCCATTCGATAACAAATGACGAAAATAGGACGGATTTCTCAGGTTTTTACTACATATGAACACTTTTCACATTCTCTTGTGCAACTCGGCTGCTAGTCCTCCTTTCATGCAGAATCGTAAGGTCCTAGCTCATGTCCAAGGCACCAAAGCGCGCTAAGAAGTCAATAATCGATACCTACAACTTGAATTGTACTACTTCTTACCTTCTATTACATCAACTTAGAAGCTTCATCTGTGTTCTACTATGGTGATTTTAGTGTCTCCGCATACCGCAGCACGCGACATTGCTTTGTAGACGATAAGTACAACCGTTTCAGAGAGAAGAGCGACCAATGTGACGATCTGGCTTTAAGTCGATTCGATAACAAATGACGAAAACGGACGGATTTTTCAGGTTTTTTTTTTTTTTTAGATATGAACACTTTTCACATTCTCCCGTCCAACTCGGCTGCTAGTCCTCCTTTCATGCAGAATCTTAAGGTCCTAGCTCATGTCCAAGTCACCAAAGCCAGCTAAAAAGTCAATAATCGATACCTAAAACTTGAATTGGACTACTTCTTACTGGCTATTACATCAACTTAGATGCTTCATCTGTGTTCTACTATGGTGATTTCAATGTCTCCGCATACCGCAGCACGCGACATAGCTTTGCAGACGAGAAGTACAACCGTTTCAGAGAGAAGAGCGGCCAATGTGACGATCTGGCTTTAAGTCGATTCGATAACAAATGACGAAAACGGACGGATTTCTCAGGTTTTTACTACATATGAACACTTTTCACATTCTCCCGTGCAATTCGGCTGCTAGTCCTCCTTCATGCAAAGTCTTAACTTCCTAGCTCGTGTCTAAGGCACCAAAGAAGGTTAAAAAGTCAATAACCGATACCTAAAACTTGAATTTTACTACTTCTTACTGGCTATTACATCAACTTAGAAGCTTCATCTGTGTTCTACTATTGTGCTTTTAGTGTGTCCGCATACCGCAGCACGTGACATAGCTTTGCCGACGATAAGTACAACCGTTTCAGGGAGAAGAGCGGCCAATGTGACGATCTGGCTTTAATTCGATTCGATAACAAATGACGAAAACGGACGGATGTCTCAGGTTTTTACTGCATATGAACACTTTTCACATTCTCCCATGCAACTCGGCTTCTAGTCCTCCTTTCATGCAGAATCTTAAGGTCCTAGCTCATGTCCAAGTCACCAAAGCCAGCTAAAAAGTCAATAATCGATAGCTAAAACTTGAATTGGATTACTTCTTACTGGCTATTACATCAACTTAGATGCTTCATCTGTGTTCTACTATGGTGATTTTAGTGTGTCCGCATACCGCAGCACGCGACATAGCTTTGCAGACGATAAGTACAACCGTTTGAGAGATAAGAGCGGCCAATGTGACGATCTGGCTTTAAGTCGATTCGATAACAAATGACGAAAATAGGACGGATTTCTCAGGTTTTTACTACATATGAACACTTTTCACATTCTCTTGTGCAACTCGGCTGCTAGTCCTCCTTTCATGCAGAGTCTTAAGGTCCTAGCTCATGTCCAAGGCACCAAAGCCAGCTAAAAAGTCAATAATCGATACCTAAAACATGAATTGTACTACTTCTTACTGGCTATTACATCAACTTAGAAGCTTCATCTGTGTTCTACTATGCTGCTTTTAGTGTCTCTGCTTACCGCAGCACGCGACATAGCTTTGCAGACGATAAGTACAACCGTTTCAGAGAGAAGAGCGGCCAATGTGACGATCTGGCTTTAAGTCGATTCGATAACAAATGACGAAAACGGACGGATTTTTAAGGTTTTTATTACATATGAACACTTTTCACATTCTCCCGTGCAACTCGGCTGCTAGTCCTCCTTTCATGCAGAATCGTAAGGTCCTAGCTCATGTCCAAGTCACCAAAGCCAGCTAAAAAGTCAATAATCGATAGCTAAAACTTGAATTGGATTACTTCTTTCTGGCTATTACATCAACTTAGATGCTTCATCTGTGTTCTACTATGGTGCTTTTAGTGTCTCCGCATACCGCAGCACGCGACATAGCTTTGCAGACGATAAGTACAACCGTTTCAGAGAGAAGAGCGGCCAATGTGACGATCTGGCTTTAAGTCGATTCGATAACAAATGACGAAAACGGACGGATTTCTCAGGTTTTTACTACATATGAACACTTTTCACATTCTCCCGTGCAACTCGGCTGCTAGTCCTCCTTTCATGCAGAGTCTTAAGGTCCTAGCTCATGTCCAAGGCACCAAAGCCAGCTAAAAAGTTAATAATCGATACCTAAAACATGAATTGTACTACTTCTTACTGGCTATTACATCAACTTAGAAGCTTCATCTGTGTTCTACTATGCTGCTTTTAGTGTCTCTGCTTACCGCAGCACGCGACATAGCTTTGCAGACGATAAGTACAAGCGTTTCAGAGAGAAGAGCGGCCAATGTGACGATCTGGCTTTAAGTCGATTCGATAACAAATGACGAAAACGGACGGATTTCTAAGGTTTTTACTACATATGAACACTTTTCACATTCTCCCGTGCAACTCGGCTGCTAGCCCTCCTTTCATGCAGAATCGTAAGGTCCTAGCTCATGTCCAAGGCACCAAAGCCAGCTAAAAAGTCAATAATCGATACCTAAAACTTGAATTGTACTACTTCTTACTGGCTATTACATCAACTTAGAAGCTTCATCTGTGTTCTACTATGGTGCTTTTAGTGTCTCCACATACCGCAGCACGCGACATAGCTTTGCAGACGATAAGTACAACCGTTTCAGAGAGAAGAGCGGCCAATGTGACGATCTGGCTTTAAGTCGATTCGATAACAAATGACGAAAACGGACGGATTTTTAAGGTTTTTATTACATATGAACACTTTTCACATTCTCCCGTGCAACTCGGCTGCTAGTCCTCCTTTCATGCAGAATCGTAAGGTCCTAGCTCATGTCCAAGGCACCAAAGCCAGCTAAAAAGTCAATAATCGATACCTAAAACTTGAATTGTACTACTTCTTACTGGCTATTACATCAACTTAGAAGCTACATCTGTGTTCTACTATGGTGCTTTTAGTGTCTCCGCATACCGCAGCACGCGACATAGCTTTGCAGACGATAAGTACAACCGTTTCAGAGAGAAGAGCGGCCAATGTGACGATCTGGCTTTAAGTCGATTCGATAAGAAATGACGAAAACGGACGGATGTCTCAGGTTTTTACTACATATGAACACTTTTCACATTCTCCCGTGCAACTGGGCTGCTAGTCCTCCTTTTATGCAAAATCTTAAAGTCCTAGTTCATGTCCAAAGCACGAAAGCCAGCTAAAAAGTCAATAATCGATACCTAAAACTTGAATTGTACTACTTCTTACTGGCTATTACATCAACTTAGAAGCTTCATGTGTGTTCTACTATGGTGCTTTTCCTGTTTCCGCCTACGGCAACACGCGACATAGCTTTGCAGACGATAAGTACAACCGTTCCCGAGAGCAGAGCGGCCAATGTGACGATCTGGCTTTAAGTCGATTCGATAACAAATGACGAAAACGGACGGATTTCTCAGGTTTTTACTACATATGAACACTTTTCACATTCTCCCGTGCAACTCGGCTGCTAGTCCTCCTTTCATGCAGAGTCTTGAGGTCCTAGCTCATGTCGAAGGCACCAAAGCCAGCTAAAAAGTCAATAATCGATACCTAAAACATGAATTGTACTACTTGTTACTGGCTATTACATCAACTTAGAAGCTTCATCTGTGTTCTACTATGCTGCTTTCGTGTCTCTGCATACCGCAGCACGCGACATAGCTTTGCAGACGATAAGTACAAGCGTTTCAGAGAGAAGAGCGGCCAATGTGATTATCTGGCTTTAAGTCGATTCGATAACAAATGACGAAAACGGACGGATTTCTAAGGTTTTTACTACATATGAACACTTTTCACATTCTCCCGTGCAACTCGGCTGCTAGCCCTCCTTTAATGCAGAATCGTAAGGTCCTAGCTCATGTCCAAGGCACCAAAGCCAGCTAAAAAGTCAATAATCGATACCAAAAACTTGAATTGTACTACTTCTTACTGGCTATTACATCAACTTAGAAGCTTCATCTGTGTTCTACTATGGTGCTTTTCGTGTCTCCGCATACCGCAGCACGCGACATAGCTTTGCAGACGATAAGTACAAGCGTTTCTGAGAGAAGAGCGGATAATGTGACGATCTGGCTTTAAGTCCATTCGATAACAAATGACGAAAACGGACGGATTTCTCAGGTTTTTTTTTTTTTAGATATGAACACTTTTCACATTCTCCCGTCCAACTCGGCTGCTAGTCCTCCTTTCATGCAGAATCTTAAGGTCCTAGCTCATGTCCAAGGCACCAAAGCCAGCTAAAAAGTCAATAATCGATACCTAAAACTTGAATTGTACTACTTCTTACTGGCTATTACATCAACTTAGAAGCTTCATCTGTGTTCTACAATGGTGCTTTTAGTGTCTCCACATACCGCAGCACGCGACATAGCTTTGCAGACGGTAAGTACAACCGTTTCAGAGAGAAGAGCGGCCAATGTGACGATCTGGCTTTAAGTCGATTCGATAACAAATGACGAAAACGGACGGATTTTTAAGGTTTTTATTACATATGAACACTTTTCACATTCTCCCGTGCAACTGGGCTGCTAGTCCTCCTTTTATGCAGAATCTTAAAGTCCTAGCTCATGTCCAAAGCACCAAAGCCAGCTAAAAAGTCAATAATCGATACCTAAAACTTGAATTGTACTACTTCTTACTGGCTATTACATCAACTTAGAAGCTTCATCTGTGTTCTACTATGGTGCTTTTCCTGTTTCCGCCTACGGCAACACGCGACATAGCTTTGCAGACGATAAGTACAACCGTTTCAGAGAGAAGAGCGGCCAATGTGACGATCTGGCTTTAAGTCGATTCGATAACAAATGACGAAAACGTACGGATGTCTGAGGTTTTTACTACATATGAACACTCTTCACATTCTCCCGTGCAACTGGGCTGCTAGTCCTCCTTTTATTCAGAATCTTAAAGACCTAGCTCATGTCCAAGGCACCAAAGCCAGCTAAAAAGTCAATAAGCGATACCTAAAACTTGAATTGTACTACTTCTTACTGGCTATTACATCAACTTAGAAGCTTCATCTGTGTTCTACTATGGTGCTTTTCCTGTTTCCGCCTACGGCAACACGCGACATAGCTTTGCAGACGATAAGTACAACCGTTTCAGATAGAAGAGCGGCCAATGTGACGATCTGGCTTTAAGTCGATTCGATAACAAATGACGAAAACGGACGGATTTCTCAGGTTTTTACTGCATATGAACACTTTTCACATTCTCCCGTGCAACTCGGCTGCTAGTCCTCCTTTCATGCAGAATCTTAAGGTCCTAGCTCATGTCCAATGCACCAAAGCCAGCTAAAAAGTCAATAATCGATACCTAAAACTTGAATTGGTTTACTTCTTACTGGCTATTACATCAACGTAGATGCTTCATCTGTGTTCTACTATGGTGCTTTTCCTGTTTCCGCCTACGGCAAAACGCGACATACCTTTGAAGGCGATAAGTACAACCGTTTCAGAGAGAAGAGCGGCCAATGTGACGATCTGGCTTTAAGTCGATTCGATAAAAAATGACGAAAACGGACGGATTTCTCAGGTTTTAACTACATATGAACACTTTTCACATTCTCCCGTGCAACTCGGCTGCTAGTCCTCCTTTCATGCAGAATCTTAAGGTCCTAGCTCATGTCCAAGGCACCAAAGCCAGCTAAAAAGTCAATAATCGATACCTAAAACTCGAATTGTACTACTTCTTACTGGATATTACATCAACTTAGAAGCGTCATCTGTGTTCTACTGTGGTGATTTTAGTGTCTCCGCATACCGCAGCACGCGACATAGCTTTGCAGACGATAAGTACAACCATTTCAGAGAAAAGAGCGGCCAATTTGACGACCTGGCTTTAAGTCGATTCGATAACAAATGACGAAAACGGACGGATTTCTCAGGTTTTTACAACATATGAACACTTTTCACATTCTCCCGTGCAACTCGGCTGCTAGTCCTCCTTTGATGCAGAGTCTTAAGGTCCTAGCTCATGTCCAAGGCACCAAAGCCAGCTAAAAAGTCAATAATCAATACCTAAAACATGAATTGTACTACTTCTTACTGGCTATTACATCAACTTAGAAGCTTCGTCTGTGTTCTACTATGGTGCTTTTAGTGTCTCTGCATACCGCAGCACGCGACATAGCTTTGCAGACGATAAGTACAAGCGTTTCAGAGAGAAGAGCGGATAATGTGACGATCTGGCTTTAAGTCCATTCGATAACAAATGACGAAAACGGACGGATTTCTAAGGTTTTTAATACGTATGAACACTTTTCACATTCTCCCGTGCAACTCGGCTGCTAGTCCTCCTTTCATGCAGAATCGTAAGGTCCTAGCTCATGTCCAAGGCACCAAAGCCAGCTAAAAAGTCAATAATCGATACCTACAACTTGAATTGTACTACTTCTTACCTTCTATTACATCAACTTAGATGCTTCATCTGTGTTCTACTATGGTGATTTCAATGTCTCCGCATACCGCAGCACGCGACATAGCTTTGCAGACGAGAAGTACAACCGTTTCAGAGAGAAGAGCGGCCAATGTGACGATCTGGCTTTAAGTCGATTCGATAACAAATGACGAAAACGGACGGATTTCTCAGGTTTTTACTACATATGAACACTTTTCACATTCTCCCATGCAACTCGGCTTCTAGTCCTCCTTTCATGCAGAATCTTAAGGTCCTAGCTCATGTCCAAGTCACCAAAGCCAGCTAAAAAGTCAATAATCGATAGCTAAAACTTGAATTGGATTACTTCTTACTGGCTATTACATCAACTTAGATGCTTCATCTGTGTTCTACTATGGTGATTTTAGTGTGTCCGCATACCGCAGCACGCGACATAGCTTTGCAGACGATAAGTACAACCGTTTCAGAGAGAAGAGCGGCCAATGTGACGATCTGGCTTTAAGTCGATTCGATAACAAATGACGAAAATAGGACGGATTTCTCAGGTTTTTACTACATATGAACACTTTTCACATTCTCTTGTGCAACTCGGCTGCTAGTCCTCCTTTCATGCAGAGTCTTAAGGTCCTAGCTCATGTCCAAGGCACCAAAGCCAGCTAAAAAGTCAATAATCGATACCTAAAACATGAATTGTACTACTTCTTACTGGCTATTACATCAACTTAGAAGCTTCATCTGTGTTCTACTATGCTGCTTTTAGTGTCTCTGCTTACCGCAATACGCGACATAGCTTTGCAGACGATAAGTACAACCGTTTCAGAGAGAAGAGCGGCCAATGTGACGATCTGGCTTTAAGTCGATTCGATAACAAATGAAGAAAACGGACGGATTTTTAAGGTTTTTATTACATATGAACACTTTTCACATTCTCCCGTGCAACTCGGCTGCTAGTCCTCCTTTCATGCAGAATCGTAAGGTCCTAGCTCATGTCCAAGTCACGAAAGCCAGCTAAAAAGTCAATAATCGATAGCTAAAACTTGAATTGGATTACTTCTTTCTGGCTATTACATCAACTTAGATGCTTCATCTGTGTTCTACTATGGTGCTTTTAGTGTCTCCGCATACCGCAGCACGCGACATAGCTTTGCAGACGATAAGTACAACCGTTTCAGAGAGAAGAGCGGCCAATGTGACGATCTGGCTTTAAGTCGATTCGATAACAAATGACGAAAACGGACGGATTTCTCAGGTTTTTACTACATATGAACACTTTTCACATTCTCCCGTGCAACTCGGCTGCTAGCCCTCCTTTCACGCAGAATCGTAAGGTCCTAGCTCATGTCCAAGGCACCAAAGCCAGCTAAAAAGTCAATAATCGATACCTAAAACTTGAATTGTACTACTTCTTACTGGCTATTACATCAACTTAGAAGCTTCATCTGTGTTCTACTATGGTGCTTTTAGTGTCTCCACATACCGCAGCACGCGACATAGCTTTGCAGACGATAAGTACAACCGTTTCAGAGAGAAGAGCGGCCAATGTGACGATCTGGCTTTAAGTCGATTCGATAACAAATGACGAAAACGGACGGATTTTTAAGGTTTTTATTACATATGAACACTTTTCACATTCTCCCGTGCAACTCGGCTGCTAGTCCTCCTTTCATGCAGAATCGTAAGGTCCTAGCTCATGTCCAAGGCACCAAAGCCAGCTAAAAAGTCAATAATCGATACCTAAAACTTGAATTGTACTACTTCTTACTGGCTATTACATCAACTTAGAAGCTACATCTGTGTTCTACTATGGTGCTTTTAGTGTCTCCGCATACCGCAGCACGCGACATAGCTTTGCAGACGATAAGTACAACCGTTTCAGAGAGAAGAGCGGCCAATGTGACGACCTGGCTTTAAGTCGATTCGATAAGAAATGACGAAAACGGACGGATGTCTCAGGTTTTTACTACATATGAACACTTTTCACATTCTCCCGTGCAACTGGGCTGCTAGTCCTCCTTTTATGCAGAATCTTAAAGTCCTAGTTCATGTCCAAAGCACCAAAGCCAGCTAAAAAGTCAATAATCGATACCTAAAACTTGAATTGTACTACTTCTTACTGGCTATTACATCAACTTAGAAGCTTCATGTGTGTTCTACTATGGTGCTTTTCCTGTTTCCGCCTACGGCAACACGCGACATAGCTTTGCAGACGATAAGTACAACCGTTCCCGAGAGCAGAGCGGCCAATGTGACGATCTGGCTTTAAGTCGATTCGATAACAAATGACGAAAACGGACGGATTTCTCAGGTTTTTACTACATATGAACACTTTTCACATTCTCCCGTGCAACTCGGCTGCTAGTCCTCCTTTCATGCAGAGTCTTAAGGTCCTAGCTCATGTCGAAGGCACCAAAGCCAGCTAAAAAGTCAATAATCGATACCTAAAACATGAATTGTACTACTTCTTACTGGCTATTACATCAACTTAGAAGCTTCATCTGTGTTCTACTATGCTGCTTTCGTGTCTCTGCATACCGCAGCACGCGACATAGCTTTGCAGACGATAAGTACAAGCGTTTCAGAGAGAAGGCGGCCAATGTGACGATCTGGCTTTAAGTCGATTCGATAACAAATGACGAAAACGGACGGATTTCTAAGGTTTTTACTACATATGAACACTTTTCACATTCTCCCGTGCAACTCGGCTGCTAGCCCTCCTTTAATGCAGAATCGTAAGGTCCTAGCTCATGTCCAAGGCACCAAAGCCAGCTAAAAAGTCAATAATCGATACCAAAAACTTGAATTGTACTACTTCTTACTGGCTATTACATCAACTTAGAAGCTTCATCAGTGTTCTACTATGGTGCTTTTCGTGTCTCCGCATACCGCAGCACGCGACATAGCTTTGCAGACGATAAGTACAAGCGTTTCTGAGAGGAGAGCGGATAATGTGACGATCTGGCTTTAAGTCCATTCGATAACAAATGACGAAAACGGACGGATTTCTAAGGTTTTTACTACATATGAACACTTTTTACATTCTCCCGTGCAACTCGGCTGCTAGTCCTCCTTTCATGCAGAATCGTAAGGTCCTAGCTCATGTCCAAGGCACCAAAGCCAGCTAAAAAGTCAATAATCGATACCTACAACTTGAATTGTACTACTTCTTACCTTCTATTACATCAACTTAGAAGCTTCATCTGTGTTCTACTATGGTGATTTTAGTGTCTCCGCATACCGCAGCACGCGACATTGCTTTGTAGACGATAAGTACAACCGTTTCAGAGAGAAGAGCGACCAATGTGACGATCTGGCTTTAAGTCGATTCGATAACAAATGACGAAAACGGACGGATTTCTCAGGTTTTTTTTTTTTTAGATATGAACACTTTTCACATTCTCCCGTCCAACTCGGCTGCTAGTCCTCCTTTCATGCAGAATCTTAAGGTCCTAGCTCATGTCCAAGGCACCAAAGCCAGCTAAAAAGTCAATAATCGATACCTAAAACTTGAATTGTACTACTCCTTACTGGCTATTACATCAACTTAGAAGCTTCATCTGTGTTCTACTATGGTGCTTTTAGTGTCTCCACATACCGCAGCACGCGACATAGCTTTGCAGACGGTAAGTACAACCGTTTCAGAGAGAAGAGCGGCCAATGTGACGATCTGGCTTTAAGTCGATTCGATAACAAATGACGAAAACGGACGGATTTTTAAGGTTTTTATTACATATGAACACTTTTCACATTCTCCCGTGCAACTGGGCTGCTAGTCCTCCTTTTATGCAGAATCTTAAAGTCCTAGCTCATGTCCAAAGCACCAAAGCCAGCTAAAAAGTCAATAATCGATACCTAAAACTTGAATTGTACTACTTCTTACTGGCTATTACATCAACTTAGAAGCTTCATCTGTGTTCTACTATGGTGCTTTTCCTGTTTCCGCCTACGGCAACACGCGACATAGCTTTGCAGACGATAAGTACAACCGTTTCAGAGAGAAGAGCGGCCAATGTGACGATCTGGCTTTAAGTCGATTCGATAACAAATGACGAAAACGTACGGATGTCTGAGGTTTTTACTACATATGAACACTCTTCACATTCTCCCGTGCAACTGGGCTGCTAGTCCTCCATTTATGCAGAATCTTAAAGACCTAGCTCATGTCCAAGGCACCAAAGCCAGCTAAAAAGTCAATAAGCGATACCTAAAACTTGAATTGTACTACGTCTTACTGGCTATTACATCAACTTAGAAGCTTCATCTGTGTTCTACTATGGTGCTTTTCCTGTTTCCGCCTACGGCAACACGCGACATAGCTTTGCAGACGATAAGTACAACCGTTTCAGATAGAAGAGCGGCCAATGTGACGATCTGGCTTTAAGTCGATTCGATAACAAATGACGAAAACGGACGGATTTCTCAGGTTTTTACTGCATATGAACACTTTTCACATTCTCCCGTGCAACTCGGCTGCTAGTCCTCCTTTCATGCAGAATCTTAAGGTCCTAGCTCATGTCCAATGCACCAAAGCCAGCTAAAAAGTCAATAATCGATACCCAAAACTTGAATTGGATTACTTCTTACTGGCTATTACATCAACTTAGATGCTTCATCTGTGTTCTACTATGGTGATTTTAGTGTCTCAGCATACCGCAGCACGCGACATAGCTTTGCAGACGATAAGTGCAACCGTTTCAGAGAGAAGAGCAGCCAATGTGACGAACTGGCTTTAAGTCGATTCGATAACAATTGACGAAAACGGACGGATTTGTCAGGTTTTTACTACATATGAACACTTTTCACATTCTCCCATGCAACTCGGCTGCTAGTCCTCCTTTAATGCAGAATCTTAACGTCCTAGCTCATGTCCAAGGCACCAAAGCCAGCTAAAAAGTCAATAATCGATACCTATAACTTGAATTGGATTACTTCTTACTGGCTATTACATCAACTTAGATGCTTCATCTGTGTTCTACTATGGTGATTTTAGTGTCTCCGCATACCGCAGCACGCGACATAGCTTTGCAGACGATAGGTACAAGCGTTTCAGAGAGAAGAGCGGCCAATGTGACGATCTGGCTTTAAGTCGATTCGATAACAAATGACGAAAACGGACGTATTTCTCAGGATTTTACTACATTTGAACACTTTTCACATTCTCCCATGCAACTCGGTTGCTAGTCCTCCTTTAATGCAGAATCTTAAGGTCCTAGCTCATGTCCAAGGCACCAAAGCCAGCTAAAAAGTCAATAATCGATACCTAAATCTTGAATTGGACTACTTCTTACTGGCTATTACATCAACGTAGATGCTTCATCTGTGTTCTACTATGGTGCTTTTCCTGTTTCCGCCTACGGCAACACGCGACATACCTTTGAAGACGATAAGTACAACCGTTTCAGAGAGAAGAGCGGCCAATGTGACGATCTGGCTTTAAGTCGATTCGATAACAAATGACGAAAACGGACGGATTTCTCAGGTTTTAACTACATATGAACACTTTTCACATTCTCCCGTGCAACTCGGCTGCTAGTCCTCCTTTCATGCAGAATCTTAAGGTCCTAGCTCATGTCCAAGGCACCAAAGCCAGCTAAAAAGTCAATAATCAATACCTAAAACATGAATTGTACTACTTCTTACTGGCTATTACATCAACTTAGAAGCTTCGTCTGTGTTCTACTATGGTGCTTTTAGTGTCTCTGCATACCGCAGCACGCGACATAGCTTTGCAGACGATAAGTACAAGCGTTTCAGAGAGAAGAGCGGATAATGTGACGATCTGGCTTTAAGTCCATTCGATAACAAATGACGAAAACGGACGGATTTCTAAGGTTTTTAATACGTATGAACACTTTTCACATTCTCCCGTGCAACTCGGCTGCTAGTCCTCCTTTCATGCAGAATCGTAAGGTCCTAGCTCATGTCCAAGGCACCAAAGCCAGCTAAAAAGTCAATAATCGATACCTACAACTTGAATTGTACTACTTCTTACTGGCTATTACATCAACTTAGAAGCTTCATCTGTGTTCTACTATGGTGATTTTAGTGTCTCCGCATACCGCAGCACGCGACATTGCTTTGTAGACGATAAGTACAACCGTTTCAGAGAGAAGAGCGACCAATGTGACGATCTGGCTTTAAGTCGATTCGATAACAAATGACGAAAACGGACGGATTTCTCAGGTTTTTTTTTTTTTTTAGATATGAACACTTTTCACATTCTCCCGTCCAACTCGGCTGCTAGTCCTCCTTTCATGCAGAATCTTAAGGTCCTAGCTCATGTCCAAGTCACCAAAGCCAGCTAAAAAGTCAATAATCGATACCTAAAACTTGAATTGGACTACTTCTTACTGGCTATTACATCAACTTAGATGCTTCATCTGTGTTCTACTATGGTGATTTCAATGTCTCCGCATACCGCAGCACGCGACATAGCTTTGCAGACGAGAAGTACAAACGTTTCAGAGAGAAGAGCGGGCAATGTGACGATCTGGCTTTAAGTCGATTCGATAACAAATGACGAAAACGGACGGATTTCTCAGGTTTTTACTACATATGAACACTTTTCACATTCTCCCGTGCAACTCGGCTGCTAGTCCTCCTTCATGCAAAGTCTTAACTTCCTAGCTCGTGTCTAAGGCACCAAAGAAGGTTAAAAAGTCAATAACCGATACCTAAAACTTGAATTTTACTACCTCT